>NC_141341.1:22660000-22762500 GCF_037954235.1 Aulostomus chinensis | reverse complement strand
CCTTAAACCATAGTGAAACAGAACAACTCATCAAGTCTTGGGTCTCTTGATAGGCACTTTATGAATTTAAATCGTTGCTATTATTGTTATCATTGACTTTACCGGTGGTGTTTACCACCTGGTCAGCGGTTCAATTATGACTTCATGGGGGTGAATTTAGGACGTCATGTCTTTTCCAGTTTATGAGGAGCAACCAAATTGCAGGGAATTAGGCTAATTTGAACGAGTTTGACCCTCATATTTCACAAACTGAAAAAAAAAATCTGTGTAACCAATAAAATACAACAGACGAATAGCTTGTTGGTGGGGCTCAAAATAGTGTAGTTCTTTTCAGATGTGTTTGATATTTTCACCAATCTGACTGGCAGAGGGGTAAAATACCTTCTTTCATCGTTTATGCAAGCTCCCATGAAACTGGTAACCCAAGTATGTCAAGTCAAGAGCTGTAGTAAAAAGGAGGTGTAAAGTGGTTTATGGGCTTGGCACCACCCAGGACCATAATGGATCATACAAGTTGCTGGAGAGAATTTAAAAAGCTGGCAACTGAGTATTTGACTATTTTGAAATAATACAGAATTTGAACTTCGAATGTAGTCTGTTGTACAATGGATAATGGATACACATCAGCACTGCATTCATATTCATTCAGCAGCCTGACAGAACTCTCCTGAAGGGTTTCAATGCTTTAACCTCTGTGCTTAACTCCTTGGTGATCTCCTAAGTGTCGGCTCCCCATTAAGGAAATCGTCCCCAACGACCACTGTTTCTGGCCTCATGATATCATTGCAGGAAAGGAGCTTCTTGGAGCAAGCCTGTGTGTTTCCCCGGGGGCTATCTTAGAACCCCTGTCATTTACCCCCTGTCATGCTGTGATCTCTCCCGGCTGGACTGATCCCGTAATACAACAGCTGTTGGACTCGTAACTGAATTAGGAAGGATAGATCAGAGTTTATTATGAGGGTTCAAATTCAAGATCTTTTTTATCTTTTATTGAGGCTTTCCTGTATCAGTTCAGCTTTTTTGTGAGTAATTCTATGATGTTGACAGTTGACATTTGTATTTCATTGTCAGAGTATATGACAATTGTTAGACAGTTTAACTCCTTAGTGAAATGAGATGTCTCAGGGGTATTCAAGTTTTCACATTTTTTGTTAATGTTTTGCTTAAGCAGTCCCTTAAAATTAAGCTAACTTGAAAGTGAACACTGCTTCGAAGTAAAAAAAAGTTTTCTTTTTTTTTTAATGCCGGACTATGCAATTATATGTATATTATGTATTATTTTTCACATTTTGCAGCTTTTTGGATGTATGTTGGATTTAAACAAAGCAACAACAAACTTCCAGCTTCAAGGGTCTGGTTGGTAGGCTAGGGCATTCTCATTCGATCTGATTGACAACAGATATCTTTAATCTCTAGCTAATCTCAACTATTGATTCTAACTCCTTATATTGATCCAGCAGGAAACCCTGCAAATCGGCCCTCTGACAGCACTGAACTGGTGGGGGTGCTCGGTGACGATGAGCAAAATAATGGCCTCAGGAAAAAGGTGAAGGACCACCATGTTCCTGCAAAGGAGGAGTCCACAGCACCTCAGTCTTCTCAGGGAGTTGCAACAAATGAAAGGACACATCCCAGTGGGGTTGTAGAGGATGAACCCCTCCGGAATAGAGGATCAGAGATTGAGGCTGAATCTGAGGTGGGATTGAGGGAATCCCAGGTAGGTGACAGCAAGAGAAATATTACTGAAGAGGATTATATCAGGACACGAGAGGCACAGGAAAGTGCCAACTCATCAGCCCCAAGCCATGAGTCCAATAATCTGGATTTTGACCTTTCCAGTGACAGTGACAATGACTCTACTACAGAAAGGCCTCCCTCATCAGAGAGTGACAGTGAAGTTAAGTCCTCTCAGGTCAAGAAATCAGGACTTGAAAGAGTCATACAAGAGCCCTATTTTGGGGATGGGACAAGGGAAGGGGACAGTAAAGGTCATTGTGAAGGTGAAAATAGTACTGACTCAGCAGAACCATCAGTTGTTCTCCCTCCAGATCCTGAGCTAGGAAACGGCTGCTCAGACAGGAGAGAGCCAGAAACAGAGTCTCAGAATAGTGAACAGTCCGGGGTTACCATGGGGGAGGAGCTGCTGGACCAAAGTATGGAGGATGAGGAGGAAGAGGAGGAGGAAGTTGATAATGACCAGGATGATCACCTAATCTACCTGGAGGAAGTGCTGGAAAGGATTCACGCAGAGTACTACGCTCGCTACAAGGCTTACCTAGAGAAGGAGGTCCCTGACACACCAGACATCCGCAAGATTGTGCCAGAGCTAAAGAGCAAGACACTGGATGGAATGATGATCGTGTTCAGCGGGCTGTACCCAACCAACTACGCAATGGAGAGGACCCGAGAGTATTACTATGCCAAAGCGCTCGGGGCCAAGATTGGCAAGAATCTCGTTCTCAACTCCCAAGATCCAAGTAGGACAACACATCTAATCGCTGCAAGAGCTGGTATGTAAAAATGTATGTACACTAATGACCATGTATTTAGTAGTACTTATCAATTCAATTGTTGCTGCTGAAATCCTTTGCACGAATGATTTTTTTTTTTTTTAGCCAAACTTGTGATTCGCAGTGTTTGTTTGCTAGTCCTCGTATTTACTCTACACTAAAATATGAGAAAAAATATTGGGTGTATTTGTTTGTTTTGCCAACCTCAGTGTCCATAGGTTGTGCAGGAAAAAAATACAACATTTAAAAATGAAAATACTTAAGTCAGTGGACTGGCTTGGTCATGGATACGATCACTAATAACTGGCAATGTTGGCATGCGGGTTCACAAGTAGTAGCAGGTCTCTTACACTCTCTGTTTACGGTGAAAACAAAGTAGTGTCACGTTGTCAGCACTTAGTGAGCAATTGTATGAGCACACAGTAATGGGCTAACTGTTAGCCCTAATGCAAGTGAAAACCTCGCCCCCAGGGTCATGGGTGCACTTAAGATGGACCAACCTAAAACCTATTTTCTTTTTAGTGATATGCGTGTGCAAAGTTTTTCCACCTTGAAGACATACTATGTGCAGTAAAAGTTTAATTTAAGATGTATTCATTCCATTGACTTACACAAGTGATTCTTTATTGAATTTGATTTCAAGAATCACTTAGATTTAGTGTGATTGGCACCAGCTTCTATACTTCTGCGACTGTGACAACGTTATGCACGGAAAGTCATAGTATGTATCCTCAAGGTGTAAAACTTACACTTAATGTATTTTCTGCTTTGTGGATTGTTTAAAATTTTTTACATTGACGTCTGGTACTCTCTGCACCTTGCTGTGAACAACTTATTTTTACAAGCTGCAAAAATGTGTGTCAAGTGCTCCTGTGGGTTCAAAATACAAATAACACAAGACATGAATCAGAAAGTGGATTCACTCCACTCACACCAGTTTACCCTCCTGAAAACAAGCAAGCACAGGAAGTGGCACCGCAGCCCACTGAGAGCAGCACTTCGCAATCACTCACCTCACACGTCAGCAGCAGATGAGAAAAATCAGCACAAAAGAAATCAGGCCAATACAAGCAGAAGTTCGCCTTGTACTCTAAAGAAACCATGGTGTTGTCAGAACAAGACTAGTATGTGGCCTGACATCCGGTCAGAGTTGAAATGTAGAGAAATTGTTGCACAAATAAGTTTGTAGTTGGGTCCATAGTCTGTTTTCCTTGATAGTATATGTTCATGTGTTTATTGAGTGGCTCAGTAGTAGTAGTCTCCGAAGAGTACTGAAGTAGTAGAACACATGACATGGTTAAACTGCAGATTTAATGAATACAATTGTGAAAGCAGAGCTTGTCACTTATGTTTTTAGAGGTATATGTGTGTCAAAGTTGGGTAATGTTGTTGTTGTTTCTCCAAGAGTAGGGAGCCCTTAGATAAGCCAGTTGACCCTGGGTACTATAGGAGGCTGATAGATGAGAAACGCACCACTGGCTACGAAAAATCAACTCATCTTTATTTATTAAATGACAGTATTAATGCGAAAAAGCTCAGCGCTGATCCAGTGCAGGGAGTGTTGGCGGCTGGGTCTCTCCCAATTAATTTCCTGCTTCTCTATCTACAGGAGACAACAGGTCTCTCCTCCTACCACAGGAAACAGCTCCCTTCCTTTCAGTCTTCACCACCGGTGACAGTAAAAATCTTAAACAGCATCCACTGCACATGATGCATGAACAGCAGATCATCTTCTGGGTTCTTATTAGAATTATAGTAATATAATATAATAATTGATAATGTAACATGGGCTAAGGATGTGGTTTGTGGTGATGTGTACAAAGGATAAAATGTTATAACTTTGACAAGCCCTATCACCTGGCCGTGAACCCGCGCCCCAAAGTATATGAAGACACTATGATCGTCACTTGGCTGCGGGGTTTGACTCAGTTGCTTGCAGTAAATTACAGTTGCCCCTTTTGCTTGTCACAGTATCTGAGCTCGTAGTGTACAGCACATGTAAAACTAAACTGAAAAAGAAAAACATCATTCCACACATGAGAGACTGTACTGTGAGAAAAATTTGAGCTACTTCTGCCTGCTACAGTATCGCCCTCAGCAAATGTAGAAGACCCCACAATAGATACTGTGCGGGAGCATTTAAACTCTTCCTATCGTTCATTCACTCACTCACTCATTCTGCATGCACTCAGCACTCAGCTTGCCTTTTTGTGTATTCTACTTCTTCTTTTTAGGTCTTTTGAGATCTTTTTTAGGATGATGATGGTCCTTTTCCAGTCAATCTGTTTGAGAGAGTTCCATCCATCCATCCATTGTCTTCCGCTTATTCCTATTAACGGTCGCGGGGGGGTTCACCCTGGACAGGTCACCAGCCCATCGCAGGGCCAACATACATAGACAAACAACCATTCACACTCACATTCATACCTACGGTCAATTTAGAGAATCAATCAGCCTAGTCCCCAAATTGATGTCTTTGGAACATGGTGGTCCTTCACCTTTTTCCTGAGGCCATTATTTTGCTCATCGTCACCGACCACCCCCACCAGTTCAGTGCTGTCAGAGGGCCCGAGCCGGGGCTCGAACCTGGAACCTTCTTGCTGTGAGGCGACAGTGCTGACCACTGCACCACTGTGCAGCCGATTGAGGGAGTTGTTATTTTTTTTTTGGATGAAATTTGAACTGTCATATTTAGTCCATACCATTCCCATCTTCTAAGCACGAGCAGCAAGAGTCTTGTGTTCCCCTTTTTTGTCTCATTTTTATTTATAGTGTAACTACTTGGTTTAAACAACGTATGAGCTACAGAAGTAGTTCTTAGCAAACAAGAGAAGAACAACAGCGGTAATGGCGTATAACAGGAACACGCAAAATGAAATAAACCATGATAACTGAGAATATAAAAGAGCTAAAATCTGCTCTATGCAGATGTAACATTGAAAGCAGAATGAGCTGTTCTTGTGAAAAACAAAAAAAATCAGTGCATTTTTACTTATTTTATTATGAAGCATAAAGAGTGGTGTTTTTTCTGATTTGATTTATTTTTATGGTTATGCTAGCAGCGCTAAATTTGTAAATCAAGAGGTCCTCAGAAAACAGAGAATTAGCTTTTCCAGTGGGGAAGAGAAAACATTTTTTAAAATTCTGTTGAACCCTGACAATGCAGTGGTGCTTGCTGCTAAAAGTCAACAAAAATATGTTTTTAAAAAAAAGGCCTTGTTTACTTGTATCATTCAAAGCATTCATACCAGTCACTCATAATCTGACCTTACCTCCGTGACATTTTTGTTTCTGGCCACTACAATGGAGGGAAAATTGAATTGAACAACTGCCAAAAACAGGCAGGCTAAACAACTGAGTAGTAGTGGCGTGTTCTGCCTGTTACTTTGTGCTGCATTTCTTTGGCTATCAGCAAATGAGAGGTGTTTAAGGTATTTATTCATCACTACAAAAGTATGTTTTAATCATCAGTTCCATCTGGCATCAATGAGGCGGATAAGCTTCCATCAATGTAGACCAAACACCTACAAAATAGATGTTGGAATATTGATTTTGTAATTGTTGAATATGTTTAAAACACTGCAGTAAGGAGAGCCTTAGAGTCACTGGAATGCTAGGGGGAATCACAGATAAAGCCATGATAAAATATTTTACCCACAATTATTATATTGTAATACAGTAATGCTGCAATGATCGATACATTGCAAGACAGATTGTCTGATATTTATCAATATCAGTATAATTGTTGAATAAAGAAATACCTCTACTCAGGCAAACTGCTGGAGTTATATATGTTTTATATCGGCATTGTGATGTAATTGCAGTTGTCAGATCCTGCAAAAAAATAGGGGAAAAAGTGCTTGGCTTAATGTCTCTAAAAACCCTCAACACACAGATATTTAGTATTTGTGTATCTCTATATTGCATATATATTGATTGATCTTTTTTCTGATCCCTGATTAGGGTTGGGTACTGAAATTCAGTTTCAGTTGGAACTAAATTACATTTAGTGAGACGGGGTACCCTTAAAAAAAAAAAATTTTGGTTCTGCTTATCGTTCCTAGATGTGATCATTTATAACGGCTGCTTACAGTGTTGAGATATCTGCCAGCTGGACCCAAATGTTGCGTATCTACGTCACGCGCCGCCGCATTATTGACTGTTTTCAATGTCACAAATCATGCGTCTAGTTATGAAGCTTAAACTGAGATGTGGCATTCACACAGATAATCTTCCCAAAGGCATGTGAACCACATCCTTCCACTGTTCAAGTGCACGTTGAAGGACAAACATTTAAGTGAAGCACCAATAAGCAACTTTGAGGAGGAACTTAAAAACACTTCGATGAATGTTCTTTATATGGCTTCACCAGTGGGGGTCAATATCTGAACAAGTATTTGATTTTTAGTCATGCATGACTAGAATAACCTGGGGCTAATGAGCTTCTATGGTGAAAATTCAATTTGGTGCCTCTGTGTCAAACATCAATAAGTATTGTTCATGCAGAAACACTACTCTCTGTGTATGTGGCAACATGCCTTTTTCGGTTTCAAAGCAAACTATTGAGTTTGTGAATGGACAATGTCCTCAGCTCTAAAAGACAAATCACCCTTGTTATCTTTGTAGTAATATTGATCTGGCAATTATTTCCTCTTTTCTGTTCCAGGGCAGAGTCTGATTATTGATCCAAAGTATTCAGGAGACCTATGAGTGTGTATTTTGTAATAGTGTTTGATTATAAGGTCACACTCTGTTCCCTTTCTCACCTTTTCCTCTTTCATTCCTGTGATCCAGGCACTGAGAAGGTTCGTCAGGCACAGGGCTGCAGACACCTCCATGTTGTCAACCCCGACTGGTTATGGAGCTGTCTGGAGCGCTGGGAAAGGGTGGAGGAACGGCTCTACCCTCTAAAGGAGGACTACTCCAAGATGCCACGGTACTGGCAAATTTCAGAGGAGACATAGCTTGGAAGAAGTTCATATTATATACCTTATAAGCAGCTGCAAAATCATTATTTCTCTCTAGGAGCAACAGTCCAGCAGCTTTCCCTGACAATCAGGGCTCTCAGCAGAAGACTATTTTGCACCCAGCTCCTTTTCATCACAGTGCTCCCCCACAAGCCCCTGAGGCGCGGACCTATGACCCGGTTACAGGGAAGCTGATCCGCAGGGGCCCTCAGGTGTCCCGGCTAACACCCTACCTCCAGGCATCAGGGTCTCTGTTGCTCCCTGATCATAGAGAGCAGTCTTGTCTCAGGTACTGCAAGAACAGAATTTGACTGGTGTCATAAAATATTACTGAGATACAGAATACTGATGTAAGATGAATATATATATACACACACGTACATACATACATACATACGTACATATACATCATTAAATGTGAGACTGTAACAGGCAGTAGGACATATTTACTTTAAGAAAAATGCAGTGGGTTCATCCAGTGATACAACTCAGCTGTATTTTCCATTCAGATCCTCTCTGATTCTCTCAGCAATTAGAATGGACTGATTTGGCTGGTGATCCTCCATTAATCATTTATTTGTTCATTTGTCTGTGACAAATGCAAGCCAAGTGTATGTGTCCTCATTTTTGTGGTTGTTGCTGTCTAAAACCCTTCCATTCAGTGGTGAAAGGCTGTGTCCTAATCCCTTATCAAGAAACTCACAATTGAATATTTTTTATGTTTTTATTTGACAAACAAGTGGCTTATAATGTTTGGAAATGAATATCACCATTGTAACACACTGTAATAAATCAATAATGAGCTTTGAAATTGGCCCACATAATTCAGAGATTAGGGGAGCTTTCATGGAATTGCATGAACTGTGATTTATTTATCAAAATATCTGTTTAATTAGGCCCCACCAAAAGGAAATATAAAAACTTCCTATTTGCATGATATTAACACCTATTGATCCCTTTTTTTCGAGAAAAGTTGGCTCTCATAATTTGTATACAGCCTAACCCTCACTTTTCACCTAAGATTAATACAAGAATTAACATAAATTTCAAGAAACGAAATCAGCAAGGTACATGTGTAAGTGTAGAATCATTGTATTATGTGTGAGTTTAGAATTAGCCTTTTATAACCACATGTGGTTTGTTGTTTAAACAGACAAACTAAACTGAGGAACATGTATCAGGAATATGGACTAGCTTTTATTTAACTGTAGCTTATAGTTAGCGGTGTACATCTCAACTACTGAGATGATTCAATACCTTTCTCAATACTTCTTGAATGATACAATACATTTTAAATGGCCAATGATTTGGTGCAGTGAAGTACAATGCAAGATGGTGGCATGAATCTTTGAATCGGTAGTATTAGTACAATAGAGATTATTGAACTATAGAAACAATCTGAAATGGACACATATATATATATATATATATATATTTTACATTCTAAAATCCTGACAGGTGTTCTAATGGAAGGGCCATTGTGCAGTGAAGAAAAAATAGAACAAATTATTTTAAAAAAGGTTTTTTTTTGATGGGGGCAGCACGGTGGTGCAGTGGTCAGCACTGTGGCCTCACAGCAAGAAGGTTCCGGGTTCGAGTCCTGGCTCGGGCACTGGATCTTTCTGTGTGGAGTCTGCATGTTCTCCCTGTTCCTGTGTGGGTTCTCTCTGGTACTCCAGCTTCCTCCACAGTCCAAAGACATCAATTTGGGGACTAGGCTGATTGATACTCTAAATTGACTGTAGGTGTGAATGTGAGTGTGAATGGTTGTTCGTCTCTGTATGTTGGCCCTGCGATGGACTGGCGACCTGTCCAGGGTGAACCCTGCCTCTCGCCGTAGATGCTGGGATAGGCTCCAGCCCCCTGTGACCCTTACTAGTAAGGAATTAACGGAAGATGATGATGGATGGATGGATGTTTTTTTTTATGTCAAAAATAAAACCTCATTGTTAGATAAATCCACACACTAAGTACAAAGAACCATGTTTCACTTGTAGCATTTTATCAATACACATTATGTGAATTTTATACATTAAATCCAGCATATCTTGATCCATCTGTAAATCTTAACACCCCTCTCATTAGTTTAACAGAATAAATTATTAGATGAAATGTGTAAAAATGTAGGGCTGTGCAGTTGATTTAAATTTGATAAAAATCTCAATATGACTGACAGCAATTTTCAAAGATTGCTGCTAAGTAACCAAAAAAACCATAGCACACACTGGTCTTCCATCCATTTTCTACTGCCTATCCTGTCAAGGGTCGAGGGGGGCTGGAGCCTATCCCAGCAGCTTCAGGTGAGACCCTGGACGGGTCGCCAGTCCATTGCTGGGCCAACACATAAAGACAGATAACCATTCACACTCAGAGACACACCTACGGTCAGTTTAGAGTATCAATCAACCTAGTCTCCAATCTAGTCTTTGGACTGTGGAGGAAGCTGGAGTACCAGAGAGAACCCACACAGGCACAGGGAGAACATGGAGACTCCACACAGAAAGACCCTGTACTCCAGCCGGGGCTTGAACCCTGAACGTTCTCGCTGTGAGACAACAGTGCTGACCACTGCACCACCGTGCTGCCACACTGATTTTATTGATAAATTTGAACTAAAGAGTACTAAAGAAAGTATAAATAGATTGAAAGTCTGTATTCTCTTTAGCTAACCCGGTAGGTAGTTCACCTATGTCTAATATGTAACTGTACCTTAGGGGAAGTCGAAAGAGCCAACAGGACGAGGCAGCGGGGCCCAGCCAGGACAATGAGCAGCCAGGGCCTTCTCGACGGAAACGCCAACCCAGCATGTCAGAAACGATGCCTCTATACACACTTTGCAAGGAGGATCTAGAGAGCATGGACAAAGAGGTAAGGACTGCCTCATATGATTTCACCCTGAGGGTTCCTTATCCTTTAGATCAATCGTGCTTTAAAGATCTGAAGTAAATTAGAATTTGCCAAGTTATAATTAATCAAGTGATGTGGATGTCAGTGTGATTGGTCATGCTTGAAATGATGAACAGGCTCCCGTTACTGGAATGTGAAACAGTCTGCCCGGTTATTGACTCGGTTAAGTTAAGTAACTGTAGCTGCAGGCAGTGGCTCAGTCTGAAAGCTGATGTTCCATGCCTCACTGGACCCCCCTCTTTCGTTTTCCTCTAACTAAAGTGCTTCAATCAGCAGCGCTGTGTCATGCCCTATAAAAATAACCAACTCAGAATAGTGGCCATATCTCCAGTTGCTTTATGATAAACCAGTTTCAGTGTGTGAGAATTCAGCTAACATCAAATTTATTGATTTGCAGCTATGTAAACTGCCAAAAGGGAAAAAAAAGGAATTAACTTTTGCCCAATTCTGAGGCTGGACAACTTTTTCAGTGGTATTGGGTGAGGGATGTATTTCAAGCACATAAACAATTTAATATTCCCTCTGAACTATTTTGATAGTATTGATAAAATGCATGATACAACAGAAAAAATAGGCACTTTCAGAGCAAGCAGTCATAATGGCTTACATCACTCAAGGCTTTTTCTTATAATGTTTATGAGTGAGCTGCTGTCTCGGCTTGCATTCAACCCATCAATAAACTCTTACATCACTTAAGGTTCCTATTGCACTGAGAAGTACCAACCTAACCCACCCTAAGGAAGGAGTGAAAAGGGCTTTTCAAAATAAAGTTCCTGTGGTAAGGAAATTATATTCTTTAAAAGTTCTAGAAATGTTCCAATAACAATTTTTCCTTACTGGTACCAACTCAGACAGCTGAATGTCAAGTATCTTCCATGTAAAAACATTTATCTTTTTTAATATAATCCTTACAAGCTGTACATTAATAACTTGGTAATGATAAGGTAATATCACTATCCATTTGTAAAACAAGTATAATACAATTATGACCATTAACCATTGCAGTACTTTATATTACACGAAATATGATAAATGCCATTGAACTTTTTTCATCTTATATGTTGAAAGGTAGTCATAACTGAAAAAGAACACAAGTCTTGGAATAAATAACTTTTCCAAACTTTTGACAAATCAAAGATTTTTACACTGATAGTCATTTTTACATCTGTAGTGTAACAGCAACTTCAAAGATAAGGACAATGGAAAGGAATGAATAATAGTGTCTTTACAAACGGCTGTCTCTGTGGAACTCATCGTGTCATTTTGAAGTGCTTTCCAGTGCTTGCTGTTGCAGTTCGTTAGCATTGTTGAAGTCGCAGTGTTCATCAGTGTGAATCGTCTTCAAATGCATAACAAGATTGTCAGTGTTGAACCTCCAAACCTTGATCCCACCCCTCCTAACCAGGACCTTGCACACTCTACATGTTGCTATTTTATGTCCGATTGTCTCATGAAAAATATTGCCACCTGGCTGGTGGTGCCAAGCAGTCAATCTCATTTTTCCCCCAGTGGCTGAGGAAACAGTGATTTCCGCTAGTGTGTGTTCACATAACAGATGATGCTAGCTGCCTCTTCTTGTCTGCTGGAAAATGAAAGGATGCTAAGCCAATATCTTGAGTTGGTTTGGAGGGTGGGCAAGAAGAAGGAGATGATTTGTTTCCAGTTTGCAGTGCAGAACTAACAGGACCCATTTCTTAAAACCAAAAAGTTGGGTGTTTGTTTGGAGGGGAATTTTCGCCGAAATGTCTGGCCTTTCCAGTAATATCAAAATCAGAACAACAACAGCAAAAAAATTCTCAATTGAGAGCGCCAAACAAAGGGAATGGTTTGTCACTTTATGCTTGCAATTAGCTTTATTTCCTTGTCTTGTCTCAGCCCTACAGGCGACAGTAGGGACATTCAGTGTATTCATGGGGTAGCAAGGCTTTATCAGGGCAGGTCTGGAAGAACGAAATGGTTCAACAGGTTTAGTTCACTCATACACTCTTCTTCTATTGTCATTTAGCCAGGCACAAGGGAATTCAATTTTTTTAGAACAGGACAAGTCTAGTCTAGCAGCCGAAGGGTCGCTGGTTTGATTCTCACATCCTGGTGACCACATCAAAGTATCCTTAAGCATGATACTCTGCCTCTCTCCCAGTGTCTGCTGAGATAGGCCCCCCCCCCCCAGACCCTTAACAGCTAAGCAGCATAGAAAATGGATGGATGGATGGATGATCTCATAAACTGATTTTTTAAATAATGTAATGTCGAGGGGTGGCTGGTGGTTCGCTGACTACAAAGGCACGACGTAACTGCATACCATTGACCAGCTTCCTGTCTTACAGTAAAATGAAGAAATCTCCATCCGTTCAAGTCCACTTATCAAAGCTATGTTTTGACCCGCCATCTTTTTTTTTTTCATTACAGCTCACATTGTTGTCAAAGGTGTAACTGATTTTACAAACATGATGTCAACATGATTTTTTCCAGGTGGTTACAAATCTGTGTTGATGTCACGAAGCAATCACAACCATACAGAAACACATTTGGTCAGAAAACGATTCAACATTGATGTGTCAGAGGCTAGGGTTTGGATCTTATGTGGGTTAAAGGTGCACTAAGCCTTGTTGCATGGTTTCGGCACGATTTTATTTTTGTCCCAGATCTTGGTTTGAGCGATTTTGAGAAATAATCTAATTAAGATTTTCTTTCCTCAATATTGCCATTGCGGTTTAATATGTGATTATTTCTTCAAGGTCCTCTTTTCATGTATTTCTCCTCTAACACAAGCAGTAATTCATGTTGTATTATAATAAACAATATCACATGTACATGTTTTATCTGTCTTATAGGCCATTGTTAAGATAAAGGCAAATGAAGCATTAATTGATATGAAATGGAGGCAGTTTATGTAGTTACTTCATTTACAGTTGTAAACTAACATAATATTTTACTTGCAGCCTTGTAAACATTCCCAACAACAACTTAAAAAATCTTGCAAAAATGTGCAAAAAAAAAAGTTTGGTGTAAACAATTGTAGGTATCAGTCAGTAGTAAATCACACAAACTAAAGTGTAGGTTACAAAAGTAATGCAAACTAATCTTTGGCTTTTCTATTGCGACATGTCCAACTTTTCTTTTAAGAAACAGTGATATGTAAGCATGTGCACTGCACTTCTTAAACACTATCTGAGCTTAACTTGATAGGCAATAAATAAAATAGTACACTACTGTCTAGCATATCTTTTGCTATGAACTCCGTTATTGCTTTTGTAATTTCTGCATGTCGTTTCGAGTTGTGGTCATACGGAGTAACGCTCTCTAAGGGCTCGGTTAGAGGTCCCTGATGGCTGGTACTTGGCTTTGATGAAGTTGAGGCACTGGTAGCTGGCGTTTCAGCCATGCAAGTGTCGTACATGGCTTTGTGGTGTTTTATCAAGTGCTGATACGGGTTTGTAGTGTTACCTCTTGTGGTGGCAATGGTTGCAAGGCAGGTTCTGCACAATACCTGGTGTTGTGCAGCACCTTCTTTTTTATAGCCAAAATAATTCCACGCAGCTGATGTGCTGCTCCTCTTTGGCACTAAACTTTCTGCAGTGTCAGCTTTTGTCAAACCCAAGGCCATTGTGCAACAGGTTAAAGCGCAGTGTCAACTCTCCCCGTGTGTTCTCTGTGCTTTGCTCCACTTGTAAGTCATGTGACTGGTCAAAGTTCAAATCCCAGCTTTTGCGGTTAGAAAATCTTGTTTTCCCATATCGCAATATAATCGCAAATGCAATTAATCATCTAGCCCTACTCAAATCATAGGCATCTCCCCTGGACTGCTAGCTGCCTGCCCCCTGAATGCACTATGAAAAAGTCCGGTCTTTGGAGACGACACAGGGCTCACAAACGGCAAACAAATACTGAGTGCACAGGATGTGCACATAATCATAACAAACTACATTCCAGCCAATCACCGACAAGATGGTTGGGATTGGGGGCTTAGTGCGCGTGCATACATTGGAGAATAAGCAGAGTTGATTGAGTAGCGTAGTAGCAAGGTGCTAGATAGGTGGACGGCGTCTAATAACTCTTTGTTACACTGGAAAATGGTCGAGGCTCGACGGAAGAAAAGACGCTCAGATAAATATTGGGCAGGAAGAAGAGAGATTGAGAAGTAACCAACAAAGACCCGCTGACTGAAAGACTTCCTATCCCAAGCGCAGTTGGCTAGGTTCTTGCTTGACAGGTAAAAGTGAGATTGGTTGTTGCATATGCATGCGCTGCTCACTTGAGCCCTTGTGCCGATAAAGTCATTAATTTCCAAATCTATCCCGTGAGCTATATATATCATCTGTAACTCATAACCTAAAATCATAAAGATATTGTATAAATACTTAAAATATAAATTTACTCACCAAACAGTTGGAGTTTGCTCACCCATCTTAGCGACATTAGTGCAGCACAGGTCAACTTTCCATGTGGATGCACGTTCATGACATTTACAGAAACACAGGGGGAGGGGCAGGGGCAGGGGCAGGCTTGCTCTGTTTTTGTTTGGTATTTACAACGAACGTCAAAGGAAGTGACGTCAGGCAAAAACGCTTAGTGCACCCTAGTGCATCAAAACATCAGTAGGTTACAACTAGGCCTGGGCGATTTATCTATTTTATTGATTAATTAGAGTTTTTTGTCATGAACAATTAAAAAAAAAAATTGAGTTTTTACTCCTCTTGCTATGGTGCACCTTTTGTCCCCCAGGAGCTTCCATGGCTTTCCCCCTCACCCTTCCCCCCTGTTTCCTTCACATGCATAGCAGCAACATGGCTAAGGGGAGCGAGAAGTTTCTTCCTCAGAAAAGAGTAGTATTGTCAGTGGCTTGGAACTGGTTTGGATTTGCGGCGACAGACGTTGAACAAGTGACTGCACGCTGCAAAGTTTGTCTGAAGCCCATTGCAACAAAAGGCAGCAGCACAACAAACTTATTTCAGCATCTAAAACAGAGGCGTCCAGCCGAGTGGGAGAAATGTCGCACTTTGTGAGGGGAACAAGACCGCTATTGGCGACAAACTCCCACTAAAAAACAGCTCACTGTGGTGGAATCAGTTACCCACAGGAAAAAATTGTGAATTGAATGTTTTTGTGAAAAAAATCAGAGATTTTATTTTTAGTCCATATCGCCCAGTCCAAGTGACAACAGTCAAAATTTTTGTAAAGGCTTCAAAGAACTCAAGAGTTTCCTCTTATCATTCACAATATAGTGTCATAACTCCAAATGTTACACACTGTTTATTTGCATTTTTGGCAATAGGTCTGCAAGGTCAAAACAAGCACATCTTCTCAACTCTGCATTTAGTTGTTACGCACACATCTGCGGGTATGCAGTTTACTATTATTTGACCATTTGAAAAAGGTCTAATAACTGAATGAATGCCAATTTCAACATGTTTGAAGTTTGGAAATGGACTGCTTTTTCGTAGCTTGAACTGAAGTTGTCACACATAAAGAATAATAAATCACTAAGATCAATGTGCATATTCCCTCGTGTTTTTTCAAGATTGCTAGCTTTATAGTTGTAGCCCCTATGAAGATATGGCCACAGCATGTCAGAGACAAATTTATTCATTATGTGAGGAAAGTCATTACTCTTCCAGTGTGATCTTCTACTGAAATATCAGATGTTTATCATTCCAATATCATCTACCAGAGTAGTGGGAAGTTCCCAGCCCTTATCATGGGAACTAATGTATTTTAATTAAATTTCTCTTTGAACTGCAAAGATCTACCCTTTTAAAGTGTCAAAGCACTGTGCGTTTATTAATTAGTACCATTGTGCACTAAAACATTGTCATGGTAAGATGAACTTGATTAATGTTACAGCATAATTAAAGGCCAACCTCTTGCAAATGTAGTACTATCATAGTTTAAGATCAGGTTGGTTAATGAGGTTTTCAGGGCCCTCACGGCGCATTGTTCTTAAAACACCACTGCACTTGTGTAAATGTGACATTAAGAATACTTGAACATAAAGCTGAGTGACACTCATCATTGAATAGAGATGACTTTTCCTGGTTTTGTGCCATCTGGCTTTTGTAATGCAGTTCACATGAAGCTCATTCGTGAAGGCCCCAAAGGCTTAATTTAAATGAAAGTGTTAGGCGTTTACTCAGGGGCTCATTTTCATTATCAGCTGAGTTTTACACGACCCATGCTAGAACCTGTAATTGGCCTGTGCGCATGATAAAACCTGGGTTTTGCTGAAAATGGCTTGGAAGACTTACCCAAAGGTAATTGAAAGCTGTTTTTGAACCATTTAGAGTAAATGAATGAGTTTCATTGCATTTTAAAGGTAACACTGAAGTTTTTACTCAACAACTAAGGTAAGTCTTAAGTGCTATTTGCATTGACTGGTTTGAACACAGCAATGAACGGGTTTTATTTTTTTGGCCACATCTTTTTTAAAGCAGGTGGCTGCAAATGAATGGAGCTTGGAAGTTTGCTAGAACACAATTGGGGCCATAGCATTGAAACTGACTCAATGTGTGCCAAAACTGTGCTAAGTGTACCGTTTTTGGCTGCTCATGAACTACAGCATGATATCCTAGATTAATGGAGCATGCTCTTCATGACATGTTCACAGTCATATTTAACAGGTGTGTATTGTAAATGTGTGTGTGTGTGTTTCTGATATTTATCAGAGTTCACCAGAAACATTTCATCATGATTAATTTTTCCAGCAGGCCTACTCCTTGCATCCCAGCACTGTCTCGAGTAAATTACTCCTACCATTTTTCATAACTCATTGTAGCTTCTTACCTCTTCCTCTAAATCCTTGTCCAACATTTTTTGTACTACAGAAATGTAAATGAATGGACTTGAAACATGGCCCTTTGTAGACACACTATATTTGAAATGTTTCCTGAGCTAAAGGATACTCCCTGACATTCTTAATCACTTCGAATCTTCAGGGCATATGAAAACCACCTGTTTTAATTGGCTGAAGGAAGGTGCGGATCGGAGTAAGGTAGACAGCCTCACATTTACTCGTCACCAATGGTGACGTGGCGGTTGTGTGAGTGTGTGTCCGTCAGTGTAAAGCAACATGTGCAGGGTTGCCAAGTAAGAATCCCCGTTATGTGCCAACTGATCTTTCTTTGATATTGCTGTTTCATATTAGTTATGTGGGGCTGGCTGGATTATCTTTCAATAATATCATGAAGCACGATGTGGACTACAAGTCTTGTTTTAATATACAGCAAAGATTACCCTTTAAGGTCTTACCTAAACTGCTTTTCAAGGTTAATCAAAGTGTAACAAACATTTTTAGAATGGATTTGAACTAAGTCAGGTTCCTAAGATGACCAGGATAGGTTTAAAAATACCCAGGAGCTGTGGAGATGTGTGCTGGTCTGCCTTTCTCCAACACGCCTGTTTCTAGTGGGCGTGCTAAGTAGTGTTTGTAGCATTTCAAAGTTAAAACAAGTGATTTTATAGTTCAAAATGAATGCAGAATCGTCTGAATTAGAATTCTCATTTCTAGGCATTCGATTCATTCGCACATTTCAAATGTTCCACCACATCCAGTCAAACTTAATGAGGAAACCCAGATGAGGTCTGTGAAAGATTCTTCTACAGGTGAAAATTGAGACGCGGGTCAGTGTTCGTGTGACATGTTTGATGCCAGTGGGACCTGTAGAGACAGGACTCATTAAGCCTGGGATCATAGGAGACCTAGCACAGTCATCACTCACACTGATCCCAGCTCTGAGGGTATTGATCTCAGTTGTCCTTGGTGAGATATAATCCTCGGAAGGCACTTGGGAGAACACGCCTCTCCACACGTCTACTCAAGGATTATTAGAGGATGCTTTCAACATCTAATTAAACCTGCAATAATTGATTTTTTGGCATATGAATATTGACATATAATCACCTGTTAAATTAATATGATGTACTTGTTTGCAAGTACTTATTTATGTCCACATCCCACAAGTAGAAAGCAAACTGACTGATTTGAAATTGACGACTGGATATGCAGTTTTCACTCTCTTTTAGCAGTTTTTGTCTGAGAAGGACCTAAGAGAGCTTTTTCAGGTGAAGGGTCCCGCCTGCTAAAATGACACTGTAACAGTTGTGAGAGTGTTCTAAAACAGTAAAGGTGTAACCTGAACCTTTAAATCACGCTCAGATTTCTTAAAGGACCACAAAACTGAGGGAAGTTCCAAACAGGTGTTGCTTCTACTGTTGGAAATAATTGGTTTGATATTTATTGCTCCTGATTATATCTGTTTTATTCAACAACAGCAAAGAATCTATAGCTCAACCAGCAGTTTTTCTGTTGAAAAAAAATGGGCAGAGTTGTAGTATAGGCCATGGAAGAACCCTCTTGCGGCTGATGCATAGTTGTCAGAAACACATAGTCATAGCTCTACCTGGTAGAAACAGGAAATGCCATGTTTTTGTATGTGTGTGTCGGGGGGGGGGTGGTCTGTTTTTTAACTCTTTTGTACAACTGTTCGGTCATCTCTGCCTGTCTTGGTAGCACTGTCTATAAGCTGAGACCTTACTGAATTTCTGGGTTTGAGAGTTCAGAAAGGGCCTCATTTATAAAACTGTGCGGAGCAAAGCTGACTGCAGAAGGCATATGGATGAAAGATAGATAGATGCGCCAGAATGATCCTGGTTTATAAAACAGTGCGCACACAGTGTACTTGGAAATGTGCGCATGTGAAATCCAGTTCACATCCTGCCCACGAAACGCTCACATTCAACCTTAAATGCTTGTTGTAAAGCAGCTTGTGAATACTGAGTGAATTAAACAAAACAGTTGATCAGTGGTTCCTCACGGTGAATCACTGCAAGCAAGAGCCAGAAAAATAGGTAATGCATCAGTGCACATGAGTGTCACCGCAGTCGTAATGTGTTTTTAGCAATTGGACTCATGGCATCAAACTGTAAAAACATGACAGCTCCTGTCCCAGTATTTAAAGACAGATGTTTGAAGGTGATTCATTTTTACATTTAGACTTTGCTGTAGTTCTTTAGTATGATTATGATGAGCACTGGTGCGCTCTTCTGCCCTGGTGGTAGCAACAGCCAGAAAGCAATACTAGATGTTCTATCTATCATTCAACCAAACAGTTTTTATGGAGAAGTTCGCAACAACTAATGAATGTGTGTAACAGTTCTTGGCTATGCGTGGTATTTAATGAAATTAGTGTATGAGGTTTATTGTGCAATTTGTCATCAGTTCACAACATCTCCATCAGTTGTCAGTGTCACTAGTTTCCCTTGTCTCCAAAATGATTGGATTTACTGTATGGGTAAAGTTTCCATGGAGGACAGCAAATTTTGCCATTAAATTTGCCTTTTATAAATCCTAACGTTATGTAATAAGTGCCATTTGTCTTTGTCTGTGTGTACACAACATTTATAAATGTGGCCGAATGTTCTTATGGGGCCAGGTCTCAGTATCGATCACCAGACATTTCCTCAGATTCATTCAAAGTAATGTTGGAATCAGTGATATTTACTGCATAGGAAGTTCAATAATTCTCCTTTAGCTTCATCTCCTGCCCCTGGAGCCCTGGAAAGCAAACTCTGTTGGTGAATGTATGCGTTACGAAGAGTCAGGACATCCAATATGAGAAACTTTATTGATCTGTGACGTGGAGACCAGTATATACAGCTTTAGCGTTAAAAAACATAGCAGTGCCAACATCTGAGCATCAGAAACTATAACCATAATTGTCTTGTCTACTGCAAAGGTTGCTGTTAAAGGTGCAATCATTAGTCAGGCTGTAGCTCAAAGTGTGTGGTACTGTCCATGGTGCTGAAAATGTTCAGGCATTTCATGAGTTTCACAGCCCACAAAGCAGTAAGTTACAAGGTGTCAGAGTAGGTCAGCTACAGTCAGCCATCATGCCGACAAGCAGCAAATTGCTCCTCGTAGACAGGCCACTCAATCACCCAAACCAGACTTTATTGTCTGGAGCGGTATGAATATTCCCTCTGCTTCAATTTCCATCTGTGCTAAGTTTTTGGCAGCCATGCGGAAATATTTTCAGTCATCAAACTGTGGCAAGATGTCCAGTTTTGTTGCTGGCTCAAAAGAGAAATTCAATCAGAACTTTTGTACCATGCTGATTCCAAAAAAAGTGCACTGCCGATTTAAAGGCTGTCTCTGAACGAATCCTATGAAGAGTTTTGTGTTGAGTTCATTCCAAAGTAATGCTTTCACTTCAGCAGCAGCATTATATAACTATCTTTGACTAACCCCCTGATGCAGTGGAGCACTGCTTTCTGAGACGATGGTGATAAGAAACCAGTATGTCCCTGTTTACAAAACCTCTGTAGAGTTCTTGTTCTCAAAAATAGTACTCTCAACATTTGGGTGCGTCAGTTTTCATTGATTTTAGAGCAGAGGATGTGAATTCTCATTTCCATCTCAATGTGATGTGTCCTTGACTCAGTTGCTTGTTATTAAAGTCATGAGAGTTTTGAGGTCTTTGTGTTTTAGAATAACCCATATTGCTAACTTTCAGTGTTTTGTGAACTTTTTTATTGCTTGATTTGTGCAAATTGTCCATGTCTCCCGCTCCTTTTATACACTCCTTATCCCTCTTGGTCTCAGATGAGCTTTCCTCTATAAATGTAAGGCCCTTACAGTATCTTCCCCTGCACCCACATGAAGTGACCTTTCCCCATTTTGAATCAATTCAGCAATCAACTATCTGACCTGTTGCTGCCTCTGACTACCTTTGAGATTAATTCAGTCTTCTTTGGAGGGAGTAAAGCTCATATAATCCATCTTCAGTGGGAGTGTTCTTGGTATTTTTTTTCCATGTCCAGTTTTCAGACCTGGGAAGCTGAGAGCTGCTTGCACAATACCAAGAGTAAAGAAAATGGGCTTGAACATAACGCAGTGATAGACACAAGTTTCCACAGTGGATTATTGCCTCACTTATTGTGCTGCAGATTTTTTTCTTACAGGATTATTATTGAGTTTCTAAGAGAATCAGTAGTACGTACAAAAAAAACATATATAAACAAATGATGTAAAATTACCCCAAAAGCAGCCTGGGTTCCAGTAATTAAGCTACATTAAGTTCTGTCAATTAAGGCCTGTGTCTTAATGTGTTCATTTTGTGCATCATATGTTTGATTTTTAGACTTCTTATTGTTTTAGCCTCCGACGTGTATGCTTGCATCTGCATACATCTTTTATATCTTCCTTCAAACCAATAGACTGGTATAGGTGTAAAGAGTTCCTGCCTCATTGTTTTTGCAACTGATCAAATAGCAAGAATAAATCACATGCCCAGAAATCACACTGTTCTAAAGTGTATATGCAGCTCAGCCATGGTGAGACCAACTGGCTGCTTCTGAACTGGCTTTGAGAGGATGCCTTGCTGAGCCTTGGGAAGTTTCTTGGTGCTCTCAGCGCTTGGCCTTTGAGTACAGCCAGGAAAAGCATGTTGTGGGATGTTTGTGGGGATTGCTAATACTTACATTTCTGCAAAGGTTTAGCACCCTGCATGACATAGTGAAATGTTGTTGAATGATAGTGTTAAGAAATGCGTGACCCTTCTGGCCATGTATTGTACAGTGCCTCTCTTTCTGCTTGTATTATATAGGACTCATACACAGATCATGATAGTGGTTTTTAAGATTTTCTTCCGTAAGCTGGCGAAGGTGGTCAAAGAAATCATAAAAGGCTGAGCAAAAATACCTGTATACTGGAAGAAACCCAGCTCTTAAGAATTCTCTCCTCTTAAGTTTTTGCAGGAAAATATTAGCTATAATGACAAGACAGTTATTGTTCATATTTCTCCTGTTTTTGTAAAATAGAACCCAACTTTTTGGACTGCCTCTGCTTTGAATTGTGCCACCAAATAATGTGGTGTGCTCCTTATGAGAACACATCAAAGTACTTTAAAGCCTGTGAATGATGATAAAAGACATTTTGTTTGTTTCTTTTGCTTGGTTATTTCTTTGTAGATAAATTTTTGCCTTACAGTATTCAACATTTGGAGGATCTGATGTGAAAATAGCACTGGAAGCTAGTTAGCAGCTCAGAGAGGAGTGTTCCCACTGTGTGAAGCATATCGGTCCACTTGGCATAAATGTTAATACCTACTAAAATACCTGCAAATGTTGATTGAATCTCTCTGAAAATGTCATATCTAAGCCAACTTTTGCCGTTTTGCTCACTGTTGGTGCTCATGGGAGCCAAAGATGGGGAAAATGCCTTGAGACGAGATCATTTTTTGTTATAAAATAAGCTAATTTTTTTTATAAGGAACAAACTAATCCTCTCATACAGTGACATCTGTGTCCTTACTGCAAATTAAACCAGATGATGTCCAAAACTGACCACATGTGCTCAGTTTCTTTTTTGTTGTTGTTGGTTTTTTTTTGTCCTTAAATGCATCCAGAGCAGTTTTGCCTCAGGTGTTCTCTGCCTTTACAGAGACTCTTGGTGGCTGTCCAGGTATAAACAGACAAACTCTGTGTGAGCCTGGCCTGATGCTCGTAATGATCCTAGCTCAAGCTTCCAAAGAACACACCCCTCTACATTAATCACAGATATGCAACTGCTGATGAGATACTGCTACTGTGGCCAATAGTCATTTGGGATGTGATCCGCTTGCTGTCAGTTGGCTAACCTTTAATAAATGGTCAGTGACCCTCAAGCATCGTATATTATGATCTTTTGAGAGACAACGATTGATTTGAGGGATTGGCTCATTGGCAGTTTTGCCCTCATTATATACAGGGCCGTGGCTACATCAGTTTTAGGACTGAGGGATGCATGTGGGATGCCTACATGTCATTGGTATTTGCAGATATTAGTCATCTTTAAAAATATATCAGTATTGGTACGATGATCAATATTTATTGTGGCCCAGCTTTGCTGATGTCTGTCCTCACTCATCATTATTCATGAAGAACAATACATATTTGATTTATAGGCTTTTCCAAATGGTTTGAAATTAAAGAAAAACTTTATTTTTTCAAATTCAGTGTTTACATTTTTTCAGTATGTAAAAAAAATGTAACTATAAATTAAACCTGTTTTATAAAGATAATTTTGACATTGGTTAAAAAGGAAAAGGCTATCAGCCAACAAAGTTGTAAATTATCAGCAAATCATACAATATCCTGCTTGTCTTATTTTATTCAGTAACACCGCTGAACTCTTTTTGTACCAGCAAACCAGAAATGATGACAGCTTCACCTTAGTCTTCAACCATCTTTTGTTGCATTACATGTCTGTCTTGCACCAGTGTGAAATACTGAAGTTGTTCCTCCAAGCAGCATTCCGTTCCAACGGCACATACTGTATGTAGTTTTATGCATAGGATGCCAGTCTTTTACTCTCCTTCCATTTGGCCTCTGTTTCAACCCAGTCTGAGTCAAACATGGATGAAAATGCCTTGCAAATCTTTGCAAAAACTAGAAATCTTTCCCAACCAGCCTGTATGCGTGCGTGACTCATATCATTGCCAACTCAGATCAGTGAGGCAGTGTGACGTGTTTGGGTTTTTTTCACTAATAATGCAAACAATGATACAGGTTTCATTTTGTATATTTATGTACCACCGCTGATGAAATTTTTGATATGTTTGATGTTTTTCATTTATTTTTGTATGTCTGAACATTAGAAATTAAATTTATATTTTGTGAGGAAGTTGATTATACAAAATATAATTAGTGCTGACAACTTCCTCATCTATCTCAACTTTCCTCATCCTGATTTTAATAAGTGTTGTATCTGTTGATGGAGTATATTGATTTGCTGCCATGGTGTTTAACAAGTGTATTTACTACTAAGCCTGCGTGGATGGTATATACCATCATGTTCATCATCATGCTGGATGAGCTGGCTCAGAGTAAATCATAAACAGAAGGAATGAAGCCATAGAACTTGGTTTTATCATCTACATTCTTGACACTGTACCCATGGCCAGTTTATTAATGGGATTTTACCGTGTAAAATATTGACAAATTGCATACATTTTACTAGCTCTGTTCAACTAATGTTACATATCAGTTCTTCACTACCACTGTTGTAAAGAACAATTGATTTCCTGTCTATTAATCTCTGCTAACTATGCTAGCCTGAAAGTAACAATCTGATTTCAGGGCTAAAAAAGGATGTGGTTTTGAATTCATTGATATGCTTATGTACTTGCAAACACTGATCTCACATTGTTACCCTGAATCAGAGGCAATTCTGATACTGGTATTAGTATCAGAACATACTTTATACATGAGCTTGCTATAAAATTTTCATCTCAAACCTAAAATAATGACTAAAATTCAGGAGGAACTGACTAATGTTTGAGGGGAAATGTACTTTGGGGGCACAAACAGTCTTGGTCCCTGGTCACAGTCCCATGACCCAACACTCTCCTAAATGTAAAACCGTAGCTCATGAAAGCTCTTTTTCTAAAAATAGGTGGATGACATCCTAGGCGAAGAGAGTGACAACGAGAGTGAGGGCCGAGGGAAAGAGAAACCAGGTAATGAGGAGGCGGAGGATGAAGAGGAGCAGCAGCAGCAGCAGAAGCAAGGAGCTGGACAGATAACAAGTGGGGGGCTGGGACCTCAGGCGATGAGCGTGGAAGAGAGCGTCCAGACAATATCCAGAGAGGCCAGTCAGCTGAGTAGTGTGTCAAGGTGAGACACAGATCTTCATGGCATATTTTTATTGTAGTATTTTTGCTATTTCCAATTCACTGAATCTTTTTGATGGTGAACTGCTCCTACTTTCACTGTTCTTCTAAAGTGAACTGAGGTGAGAGGTTCAGTGGAAGTATGTCACTCATACACTTCTCATTTCCTCATTCTTGTTGCTGATGCATTTCTTGTATCAGCTACCCACTACTCTTGTCACTGTTGGCAGACACCTAAATCTATTGACAATCCTTTCAAATGCACAGTATATTTTTTCAGGCTTTATATTTCCAAAACTTTTACAATAACACACCACTTCATGAGCCTGCCTTTGCCGGAGCTAGACTGTGTGGTTTGCTGCCATGGAGACTAGTCCAAAAACAGAAAGCACACAGTTGAATAGGTCTGAAAAGACAAGGATGTGCCGTTGCTGAAGGACACCTTAGTTGAGCTCCTCTCAAACACGAGGCATATTTTCCTTTTATAGTTAGTACTTTAGTGCATCATTGCTGCTTTGTCTGCTTGTGTGGGGCCTCAACATTCCAATGTGTTTATTGGATATGTTTAGATTGTTGGGGTGTACCTGTGTTTACCAGATGGGGTGTGGATCTAGTAAGGTAACAGATTGAAGAGTCAACTGGGTACATTTCTTTTTCATGTTATTTATGGTCATATTTTGTGCGTGTTCAATTAAATAGACTCTATGAGTTCCACAAATCAAGGTGGAGAAGCAGAAAAGAAGCAGATTTTAGTTGCTGGATGTGAATGCAGTTAATGTTTGTCATATCAATTCAGCGACAACTTCAGGTAAATTTAGGTTGTTATGTTTGTAAGGTGATTTTGGATGTATGACCTTCAAAGTTGCAATGATCTTATCTTATTACATCATTGTTTATGTAATAATATTTGTGGAGCCATTTTTCTCGCTTTAGCCTAATGAATGGGAATTGATACAAATTTATCCATCTATGCCAACGTGGTTTTGCTTATTGGTTCTATACTTTGTTGATTCTCAATTACTGTCGGTGTGGGAAAAAAGAACAAGTAGGTCTACACAAGGTTTCAGCTGTTTCATTATTTCTGTGGCTAAACTCAGTGTAAAAACCCCATCGGTAAAGGTGAGCCATGTCTGCCTATAAGCTTTGAACAAGTTAAAAATAAATGACCTTCATCTTTATGATATCCCTGTGTACAGAATAGACACCTGGAATCATTTTTCATCAGCTAAAGAAGCTATAAAAATCCTTGAAAATTTTTGCCGACATTGGCTGTGTTTTAGAGATTTGAACAAAGGCTAGCAGTTGATGATGTCTGAAGAACAAGGGGCATTGCAGCCACACAGAAAGGCCAACGTCCTGTGCAAAAACACTACCTCTTTTTCTGGAAAATCGGTTGTTCTTCTACATTTCTGCTCTCCAACAGTGTATCCGTGACTGTCATAAAATAAGCCCATCACCTGGTCTGCCACCTCAAATGATGCTGGTGATGTTGCAAATGTGTCAAGCCAGAAATACACAGTGTTGCTGTTGGAAACAACAAGAGTTGTGACTCTAGGGAATCAGTGACACACAATGGGATGAGAACAGTTTGGATTGTAAGAGCAATGCAAGGTGGTCCAAGGGTCCCTCCACAGGACAACCGCAGTGACGTTGCCTACTAACGTCACCCCTTACCTGGTCATCCTTTTGTGTTTGTCTTTAATGCCTATATTGCTAACTCTAAAAAAACAAAAACAAAAAAAACAGACAATTATAATTTCCTGTTCCTACTGGCACTTTTACTAATCTGCCCCAAAAATTGAATAGCTTCCCCCTCAGGCCATACTACACCCCTCCACCAATTTTTGTTTAAATCAACCTTGTAGTTGTTGTGCGCTGCTGCCGGCAAACAGACAAATGCCACAGAATATAAAGCTGGAAAAAAAGTTCATAGAAAGTTAGCGTGTATGTATCAGATATTCCAAAAGTCTATCCTCTTGCTGCTGTATTTCCTCTGATGTGCTCGAATTCTTGTCTCTTTGACCTCTGCATAGAGAGAATTACCTTGTGTCCTGTGAAAGCAACAAAACCATTCAGAGGCTGCCTGATTATCAGGCTTAAAAAAGATACACACTGCACAATCCAAGTCACAGTTAGAAGATTTTCAAACGCATTTATTTTCATGAAAAATATTGCAGAATAAAACTTTGAAGTAAAACATCCATCAAACTTAATTTATCTAACTGCAATAGTGTTGTGTGAGTCAAACACACTGTATATATTGTAGATTTTAATAGACTCAGATTGGAATTAAAAATGTCTGGCCACCTAGCTGCCTGTCATACTGTGATACTGTTAAATTTCCTGTCTGACTAAGAAAATACTTTATTTTATTGTTGCCCAGTCAACCATTACTTTGCAGTTTAGGATTTATAAAAGAAGTCTGACTCCTGATTTAGATACGACTCTGTGAGACCTTGACTCCTGAGCGACGTGGTTTAATACGTGTTCTCCTGTCAGTCTCTTTCCCTGGCTTCACCCCTTTATTACACTTGGCACAAACAAGGCATACATCTGTTGCTAAGATACAGTAGGAATGTGAGCATCTTTGCTTTGTTCCAACCCATCATCCAGTGGCTGCTCCTGCCTTCGTTCTTTTTCCTACTTGGTCTGTCTTGGTATCTTTAGTGTTGGTTTCTGTAAATTGATGATGATTCTGGACAAATCTCAGCTCAAATCATGTTTCTGGAGTCCAACAAATATTTTAGTATAGTTAACACAAGTACTATTTTTTAATAATCTGGCATTGAAGGTCAGACCTGTACTTGTTACGCTTGTTGTTATTTCTCTCCGTAATGCACTGTAGTAACCAGTAATGTGACACTATCTTTTGACACCAAAAGATGTAATCAATTTGAACGTCTTTTTAAATTTACAGTTTTTTTTTAAAGTGGCCTATTCAAAATTAATTCTTTGCCATCTTGTCTTCAAAATAAAAGCAGTAATGCTTTATTAGTCTTACGGTTTTGTTATGGTAAATGTCTTATGGTTATGGTATGGTTTTGTCAAAGCTGGCTTTGAGAGACTTATTCTGAAAAATATACAGTATATTGATTATTTTCTATTTCAACTCTGGAAATTATCATAGATTATTTTGTTGATGAGAAAAATCACAATTCCTGTGTGTTCGGAGGTTCAACATTGACTGGTATATTTAACCAGTTATTCAGTATGCTCTCCCAAATAATATGGCCCAAATATAAATTGATTTGGTAGGTTTAAGCTGTGTAAAATTTTGCTTAAGGTGAGTGCAGGGTTGACAAGAGATCCCTCATTGTTACATTAAATATTTATTTCATCAATCTTCGTTCCAGCAATTACTTTTATTTCTTAAGGAGTTGTATAGTATTGAATTAGCGGGTGGGATTTTTGGTGGTAGTGAATTTGAATTTTATCCATGCCTCTGCTACAGTTTGAGACTCAGATTTTATAGATTACTGCAGCATGGCTCAGGTGGTCGATTGCCCATCTAGTTATCAGAGGGCTACTGGTTTGATCCTCCAGAGACTGTGTCATCGTGTTTAGACCAAGAACCCCTAATTGCACCAAATGATGGGGTTGGCAGGTGTGTGAATAAGGGAACATTTTAAAGCCCTTGGAGTGGAAAGCAGCTATAAATAGAACCCATTACCAAAACACAATTGAAGGTGTCTGCAGAATAACAAATGCAGTTGAAGTCAGTCTACATGCAGTCACCTAAAAGCTGGTCCTTCTTTTCTCTCCAACTACAGTAGCAATTCAAGTCGTTAAAACTGTGTTTTCTGCTTCTACAAGTCAAATAAATGTCAAAGTAGCTCTGACCTGTAGCTCAATAGATTTTGGGAAGTTTACACTGGAGCATCCCAAAAATAAAAACGATGGGGTTATCTTCATATTTGTTTCCTTTGGGTTTCAGTAAGTCAAATAATAAAAATGTGAACTATTTGCCACGTTTTAGTTCTCACACAGCTTATCTCTTCTAAATTCAAGTTTGCAGTACATTTGTGAAAGTGACTCTAGTGTGTCAGTATTAGCGACTAAAAGGGGTTCTGTTGTAAAATAAACAGACCAATGTTAGCTCTATACTGCAATAGAAATGTATGGTTATTTCTTTATTGTCATGTATTGTGCAGGGTGCTCACCTTCTGGCTGAAAGATGCAGCTCTTGCCTAGTCTAGGAGTGTTCACGTAAGACCCCTTTTGCAGTATTATTATATGATGTTGATCCAGCCAGGAACCTTTGTGGAGGTGTCACATTGGCTGATGTCGTCTGCCATCGAGACATGGTTCGGTCAACTTCTTTCAGAATTTTGAAAAAAAAATAAATAAATTCATCGTTGATTACAGGTGAATACCGACAGAACTGAAATTGGAGTCCCCTCTTGGGGCTGGGGCTTTGCCAAATGGGTGGCGATGGTGAAAGTCCATTACAATAAATCAGCTGGTGAAATCTGCCTGTGAAGCTTTCGTTATAGTCTTTCCATTTTTCACCTTGAGCCCTTTCCATCCAATTAAATACCTTTTCATGGCTCAACACATTAAATCACTTTTTTTTTTCTCCTGCCTTTTGCAGCAATTAAAACTATCTTCCACTCTAACACGTATGCTATCATCAGGTCTTCTAATGTTTAATTTCCTGTCTCTCTGGATACATATTCATTCAGATACTCCATCACCCCCTCCCCCCTTTCCACGGCTCTCTGGGTGCATTTATTTCCGAATGAAAATGAAAGTGTGGAACTTGTCAGCTTGAGTGAGGATGTTATTATA
This sequence comes from Aulostomus chinensis, assembly GCF_037954235.1. Taxonomy (NCBI): domain Eukaryota; kingdom Metazoa; phylum Chordata; class Actinopteri; order Syngnathiformes; family Aulostomidae; genus Aulostomus; species Aulostomus chinensis. The sequence goes on along the minus strand of NC_141341.1, from coordinate 22,732,683 downwards.
ACATCACCAGACTATAGGTGATGGAGGAGACAAATGGGTCATTACAGTTTCCTTTTTGGATTGTCAGACAGAAAAGTGTGAAATTCAAAATGTATTTCATCTTCTTTGACCCTCTTGGTTAAATATCTGGAATCGGAGCCTGCTGCATTGGCTTGATTGAACAGTGCGTCATTGTTGTGACTGATGTATATGTGGTTCTTATAGTGCAGTAAAGCGTCTCTGTGCTCTCTTGTGGAACACTGATCCTCCAGTGCCTATGTTTAATGTCCAAGACTGTCATTGCAACTGTAAAGCATTTTCACAAGATGTCAAAATGCAGTTTACCCAAGTTCAAATGCGGCTGTATGTATATGACAGTTTGGTGGGAAAAGTATGAAAATAGACACACTGTTTGTCTCGAGAGGGTCGAAGTTCTGGTGCAATGAGAAATAATTCTTAAACAAACTGAGTCTTTGTAGTTCTTTAATCTTTCAAGATGGAAATTTGTTCTAGACACAAGAAGTGTGTGCTGAAGAAGGATCCACAGAGGACAGAGTCCCTTGAACCTTGATACAATCTTGGTTGCTTGGCGCTCTACAACAGAGAGTCAGCAGTTATATGAAAAGGGGAAATAGAGGTTGAACTCATGCCAGCTTTCACTCCTGCCAGACATGAAAATTTAGAAAAAGAAGAACATAGGAAACTTATCGCCTTGGTACAAAAACAAGAAGTCAAATACAAGACGTTTTTCAGACATTCGACTGCCTCGAACTGAAGGTCACTTAACCGCAGAGTTTAAACATAATGCAAACATAAAAAAAACATAATGTGATTCTAAATATTTTAATTACAACGGACAATCTGAAAACCTAATGCCTCTCACCTATTGTTCAGGCATGGAGGCACACAAAGGTAATAAATAGGCTCACTGTCATTATTATTGTGTAAAAGCCTACGAAGTAGTTACTTTGTGATGCACCATTATTGGAAAAGGAGATGATTTCAAGCATAGATCACCATTTTTGGAGATCTAGCTTAATGATTAACCAATTTCTAAACAAAATGGGGGTTTGACAAAAAGCGATTAGCCAATCGCAAGGGCTGGGATTAATCTAAGTAGGTGTACAGCGCAGCAGTTCCTGGCCGAGGGTTTTTCGCTGTATAACATGCTAACAAAGCAGAATATTGTGCTCCTCAGGTATCAGACATTGCTGTCAAATCACAGGTGACCCAAGACCCCTGTGTATATGCCCACTGACAAAAGTGCACCAAGTGGTGCTTAGTCTGCCAGAAACAGAAGAAGAAGATGGTAAAACGTATGTACTCAAATGGCAGCTCGCCAATTCTTTGCTTTCATAAACCATCACTTTAATAAATTAAGGAATCTGTTTCTCTGTGGGATTTTTGATAAACCATCTTTGACTGATCAGCATCGGGACTCCACTACCTGGCTACACGGTGCCGAAAAAGAACACACTCACCGCAATCAGAGCTTGTTGTGAAATGTGAAAGCCAAATACAAAGGCCCTATTAATCGAGAGGAAAGTTCTCTTTGCTACTCTAAAGAATCTGGAGGGGAAGCTAGTCATTAAATGCGGCCCACTCATTAATGAAGGGATATGTGCAACTGAGCGTGAAGTTGTGTCGTCCTTCTGATATCAAAGAGGCGCTGCAGTCTGAGAGGCAGTTAAACATAAATGAAATCCAGAACACTAAAATGCCCTGGACCAAGCAAGAAACTCACACCAATTTACTGACGCTTGTCTTCACACATACACATACACACACACACACACACGCATGCACGCACACACACACACACACACACACACACCCCACTTTTATTCATCCACTCTTCCTTCCAGGACCTGGTCAGCAGAAGATAATCTACATGTATTTCCATTCATTTTTGACTCAACGGAATGGTAATATTGGTAGTGCTCTGCTGTCCAGATTGTTGCTTGGGGTCCTTTTGCTTTTTACCGAAGTTAGTGTCGCTCTTAAACTGCAATTGTGTGATATGTTTTCCACCTTCATCAAACAGATACACACACAAAGAAAAAAAGGGAAAAAAAAAAGATTGCTCAGCTCATTTAACCAAACGATGTACCAGAGGGCATCAGTCTTCCACCTGTGTGTTTTGGAAGTTTTTCAGGAATTTGAACCGGATGCTTGGTGATCTTTTGCATTTTTAGACATCCATTTGATGAATCTATTTAACTGTGATGAAAAAAAAAAAACAGGAAGAAGTGGATGCACACATGCCACCAAATTAAATACGATGCTGAACCAAAGAACCAAAAGAAGGTCTGCACACTGTAGCTCCTTCTTCAAAGGGTTTATTCACACTCCAGTAGTAGCAGTGATGTTTGGAGCTACACATATGCTTTTGATACATGAGGGATTCATTTTAATCATTTCAAACACCCTGTTTTTGTTATTAACACAAGTGGAGCAGGTAATAAACCCTTTCCACCCAGCTGGTGTAATGCGTCACCCACGGCCCCGGTGTAGTTAAAAGCAATGTGACTCACAGACAGTTGTGTACATTATTCAGCAACACATATCCTTGTGCCCATATGTTGTATGTATTATGGTCTCGCTTCGCTAGGCTCGCCTACTCTCTTATTGCTTTAGGTTTGGCTGAGGTCGCTGTGGCGCACTTCAAGTGCCCTCAGGTTGTTTTTATGGCATCTTTGTCTTTTTGTTTTCTCATTGTGAGGCGTCGTGTTTGACAACTGATAGTGGGCACTGACCTAGTCCACTAACTCTTGTTTGGGACTTATATTGTGTTCAGGTGCATGATATTTTTCAAATGATGAAACAGCTGTGTTGCCAAATCCAGTTTTCTAATTTACTTATATTATGGCACGACTGCCAGAAATTGGCCGATTTTGACACGTAATTTTCTGTAATAAAATGCCGTTAATGTAGTGTTTTTCTGAGAAATTATCTCCTTGTGTATCAAGTAGAGGGCGCTCTGACCCCTCTCATTTCAACTAAACTATTCAACGGAATCAGTCACAGCATCATGAAGGATGTAACGGTAACATTACAGTACCTCAAGGTAATATGATACTCACTCAAGCAGCTGCATGCTAACAGACTAGATAAGACTGGCGCAAATTAGGATGATGCTTCTTCCCCCGGCAAAAACCATTGTGAGCTGCATTTGTTTTCAGCAGGACATGGTCTGTCTTTTTTAACTCATTATCATGGAGGGTTAATTTAACTTCAAAATCAGCAGTGTGTATGTGGGTATATATGTGTGTGTTTTGTATTTATATATACAAATACGTATAAACATATATTATGTATGTATACACATACATACGTACGTGTGTGTGTGTGTGTGTGTGTGTGTGTGTGTGTGTGTGTGTGTGTGTAAAAACAGTGGAGGAAATAAGTATTTGATCCCCCGCTGATTTTGAAAGTTTGCACACTGACAAAGAGAGTCCACAATTTTTGCGTTAGCTTTATTTTAACAGTGAGAGAAAGAATATCAAAAAGAAAATTACATAAAATGAAAGATATAAATTTATTTGCATTTCATTGAGAGAAGTAAATATTTGACCCCTAGCAAAACATTAATATTGGTGGCAAAACCCTTGTTGGCAAGCACAGCGGTCAGACGTTTCTTGTAATTGCTTACTAGGTTTGCACACATACCAGGAGGAATTTTGGTCCACTCATTTTTGCAGATCTTCTCCAATTCCAGCAGGTTTTGGAGGCTGGCATTTGGCAACTTGAAGCTTCAGCTTTCTCCACAGATTTTCTATCACATTAGGGTCCAGAGACTGACGAGGCCACTTCATGACCTTAATGTGCTTCTCCTGGAGCCACTCCTTTGGTGCCCTGGCCCTATGTTTTGGGTCGTTGTTGTGCTGGAAGACCCATCCACGACCCATTTTCAGTGTCCTGGTGGAGGGAAGGAGGTTGTCAACCAAGATTTTAACAATACATTGCCCCGTCTATCATCCCACCGAAGCAGTGAAGTCCCCTTAGAATAGATGTTGTGCTTCTTCCACTTACTAATAATTGCACCAACAGTTGCCACCTTCTCATCCTGCTTCTTACTTATGATGGTGAAGCCCATTCCAGCCTTGTGCAGGTCAACAATTTTGTCCCTGATATCTTTGGTCTTGCCCATGGTGGAGATGTTGGAGTGTCATTGATTGAGGCTGTGGGCAGGAGTCCTTTTTTTTTAGCATTCTTAATGGTTGGTAGGGATCAAATACTTATTTCCCTCAAAGAAATGCAAATTAATTTATATCTTTCATTTTACGTCATTTTCTGGATTTTCTTTTTTGATATTTTCTCTCTCGCCATTGAACTAAAGCTACCATAAAAATCATAGACTGTTCTTTTCTTTGTCAGTGTGCAAACTTTCAAAATCAGCAGGAGAAACTTATTTCCTCCACTGTATGCATGTGTGTGTGTGCATGTATATAAATATACTAGGCCTGCAACGATTAGTCAACGTTGTCGACAAAAATCGATAATAGAAATTGTCGACGATGAATTCCATCGTTGACTATTGTCGCCAGACGTGTTTTTCCAACAGAGTGAGGCATCTCACTTGATGATGATCTCTGCCGAGAGTCGTGCATGCGCAGTAGCGTCTCTGTCGCTGAGCGGTAACATACAGAAATGGCGGCGTCAACATCAGGTACGCGCACCAAAACTTCTTAAGTTTGGGAGCATTTTAGCCTGGATACCGCGAATAAAAAGACTACTTGGAAAGTTTGCAAAGCAGACCTTGGTGTCATGGCGGTACCTCGGAGATGCAGGAACTTTTGAAGAGAAAGCACGTCGGGCAGTTGAAGGAAACGGAGTCTGACTCGCCTCGGTGAGATTCAAGTAGCATTCAAGCAGTACGGTTTTTATGACACACATTGTACATTTTATAAGCGTATTTTCGCTATAAAAATTGTTTACTTGATTTTGATTTATTTATTTGACTGTCCTTAAAAAAATGGACAGAGGTTTATTTATTTATGGATTTATGTCTCTGCTGACCGAGCACTGGTTTTAGACAGGACATTTTTATTTAATTTTTGTACGAATCCGCTGTTTGTTCAATGAAAGATGTATTTTTCATTGAACCCATCTTTCTTGTGTTTATTATCATTTGCCACATAATTAAATCAACTTCATGCTAAATTTAAGAAAAAAATTAATAATTATCCGATTAGTCGACTAATCGTTTCAATAGTTGGTGACTAGTCGACTATTAGAATAGTCGTTCGTTGCAGCCCTAAAATATATATACATATATAGATATATGCATGCTGATTTGGTCGTTCATGTGTTTGGTCATGTGCACATAGAGTTATGTTTATGGTTATATTGTGTCCTTTTTTTATTTTTATTTTTTCACTGTTTTTGTGATTGTGAGTGACTGGACTCACAATGCCATTCGTATGGGGAGCACCTGTCTGGCTCAGTCTGCTCAATTGTGGCGATCAGCTCTGGTGCCATGGCGACAGTTACGTGATGGCTGTTACCTTAAAAAGTTTGGTGGCAAGCCAGGTTTTATTATTTCATCCTCAGTTCCTCAATGAGTGAAGCCCTGCAGACTACAGTCTTCAAGGGTGCTGCCGATAATAACCTGCTACAACCAAGATGACATGGTATAAAATATGCTGTCTATTGCAATAGAACTCTCATTCTTAATCCTATTCTGCTGCTGTGCACCAGATGTCCTAATGTCAAATGTATTTTGACTGGTAACTCAGTCACATTGACCATTTGAAATATGAATCCATCATCTCACCTGGCATGTCCTGCATATATTACTTAACTGCCCCCTTTTCTCCCCTGGGTGGTTGTAATCAGATAACCACTGCGTCACATTCATATCCATTCATCAATATTAAAATATCGTAGTCATCAATATTAATTTCATTTTCATGAATCTGGTTCAGAGAAGGGTTTCTATTTCATAAAATGGAAGGCTAAGAAAAGTAAAAGTTTTTTTTTAACGAGACCACAGTTCTGAGAGGAAGAACTGCATGTACTAGTTTTCCTTATCAGCTCGTGCTTTTACAAATGGATGTGGAGACAGTCTGTACAGTAAATAATGCGTTGTTTGCAGTAACAGGTACCCAGGGAAATGTTTCATGTAATGGTGCTTGTCCACTTTTTCTCTGTAGATGTTCTCTGTGTCACAGCAATAAACCCCAGGCTCATTTCAGAAATGGTTTTGACCAAATGCCGTTATTAAACTCAGAGAACCCATCACGGTATGAGAGTTATTCTGCCTTAGGCACCATAACAGATTTTGAGCCATGTTTTAGTATGTACAGTTTGTGCTGATTTAGCAGTATTTGTTCTACAGCAGGTCCATATGAATTATTGAAGCATTCACATAGTGTTTTCACCTTATGCATTCATAAGTAGGCATGAGATTTCTTATAGTCTGTCACGCTCTCAAGGGTACTGTACTGTGTTCTTAGGTTCAAATGCTATAAGTAAATCAGCAGCCCTGCTTTGAAATGCCAGCAGGCCTTTGTATTTTGATTTGATGGCCAATACATGATTTCCATGATACTTTGATTTGTCTACACAGATACAAATGCTAAAGAAATTCATAAAATTGCTCAAATGTATTAATTATCCCAGTAAGCCATATAGCCGTGACAAAAGGAAGCTTACAGGGACTGGCTCACTTTAATGGAATACTGTCATACTTCCATGGTCTTTCTGTCTCATATTTAAAATGTCAGTTGATAGAAAACAATAATGATGCTCGCACCATTTTCATGCATACTTTTCAGAGCTGTGCAATATGCTAGTATGGTTTTGTGGTGTTTAAGCGAGGTGTACTTTTTCAAAGGTTTCAAAGAATGTATATTCATGCAAACTTTCTTCATAGTAAAAGTGTGTATGAACCTTAGATATAGCATTACCAGTATGGCAGATCTATTTTTGGAGGTTGGAAAGTAAATTTAAAAACAGTTTTTGATGATGCAGTGTTCACATCCGTAGCAGAGCTTTGCGCCATTGTGTTCCATCTGGTGTGTACTTGAGATGATGAGGATCCAATTGAGCAGAGGTTTTCAGATAGGGCTGGGTTTAAAAAATCAGTAGAATCAATTTTAATTGATCTCCCTTTAAATGGTTCATAATCAATTCATAAAATCCAAAGATCGATCTTTTAACTTAAGTACTTTTTTCCTTCATTGGACGTGCGGAGAAGCAGCATGAAGTATCAACCTTGCTAGTCTTGCACGATCAGAGTATAGCACTGCTTTCCACAGAACAAGATCTCGTGAGATGTTACTGCCAGCAGTCAAGCAAACATGGCGGATGCGATTCCATCTGTCAAGGCACCGCCGATGAGTTTAAAAGCTGATGTTTGGATGTATTTCGGATTTAACATGTTGGAAAAAAACGATGAGTTAAAAAAAAAAGAAGGTAAAATGCAAAATATGCAACGGGTAAGGTAAAATACAGATATAGAATTATTGTTTGATAGTATCCGGTATTTTTAAGTTTTTCTGATGTTCTCGCTTCATTTTTCAAAAAAATATTTCTGGAATTCCCCCGCGTACTACTTGAGTGAGCTTGTGTACCATCAATGGTACATGTACCACAGTTTGAGAATCACTGCACAAGAGCTTCTGTAATACAGAACACCTTGATAAATGTGGGCTGTGGCATGAAAACAGTGTTAATATATAGTATCAACTCGAATAACTATCTTATCCCACCAATTATTCTTCTTGGCATTCATTTGTCATCTTTTTAGCTGGCTTCACTTCTAAATTTCTAGTGAAGGGAATGTTTCCAGCAAAAAAACTACAACCTGTTATTGTTAGCACCCAAGATGCATTAGAGGAAAATTGGTCATAATGGGCAGTTTGTCAGGAGCATCAAGAATATCCCACTTAGAACTGCTGAAACCTCCTTTGAACAATATCTAAACCACTGATACTTACTAGAAGAACATACAATAGCTGGTTGCTGAATCATACTTCATCTGTTTTCTTGATGGAGTATACAAGATGCCGAGGTCTGTCTCCATCGCCTTTGCATCAATGAACTATAAGCAAAGTATTCACAGAAGAGCAACCAAGACAAACAGCAATTTTAAAACTCCATCTTTCTCTTCATCTCTACTTACACTTCTCATGTAATGCTAGTTTCGTCTCATTTCACTGGAACTTTCATATTTTCCATATTCCAAATAACTGAGTCTGTAAACATGACTAGGAATATGTCTTGTGTAGACAAATATTAGAGGGTATTACTTTCCCGGGCAACATGTTTCACTTGGATATCTCTGACAGCTCAGGATATTCAGAATACACACTTGTTCCCCAGTGAAGCTTTTGTCCTGGGCTGATGAAACCCTTCCGGCTGATTGCACCATTGTCTGGTCATCTCGTTTTTGCACAGCATCCTAACAGTTGATTTGAGTTTTCAAATGACCTCTCTACTGTATTTGGTTCCAGCTATCTTTCGGGGGGGGTTAACTTCAGTTGGACAGAGTGAGCTCATATCTGCCAAGCAAATCAATCAGTAAGGCTTTATGTAAAAGGTCCACAGGGAAGACATACAAGAATCTAAATTACATACATGAGATGAGTAAAATAACAGGGACACCTCTCTGTATTACCAAATACAATTAAACATCACCACAAATGAGGATGTCAACTGTTGAATCTTTAACCTCTGATAATATTTCTGACCAGTACATACAGTATGTTCTTCGTCTGTGCAGTGTTGTCCCGTTACTGGATTTCACACCTCGACATGATATTTAAAAAAATATTGATATTCAATTCAATTTCCGATATTAAGCAACCACTAAGAATTCAGTGCGAATATGTTTATTTTTCATTTAAGGAAAAATAAAGAACTTTATTCTTAAGGTAGAGAACTTTTTAAACTTATTCTTTACACAGTAACAGTATGCAAATAAGTTTTAATATATGTAACCTACCGTCGATTAGCTTTAGCTAGCGCTCGCTAACAAGACAACACGTCAAAGTAAACACAGACAGATGTGATAACTCCAGGCAACACGTACTTCAAGTTCTACTGTTACCAACCTCTGTACCTCTAACTCTATACAGGTCCGGTGTCTGTCTTGGAGGAGCTTTGCTACATTCGTTGTGTTCACTCCTTTTGTCGGCACAGTTCTGTTCCATCTCTTGCATATGGGCTTGCTGCTGTCCTTTGGCTTTCCTTGTTCATCCGACTCAAATCAAAGGAACCTCCAAACAGCACTTGTGCTGTATTGTTTATTTATTAAAACTGGTTGTGAAGGTCCTGCAGATGCCATCTCATGGCAGCTTACACACATAGAGCGACGACACGAAAAAAAAAAATGAACGGGTCACCAGTCCATGGCAGGGCCAACACATATAGACAGACAACCATTGGCTCTCCCAGCCACACCTACAGTCAATTTAGAGTCTGGATTAACCTGGTCCCTCTTGATGTCTTTGGACTGTGGAGGAAGCTGGAGTACCAGAGAGAACCCAGCAGGAACAGGGAGAACATGGAGACTCCACACAGAAAGGGTGCTACAGCCAGGACTCGAACCCGGAACCTTCTTGCTGTGAGGCGACAGTGCTAACCACTGCGCCACCCTGCCGCCCTTCATGTGGAAACCTTCAACCAAAAATACAAGAAAGTCGTATGTAAATTGTGCAATTGTTTTCTTCAGTGTAGTAAGTAGTTATACTAGCCCTATGCCACATTAAAAATCCAATAATGAGTTAAAAGTCAGTGACTACCTATTGCTGACAGCTCTCTTCAGTCCAGTGTGTTCATTTTTGTCCAACATTGTTGGATGTGTTGCTAACTCACCAGCACACGTCCCTCAGGACAACGGGTCATGTTTTGCACATATCCACATATTTATTTCGGAAAATTAACCAGTAGAGATGGTGATAATAAGATGTTACTGAAACAAATGATCAGAATCAGAATTCAGGAATTTTGCACAGTTTAGTATTGCAACAGTTAAGTTATGAAATCACTCAGAGGGAGGAGTTAAAGAGTTTGATGACCACAGGTAAGAATGACCTCCTGTGGCGCTCTGTGGTGCATTTAGGTGGGATCAGTCTCGCATTGAATGTGCTCCTGTGTTTGACCAGGACTTTATGGAGGGGGTGGTGGATGCTGTCCAAGATTGTGTGGAGTTTAGACAACATCCTCCTCTCTGTTACCACCGTCAGAGAGTCCAGCTCTACTCCTACAATGTCAGCGGCCTTCCGGATGAGTTTGTTTAGTCTGTTGGCATCTGCTACCTTCAGTCTGCTGCCCCAGCACACAACAGCAAACAGGATGGCACTGGCCACCACAGACTCATAGAACATCCAACATCCATCCATTACCTGACCTCTTATCTCCATCACTCGCTCTTGGTCTGCATTTACTTAGAGCATTCTACTGTACACTCAGAGTGCTTCATAACAGTCACATTCAGATACATATTCATGCATTCTTAGCCTACTTCTGGCGTTGCACCTCCTGAAATGTAATGATCATTTTATGAATATTACAAGTTACTAAGCTGTTTTTGTTTTTTTGTTTTTTTTTTCACAAAGTACAGAAGACAAACACAGATTAACATCCCAGCATGTAAACAAACAGATAGAACCTGATGTGCACAATTCGGGGAAATTGGACAGGTTGGCACTGGTTCTCAAATTGAACCAGTCCTTAATTCCCCAAATTTTGATTGCGTTAACTGAAGATTTATATTTTGGGTATTTAAATGCAAATTAATGAAATCTACATTCTCAACTACAAATTAAATCATCCAAAATGACATTTAATATAATTGACACTTCTCTTGCATAGAATCAAAAACTAAACAGCATCATCATCATGACAGGAAGATTTACTACAGGGCTGTATGTATATTCAAAATGGTTGGATTTAAATGTTTTATGAAGGGGTAGATTTTAAATTGGCAAGTAAGCCTTTTGCTAAAATGGCAGCTTGATTGGCATGTTGCATATTTTCACAGAATTACAATAACAGTTGTTATTTCAAGTACATATTATAGCCATTTGACTATTTTAATACTCACCTTCAGCAACACTTCCTGACTGGAATGCCATCCGGGTGGTTTGTCTCCAGTGACCCCTGATCACCCACCAGAATTCACATTCTCCTAATAAATAGCTACTTTCACCCAGAAGAGTTCCTTCATTTTTTTGTCAACATTTCTCATTGGTCTGTGCAGCTATAATTAGTTCACATTGTGTGACATTCCCACCTCATTGCGCTGCAGTGCAACTGCAACCTCCTGGTTTAACCAGTTCGACTCTGGGTGATTTGATATGTGTTACTTAGAACAGGTAGAATGAGGTTCCCACATTTCTTGCTTGAGAATTAATCTGAAAAGGTTGTGTTGCAAACACACATGCATTGGCAGCTTAGACATTTCTGTTGTTTACAGATGCTCTGCTTGTGAAAACACCTCCGCCTTGCTCAAGAATGGCAGACTTGCATAACGCCGTATTAATATTTCTTTCACTACACATTCATAATTGAATAGGAGGCATGGCATAATTCTTATCATTTAATAAAATCACATTGATAGATGGAAAATAATCTTCATTGTAATATTAAAAACTGTTCCTCACTTTAGCCCCTGGGTTTGGATAAAATACTGCAGAGAAATCCAATTATTCAAATCCCAGAGCTGAACTCACTCCTCCTCATAGCAGGGCAGAAACATGGCCGGGCTGGTTGGTGGTCTCACTATTTGCAGCCTTTTGTTCTGTGTTTGCTTTGTCTGAGATGAAAGGTAAAAATAAAAATAAAGCCCATCTTTGTGTGTAAATTGGACCCTCTCACTTTCTTCCTCTCACTCTCTGTCTTGCCTTGCTCTTTTTTCCCACCCGATACTTTTTGACACTCTCCAGGCTGCAGCTCTGCATGGAACGACCCTGCAGATGAACAAAAAGCCTTGAACTACATGTCCTCATGAAATATCTACTGCTTTTAGTCTTTCAGATCAGAATGAAATCTCAATTCCCTCTCAGAAACTCTCGTCTGTTTTTTGGTATTCTAAATTATTTCCATCCATCACAGGTCACTTAGGGCATTATATTGAAAATAAATTAGAAATAGTGAAACCAAAAAAATTCTAATGTTTGAAACTTAATCGTAATTTGCTGTCTTGCGTTTTGTATTTTGTTTTAACTGAGTTGGGTTTGTGCCAGTGTTCAGTTTCAATCTTTCCATCTTACTCTTGCACTTGGAGGCAGATTTGTCAAAAGAAACAAGGTCTTACAATATCTCCAAACGTTTTGGTTAGTTTTCATCATATTTAGTCATCCTCATTTTATTTTTAGTTACTCAAGTTTTAGGCCTTGTCCACACAGAAACGAAAAACGATCTTGTTTTAAAAACTTTTTCTGTAAGCACAGCATCGTCTCAAGAATTGTGTCCACACGAAACCACTGAAAGCGCCATAGTATATATGGCAGGCTTGTAAGTGGTACTGTAATGCTGCCATAGAAATACACCAAAAACAAAGTAGGGGACATTGAGCATGCGTGTAAAACTTTAATGTAAAGTTAAATGTAAATATGCATACGGTAATCCAACATTATTGCTGTTGGGGGGAAGAGCGCAGTGAGAGATGGGGCTGTGGCATCATCATCATCATCATCATCATCTCAGAAAATATGCCTATGGGTTGTAAACATGGAAATGCAAGTGTGGCATTTTCAGATTCATTCACTCTTGGACCCAGTTTCACAAATTATTGTATTCTGGCTCCCAAAACACCCATACACTAAAAAAAACTTTTACAGATACTCCTAAACTTGTCCTTGTCTGGACTGCCCCTTAGTTGACTAAAATGTCAGCATTTTAGTCTTAAAGTCTCTAATAACATTATTAAAGTAGTTTTAGTAAATACAAGTTGACCTTGATTCACTCACACACATCGTCTCTTCCAATTTTTTGCTTATCTGAACTGATTTTGATTTACTTTTAATCCATCACATTTCTATCACATTTGACTGTAGTTGGCATTCACATCCCGTATGTGGTAACGTTCCAATGCTGGGGAGAAGAGGCATATTTAGTATGCTCTGTCGGCAGAGCTGCCTTCTTTGCCCTCTGCCAAATTGACTTTGTAGAAGTTATTCCGTTGTGCTGCTCATACAGACTTCCAAAATGTTATCGTACCAAACTGAACAAATTGCACTCATGAAACGTGAAGTCATTTTGCAGGGTTAAGACTTCCGCAATGCTCAGAGCAATTTATCCGCAGCCGAACTTTAACAATGGAGTAGCCTACTGTGGAGCCTAAGACCTGAAGTTCCACACTTAAGCATTCATTTTAGACTGTGAAATCGCTGCATGTATTAGCCTCATTGTACTCAGTTAACTTGGTGGGTGACCAATTAATTGGTCAGCTAATAATCCAACCAATTAATGGCATGTTGCGACGATGTTGAGATTGTCAGCATTGACTGACGCTTGCGCTCACCAGGCCAATGAAATAAATCAGGCCTGCAGTTGAATGTGTTTATCAATTTCATTGATAACTTAGTTCTTCAATATACTATAGTACATTTTAACATGGAGTTTTAATCGTATTTTTTGTGTGCATGCAGCTGTTTAAGAGTGAGTGCTGCCCTCAAGGGCGTGGACATTTATGGAGTAGAATATGTTCATCGATTTTTCCAGCAAAGTAAAGCAATCATTCTCAATTTAGCCATAATTCACTACATTTAATGAAGTGAACCATTTTTAACAGCACATTCCAAACCAATGTTGCAAGTTTCCAATGCTGGATTGATAGGAACATTCAAACACTAAGTGCAGCTATTTTCCCAGTCTGAATGTGCTGAATGCTAGCAGTTCTTGATGTGTTACTATTTAGTGTGAGCTGAGAAATCTTGTTAATGTGGTTAAATGTGAAAATAATAACACTCATCTACACTTTGTTGGTGACATGCATTATATTTACATTTTTTCTTGGGTGCCAAGGGGAAAATAAGGCTGTTATCTGCATGTGTGTATTGTCATGTGTTCTCTGGGAGTTTTCTAATTACTGTGGCATATCTGGACGGCCTGTTCTGGGTAATTGTATTTGTGGATTGTCTGATATCCCGATAACTGTAATGGTGCCATATTTCTCCAGCATGTATTTAAATGATTCTGTTTGCAATTTTTTGAGCTGCCGCCTTCAACCTGTAGATAGGCAGAGCTTTATTGTTGTACCAGAGCTGTTTTCTTTCTCTCTCTGAAGGCAAATCATTAGTACCTTCCCACTGCTGCAGGGCACGTTGTTGCTCGCTGCACATTAATTAAATGTCTACCATTAGAGCTGGAACATACGCAGGAGTCCAACATTCAGGGTGAGAGTAAATTCAGCAGCCTAATTGAATTTAGTGCCTCGGTTATCTAAAGTCAGCTCAGTTGCTCGTTTGTGACAGTCAGCTGTTTGTGTTCAGCTGGGCTCTATGATGATGGGATATGTCTGGTTCAAACACTCCTCCACAGCCGTAGCAACCAGGCTGATTCCACCATGCTTTTAAGAGTTTGACTTCAGACAAACTGCTGTTAGAAAGGTGAGTTAGAGTTGGAGGAGTCTTTCTAAGGTCAGCTGTCAGATTAACAGAGAGAACAAGGTGTTTGTATGTGAGACGAGGTGTGTGTGCGCTTCAGTGTTTACCCAACAGGATTGTGTCAGCCTGAAAATGAGTATCAGTCAACACCGGGATTATGTTGGTATTATTGCTTTAAAGCTTAAGTGCATCATATTGTCAAATAATTGAATGTCCTTTGAATTAAAACTGTTAGATGATTTAAACTCCAAACGAGTTTTCACAATTATCGTGAAGTTCATTGCCAGCAGGCAACCCTCATTTTATATACAGCATATGCAGCTTGTGTTTGTGGTGACATTCCTGTGATGCACACAAAGACTCTTCCTCTTGGGGGGGAAATAATAAAAAGATAACCTCACTGTGCTGGCTCAGCTCTATGTGGCATCTGTTTTTTTCAGGTATCACCACCCTCTGGGTCCATGCAGGTTGAGCAGATACTAAGGCTGGATTCCAATCCGGCACTGCTACGGTTGTGTGGCAGTGTGGGCATGTCACTAAATGGCCCATTTCTGTCAGTATGTTGTGAACTGCAACACAAATATGTTCCAGTCACAAAGGTGGCAGTAATACGCACCTAAAAGCAGTTCGACAATTCCTAACAAATGAGCACAAACCAAAGGAAGTGGTTGCTATTGCTGTTTTGTAGCATAGACAGCAGCCATCTTTCTGTTCCTCTGAAATGTCACCCCATAATAGACCATGTTCCGGTCTAATCTTGGGTTTTCAAAATTGTCAAAAAAATATTTGAATAATATATTTTTTTAAATTACAAATATTTTGATATTTAATATGAAGTATTCATAATTCAAAATTGTGTTAAGTATAAAACCCCAGCAAACCTCATTTCTCTCCTGTCCAAAAGAGCACACCACAAACTAGTATAAACAAAGAGACATACCAGGACCACCCAAAAGCCAAAGTACTTAGTGGCCTCCAGTGATGGGGTGTGATGCAGATGACACTTTCATGCAGTGACGACCAGCTAGTCTTAAGGCGGTACTATGTGCCATAGAAAATCGATGTTCCAAAAGGTAGTGGGATAGGGCTGAGAAAAAGCAGCATTTGTAAAGTGACACCTGGCAGTCTAACAGGGAAGGAGCATGATCAATGTTGATTCAAGAGAATCATCTTACTATCGCGCAGCACAGAAAAACAGCACAATGATTCCTGTCTCTGGTCTCTGGTAACGGCTCAGCAGTGAGAGCTGTGTGAGCAGCAGACAGTGAAAAATAGGAGTGCTTACTCAGGCTTTTCACATGTATGAAAAGCGGAAGAATACATAAGTAGGAAAACTAAAACTGCAAGTAATCTGACCGAGTTTTTCCTCTTGGCTTGAGGCTCTAAACTGGTGATGTAAGCAGCTTGTGTTCAAATGCCTCTCACTATGAAGCGAAGAGAGGCATCTCAGGGGAAGGCCAGGATGTTAATAGCCACTGTTTATCACTGCCCATACACACATTCATGATCTCCTCTTTCTCACACACGCAAATTTAATTACATAGAGGATGTGAGGGACGTTGATTGCTTTGCTTTTTGAGGACCATAGATATCATTTTCCATCCCTAATCTCATTCACCTCTCCGTGTCTTGTAACAAGGCCTTTGAAGGGTTGCTTGTTATGAAGTATTAAAGTGATTCTTCACCCCAAAAGTCTATTTCGCCTTTCAGGTATTCACAAATTTGGGGTCTTCTGCACAAATAGAGGTTTTTGAAATTTCAATTTCTCAGTCAACAATTGTGGATCGTCGAATAATTGTCGGCCATCCCTATTTTGAATATTGTGTAAGTGTCGGCTGAGTTTGCCTCATCTGACTGTGAGTCTTTTGAATTTAGGAGCGCTCTAAATCAGGCTCATTCAATCCACCTGCAGCGGAGCGTGGTGGTAAGCTTCAGCTTGGTTTTTAAATTCTGGTCATCATGGGATTTATGCTTATGGCCAGGTTATCTAAATTCTGTCACTTCAGTATGCCATCTATGGGTAATTGAACCAGCCGCTACCTGTTGAGCGACCTGAGGATCTCCAGCATACCCTTATATCAGCCATCTCATGTGCACGATGGAGCCTGATGTCCCACCACCACACAGAGAACAACTGATTTGATTTGTTTTCTCCAGAAGAATTTGAAAATAGGATGATCGTGAATAATGACAACACTGATTATTGCGTTTATTTCATTAACTTACATCTTACTGTGTACTTCATAGGCACTTCCAAAACTCTTGCCACCAAAAATAAAAGCAAAATAGGCTTACATAGAAAAGACTTGCAGTCATTATCTCAACACCTCGAAAGGCATCCATGACTGCGGTTGCCTAGGGCAGCTAGCTTCAGACTAAATATACACGTGTCTGGCTCTTCATGCATTCTGGAGACAGAAGGGGCAAAATATCTTTGTGAGCTCAAGACAACCATTTATGAGTATGTAGAAGGCAAAGTATCACTTTAATATATTGATGTGACAAAGGAAATTTCCTTCAGCTTTTCCTCCAGTTTTACTTATGCATGTATTTGGAAAGAGAAATAAAGTGTTACTGACTGAAGAAAAATATCACTCTGGTAACTGCATTTCAACCTGCACTGTTCATCATTAACTTGTGCTATTTTCTTTGGAATAGTTATTAGTAATGCTGCAACCTCTTGGCTTGAGGATCTTTTTCCTCTTTGCCACAGCCTGACATTACCAATTAGCTTGCCAAACCAGGTGTCAAACATTGGTTTTAGTTTCACACTAGCTACTGTATTGATTGGCCCCCTTGAGTGTGAGCTCTGCTTGGGGCTCCATATCAATAAATATAGATGAATATGAGGTGCTATATGTCAGTCAATGGCTGCCAACAATGGTGGTGCAAAGACAAGAGTGCCTCATTAAGAGCCTGTCGCACTGAGGCAATTAGTAGAAGATGGAGGAAATGCTTTGAGTTCAGCGTACTTTGCCCACTGAATGAGCCTATGAGAACATGCACAGTGGGAAGGCAGGAGTATCAAAGCAGCCGCAGTTGAAGACGTGTCCTGCAGCTTAATTTCAAGAGCTTCATGGGAAAATCTACCCTTAAAAAAAAAAAAAAAAAAAACTTTTTATTTTACTCAAAATTTCTTTGGGACCTTTTCATTGCCATATATGCCAGGTTTCACAGTCCAAAACATAACTCAGTTTAATTAGCATCATTAACGCAAACTTGCCTTGCTTTTGGCGTCTCTGCATGCTGCTCATCTTATTTCAACAATTAGTCAAACATCTGTCACAACCTTGTCTCAATATTAAAGCTGTAAACCAATATCTAAATTTCCAGACTCGCAGTATTGCATTTTGTTTTATTTATCTTTCCATGCTCAATCCTGACACATTTTAGGTTCTGTAGGGAGTTCTCAATAAGTGCTAAAGGACTCCGCATGAGAAGTACCTTAAATTAAATTGTACAGTTAATTTCAGATGTTGCACATGATCCCAAACAAATAGAATATGATTCATAGCTATAATTTTCAGAAGTTACAGATAAATT
This sequence comes from Aulostomus chinensis, assembly GCF_037954235.1. NCBI lineage: Eukaryota > Metazoa > Chordata > Actinopteri > Syngnathiformes > Aulostomidae > Aulostomus > Aulostomus chinensis. Next base: position 22,714,603 of record NC_141341.1, on the reverse strand, counting down.
GATTGATTGAAGGACACATTTTGGGAGAATGCCAGCACGAAGACCAATATTTTTAAATAAATTACTTGGTTTTGCAATATCACAAAATGTTGCGTTCCACTGTGGCCGTGCTGTATCCATGTCAGCAAAAATGAGCCTTGTAGTTTTTTTATCCTGCTGATAGACAAACAAACATCCTTGGCAAAGGTAGCAAAATGAATGTTTGAATCATCTATTTAATGCTGCTGCATTGACAATTTTTTGTCTCATTTTCTATGTTAGGGTTAGAGGTTCTAATGACACAATTGATGCACATTCAAACATCTCACTGTGCCATGCGAGCTTCAGATAGAGGCATTACTTTTTTAATTCCTGTATTCTGAAAGTCATTTTTTCCGTTTAGACCATGAGAGTCCCCTGTCATTGCCAGCCCGCTTGAGTTTGCTTTGATCTATGTGAGATCTGAAAGATGAACTAGATAGCAGGGGCAACAGAGGAGTTTGCATAACTGTTAGAGATACCAAACCCTCGTCAAATATTTTATGAGCTGGGGCCACTGTGCTTATAAATGTATGAAACAGCTTTTGGACTGTCCTTACTCAGAGACAGTAGGACCTTTCTGTGGTTGTTTTTTGACACATTTACCTCAAGCCTCTGTGTGATATGGCGTCTTCAAGTAATGTCCCAGCCTGTCACTCCCTAAAAGTTAATGAGCCATGGACTTTTATACTTCAAACCAGTTGCATGGTTCATGAACTGGTCCATTACTACTGTGGCACCTTTGACAAGAAACCCTGCCATTGCTAATGTTCGCAGTAAGCAGACAGAGACGGGACGTAATGTCTATAGACAGATGCCCAGGGCTTTGATATGCTGTAGGTTTGATGCAGACATGATGGACTGGGGAGATATAAATGACACTAACAGTGAATCACCCTGTTGAGATACTGTGACACCTTTCTCACCCTTGTCTACTCACAACATAATTCCATATACTGATGTCAAAGTCATTGTTTTTCTTTTCACCTAGGAAAGATTAATACATCTGGTTTATGTTTATTCAATGTGAAAATTGCATCCAAACTGCCACTTGATGAGGCAAATTTTGTAAATCCTCTTCACATACATTGTCTCCTGTAATGATGTATCGGCCTACTCACTCGTCAGAAACCAAACTAAACTAGTCTTTAGATATTCTACAATGATTTTTTTTTGTCATGTAGCAAACAATGAATCTGAAGAGTGTTTCACTTGTAATACAACGTACTGCGACACACACTAATGAACAGAACACTTGTTCAATCCATTAGACTCAATACAACCCCCACAGGTTCCAGCTTTGTAGATGTCATGGCCATTAAAGTTACCATCACTTTTCTATTATTCTGAGTCAGAAGGTGTGGCAAGCGTCAGATGGAGATGTGCAAAAACGGGTTGTGTTTTAATGTATGTCCTAAAAATGACTCCATGTCCCAACCATTTTTGACCATTCTTTAATTTTTAAAATCAGTGGTGGGCAGTTCGAAGAATTGTCCTCACTTGATCATCAGTAAAATTAAAGATAATTCATTGTCTAGATGTCTGATTTGATCTGTTTTCTGAATGCCTATGGCAGAAAATACCAAAGAATTCTCAAGATAAAATTAAAATTCAACAACAGTGCCCTCCACCAAGGCAATTAACAGGTTGTTAGTTGGTGTGATTTAAAAACAAGCCAGGTAATGAAAGAGATGCAGCCCTCGTAAGTGAGGCAGGGTCTGAGGCTTCAAGCCAAACGACTTCACAAATCAACTAATGAACACGACTGAGCTGTTCAGCTTCTTTTGGACCACTTCCTGATTTTTCAATCAATTTGCAGGTAACTGGTTGTTTTTACTGCTGATTGTCCATCAGTGACCTGCCGTCATTGAGTTGTTTTTATAGATGGCGTTTCAATATTTAATATGAGCTTTGCCATTTCATAAACCAGAATAGTCCCACAAGAAATTCGTGCCCTCTTCATTTTCACTTTCACTTGCTATGGCAGCTTGTGATACTAAGCAGCTGAGTCAAAGAACAAGGTAGTTATTAGTCATTCTATTACATCATCAGTGCAGAACCAAGCCTACGCCATTGTAGACTGAAGAACTTCTAGACAAATGAGCAATCATGTAATAACTTGTCATTGAAGTTTGTCATTTTCCGGACTACAAGTCGCTCCGGAGTATACGTGGCACCAGCCCAAAAATGCATAATGAGATCGAAAAAAACACACATAAGTTGCACTGGAGTTTAAGTCGCTTTTTTTGCGGGTTATTTATTTTACAAAATACATCAAAAATAGACATTTCACCTTGGAAGGGAGGTTAACATTAATAAAATAATAGTAAACAGGCTGAATGGCTGTAAGATATGCCAACATAAACAACATTCAGCGAAACAAAAAATAAACACGAACGGAAAAAGTGTCCGCACGAACATACGGTAATAAACAGGTAGAGCATAAAGAACAAAACAACTACTGTACTTTTACATTAATAAGAGCTCGCAATCACTCCACATCGCTAAAGCCGTTGAACTTCTCCAGTCCCTAACAAGCTTCTCACTTACTCCGAACTTCCTGTCTGCTGCTCGATTGCCGTTTTCAGCTGCAAATCTCACAACTTGCAGCTTGAAGTCCGCAGAATGAGTTTCTTTTTGGCGGCATTTTTGTTTAGTGGCGATCGGTAAGCTAATGTTTATTTTATTTGTTTTAATTTTAAATTGTTACAGAGTAGGAGATATCGGCGCGTAACTCTAGAGCGCCCTCTCGTGGCTGTCTGTGATTTTATTTATTTTTTTCATCCATATTTAGGTCACTCTGGAGTATAAGTCGCAGGACCAGCCAACCTATGTAAAAAAGTGTGACTTATACTCCGGAAAATACGGTACTGATGCCACCTAGTAACTCCACACTCTCTTCCTTGTCATCTCGTCCATCGTTCTGTAGCTCTTTTTCTGTGCTGTTTCAGTTGACATAACAACGGCAGTGCTGCTGTCGTAATAGCACTGAAGTTTAACCTAGCTTAACTCAGATTTCTCTGGATATTCATCCCTGGCTGGATGCTGCTGCTGAACGAAATTCTTTACAAAGGTTAGCGACTGATCACGCCCATCCCCAATTAAAATGATGACAGACGAACAATCACCAGACCTACTGTTCCTCTCAACTCTACTCTTTTTGCTGCTTTAAGCTTTTTTTTTGTTGTCTAAATCCACTATGCAGTGCTTGTTCTGTCTAGAACCAAACTACAATCAAAGATTGCAACTACTTTTGATTATAGCCAAAAGTAGAGTGAAGCGCAGTCAAACATGACAAATACATTTCAAGGCAAATAATATTTTAAATTAGTGAAATTATTGTTTGCTGTTCTGATACTAAGTGGCCAAAAAGAAAGATAAGCACCACCTGCAAGCTGTTAATGATCAACTACATACGAAGAAGAGCAGTTACACATCACTATCTTTTTGCTAAGACATACAATCTCTAACTTTTCTATAGAGAATCTTCATTCCGAGCAGTATTTCTTCATTGTCTACATCATGCCTGAAGTTTTTGTCAGCACGTATTCTTCACATTGAGGCTTGTGGCCACAAAAGTACCTCGTCCTCGTCGTGTGAGTGTTGGTTGCTGCACTGTCATATCTTTGTGTGTTTCTTATTTCCTGGCGACAGTGCTGAAAGTTGGCTTGTTTTCGGTGCACAGCTAAGCAAAGCTGCTACATTCCTCATAACAGCCTCACTTCCCCCGTACCAGAACTTAACCTTTTATCTTTTATCCTTTTCCAGCTTCTACCAACATCTATCTATAGTATCTGTCTGTCTCAGGTCTCATAGTAGGATTGTATACACAATGAGGGGGCAAGGGCGGAGCACATTGGTATAAAACCACTAATTTCGCTGCTCTGCTTATCAGCTCTGCATGCTGAGCTGTTGAATGCATGAGGGATTGGGTTTTATATTTCAGACTGTCTGCATTTTACACATCAGCTGTCAATTATATGAAAGTTATGATATAGGACAGAGGTGACCACATCGATGAGTATTATCTAGTAAGGCAGTTTCTATGGAGCATAGTATGTTGTGTCCATTTTGGTTTGCTACACAATGAATCCACACAAAGGGAGAACAAGTATGGTATTTGTGGTATTAGTCCTGGTTCGTTATTCAAGCTCTAAGGGAGAGATGTTGACCTGTGCCCCTCGCTACTATTTCTGAAGAATCCAAGGACTGACTGAGAAGTTTAGCTCATTATTTAGTTCATTACCCCCCTCTTCTGTCTTTCGTGCTCTGTTTCTCCCTCTTTCACACTTAATTTCCTCCAATTTGCCTTTTTCCCCCTTCGGCTCCTCTGTACTTTCTTGCGGTAAGAAGAGTTGTCAGAAGTGTTTGAAGTCCCTCCTCATTTTTTATTGCCTCTGTCCTCACCAGTCCTAGATTGGGAAGCCTTGGGTACAGTTTGTAGCCTTTTACTTCTCTATGATACCAGCAGGGGTACTTACTCTACTCTGCCATGTGATGTGCTCTGCATCACAAGAATACATTTGAGACTAGCTGGTCATGATAAATCTGACTGCTCCCTTGGGTGCACTGTAGCTGTTGAGACCTTTAAGACTTAACCACAATCTCTTGTGTCCAGATTCAGACCAGGTGCAGTTTATTAGTAGTTTAAGGTCACTTGTGTATCTCTAATTTTGTTATGATGTAAGCTGCAGGCTTTGTATCCTCCTGACTAGTGCAGAATGATGCATCGTTTTTAAATGGAAATTGCAATTTGAGATGTGATCAGGCACTCACAAAGGCTGTGATTAATCTGAGTATGTAATCATACGGTGTGGTACATCCCAGGGTTTTTCGGTGTATGACAAACAGTCATGCCAACCAAGGACATTGTGTATATGCCCACCAACAACAATGTACCAAGTGGTGCCAAGCCTGCGGGAAACAGAAGAAGACGATCAAGACACAACACCCTGGGTACCCAACTGGCCATTTCCTTGCTTTTTTAAACTACCACTTGAAATAAAGCAGGGAATCTGTTTCTCTGTGTGATTTTTGCTAATCCAGCTCTGAATGATCCGTTCTGTGCAGCCAGCAACAGGGTTTTAAATTTCCGCTAAGTGGCTGCAGGTAGAGCACAGAAATGAGGTGGAGAGGAATCCAAAATTAGACAGCACAAAAAAAAAAGGCTCATTCAGTAGATCAGCTGCAGTGACTCTTCAGGAGGGACTCTGGTACATTGTTGAGATTAGGTCTCCCATATTTAGGAAGCGGCCAGTGCCCGATTTTACAAGCGATTAGTTGTGCATGTAGTTATGCCTGGTTAAGAATGACCTGTTATGTCATATGTACTGAAACCTTATCCTCTATCTGATTATATTTTTAACTTTTAGTCATTTTTACTTTCTTTATCCACAAAAGTGCTTGGCACTGTTCCAACATGAACTGCAAAATTTGAATTGTTAGTTTTTACGGTATTCTTATTTTCAGCGAAAAACCCATTAAGATCCTTTTGGGATTTTTGTCATAATCGGTATCAAAGATGTTACATGTTTAGTAAATAATGTGTGAGCACAATATTTAACTAAACATGAGATTCTGACAAAGTCACTTTCTTACAAATGCTTCCTGTGATTTGAAAATTGCAGTAGGCTATATTGTGATACATTTTGATGAATTGTGCAACCCTAAGCAAGTTACACTGTTTTCCAGCACATTGTCAACCTCCTAGTCAGTGTTCCAAACTGCTCAAGTTTGTTCAAGTTCAAGTTTTCTGCATTAATAACACTTAAAATATACCACAGTCGCAACGTGACAGAACGGTCTAGGATCAAAGTCCAGAAGAAAACCCCAGTGTAGAATGTGGCCGTGTGGGCAGATGTCTTCTGTCATTAGTTGGGCTTTGCTTGGTGGCGCGCAAACAGAAATAGAAGTGGAATATTCTCGAAGCAACTAATGGAAATACTGTCTTAATTACAATAAGGTCATTAGTTGGATTACTGCTGTCCTTGGAATCGTAGTCAGTGAAAAATAGTTGAAGTTGCCCTTCTATCCCTAAAACTAAATGGTTAAAAACTTTGTTCTCAAGTTTTCATGGCGGATTGTCCTTTACAGCCACATCTTAAACTTCACCGGCCAATATGAGAGTCAGTAATGAGATAATTTAAATGACTCAAGTGTTTTACATGATCCTTTTATTTCAGCCCTCACAATTTCTGAAATATATAGAAGAAAATAATTGGGGAACTTTCAGTGATTAAGCGAACAGGCTAATGGAAGTCTAATCTGTCAGTTTTTTGTCTCTCAAGTTTTTACTTTTCTCTTGTCCCAAATAGTTTTGAAACCCTTTTCAGTGTTTGGCTCACAACTTTTCCATTGAAGGCACCTCAAAACAAAAGACTCCATTCCTTTTAGTTGGAAGGAAGTATTAGTGTCTGCTGAGAGCTTTGAGGGACAAATTCATCAAACCCACAAACTCCCTCAACAGTTTTAAAAACTGAGTTGGTAGTAAGTACTTGTCAGGTGGGATCCAGATGTGAATTATCTGAGGGGAAGCAGCATGAGAAATGGCACTGAAGACGCACAGCTCTTACAACTTGCTGCCTGAAACTTCACAATTTGAGACGTGAGAATGGGGTGTTGCTGAGATGAGATTTACAACCAACATATGAAGGCAGATAAACTCAAAAGCTAAATCATTGTTATTCGATGCAGCTGAGTTGCAAATCTGTAGTTCAGCCAATGCCTTTTACCTCATTTGCTGTCCACATGGTACATTTTCTCTGCATGGAATAAAAGCAAACGAATGTACTTAGTCAATACTTCTTGGAATCCAAAATCCTTCCGTTCCTAAAAGTTACCCTCTTGGCCTTAAAAAGATGAGAATTTAAAGATGTACTCAAGTTTGCTTTGTGTGCAATTTCTCAGGAGCTTGTAAACCATAAGAGAATACTTCATCCCTGCGGTTCAGAAAAACTCCTGAAAGAAAGAAGCGATTATTGGCAAAGATGAGTGGGAAAGAAAGCCTTGTTGACACAATGCAATACAGGACAGCTGTCTACGTAAAATTTGTTACATACTTCTTTATCAGTGGTTAACATGGTCAAAGGTATGGTTGAGGAAAATGCATAAAATTGTCCAAACGACATTATCATTGTCAGCAGGTTTTTTGTTGTTGTTTTTTTCTTTTCCATGTTCCCGTTGCCACAAGTCTCATGTAGCCAGACGTCCATTCATTGCACTACAAACAAATACAAATATAGGAAGTGAGATTTTTCACATGTCCTTTTTGTGCAAATTCTATTATTGGCCATTTTGGTGATTCTGAAAGTTTTAAAGAAGTGCAGTCTTTTGCTAAATTGAGAAAGCACAAGATATATAGTACATATAAGAGATTGTCTTCTGTACGTACTGCCAGTTGTCAAGCTGAACATGTGACACATTTTATAACCACTCAGCCACGACTCTTGTGCTGACGCCAAAGAAAAATCCAGAAGTACAGTTTTGCAACGAATGCATGAGGGCTTCACTTTACCCATTAAGCTTATTAACACAGTTAACTAACTGAAGTTTGGATCGTTTCATTGCGGATGAGTCTGTCTGCTCTGTTGGTTAAATGTAAATCAACTTGTTGAGTGCAGGAAACTCTTCGTTGCCATACATTAGAACAACTTGTGAAACCAGGACAAGTCTAATAAAGTAGATTAACTGGCAACTTGTTTTGGAGCTGATGCGAGTAAATGTGGTGGAGTGTGTGTGTGAGGGGGAGGGGGGGTGTTTGTGGGTGGTTGGATTAATAGACGAGGATTCAGATTGGATGTAATGATGCGAAGCAGAAAGCAATGGAGGAACTCATTCCCACCACCCCCGGCTGTCTCCACAGTTAATATTTGGAAATAGGAGAGAGACGGTGGGGTATTGGTGTAAAAACACACATATCACATTTTTATTAAGCCTGTGCATGTGCATATATACACACTCACCTGCAGCGATTCTAGCAGCGTCACCAACCAGCCTAGGTAACAGAAATAGTATCACTGATGGTGCTAAACTGGGATTCACCTCATTTTCCCACATTTTAACAAAAGAAATGATCATTAATCAGCGACCTTGTATGTGCTAGCCTCACATTACCCTCTGGACACTTGGCTCTGATCTTATGGCTCAGGAAATTAAAATTCTTGTCAATTTGGAGGACCAGAGCTGTGCCGCATAACACAAACAACATACCCTTTCACACACACACACACACACACACACACAGTAGGGTCTGCAGGGGTCCACTGAATCTGTCATTCCACTGAGACTCTCGGCTGATATTAGCCGACATCTGACCTTTAATGAACACGCAACAAGAGCCCCGCTGTTGTGGGAGGTTAGCAAGGCTGTCCAACAGCGGTGCAGTCTAATGAGAGGGGCCCTCTCAGTGGAGCCAGTGTCAGACCACCCACATGAACCAGACCCCTACACACCTCATTAGCATCATGCTAATAAGCCCTTCTGCGGCACATGTCACAGAGAGGCTGAGGCAGATTAGAGAGAACAATGGCATGTTTACAGCTGAATAAAAGAATTCTTCAGCCACTTGGGAATGTGTTTCTCTTTTTTTTTTTACCATCATTTTCAGTCTACTTGAAATTCAGCAACAGGCTTTCATTTATTACATCTCAGCTAGGGATGTGAACGACACCGGTTTTTGCTTGTCCACACATCGGAAGCACCTATGAGCTGTCCTTAAAAAAAGGACGGTATATGTAATTAACATCCATCAATCTTAAGCCCCTTTATGTAAGGCGAGTCGCGGAGGTAGCAGTTCCATCAGTGAACCCCGAAGTCCCCTCTCACTGGTCACATCAACCAGATCTGATTGGGGGACCTCAAGGTGTTCCCAGGCTATTATGGAGATGTAGTCTCTCCACCTGATCCTCGGTTTGCCCATGGCCAGCTGATCATTCCTAGAACACCTAGGTGCCCAGGTCGCATCCTGACTATATGTCCTAACCACCTCAACTGGCTCCATTTGATGCATAGGAGCAGAGCCTCTACTCGCATCCTCAATGATGGTTGGACTTCTCACATTATCCCTAAAGGAGACACCAACCTCCCACCTGAGGAAACTCATTTTGGCCTCCTGTATTCACAATCTAATTCTTTTGGTCATGAGGTTTTGAATGAGGGCTAGCTAGTAGATCTAAAGCTTTGCCCTCTGGCTAAGCTCTCTCTTCTTCTCAATGGTTTGATGAAGCAAATACAAAACCAGTGCAGCTGCTTCGATTATGTGGCCCAGCTAACGTACTCAGGAAAAGAACCTTAGACACTTGAACGCTTCCCCTAATGAGTAGGACTCCCTACTTGGAGTGAACAGTTTGTCTGCTGAATATCCTGGCCACTTCACACTGGGCTGCACAGTGATTCAGTGAGAACCGAGGGTCACAGACAAGTCAGTAACCAATGACGCACTGGCTCTGTTTGTTCAGAAAGTGCCACAGCCATTTCCAAGGAGATTCTGTCATTTTAAATGCGTGGAGGGCCGTGTCTCCAGGCAGTGAGGGGAAAAAACATTGACCTGCTGCAAAAAAATGTCTCTCACAATGAACATGGTCTGTGTTAAAGCCTCAGTTGATGACAATGATTATTAACTACAACAACTGCCGTTGCACTCCTGTTACACTTTGTGGATGAACCTGATGTGCAAGTAGTGTGAAAAAAGAGATTCAGTGAGGTTCAGGGAAGCAGCAGAACAACTCTGCTTCTCAGAAAAATTCCTGAAACACACCAATTTCTTCCTGATAAGTAACATGAGCATATTGTCTGCAACAAAACTATAATGATAGAGCATGGCTTCTTTTATTTTGAAAGGAAGACCACTGGACTGTTTGGAATTTTTGTTGGCAGCTGATCTAGGATCGTTCCTGACAGGGCAGATATGCATTTTTTTTCTCTCAGATATCCCGACTAGGCCTCTTTAGAAAAAGTTTAAGAGTAAAGAGAGCAAGATTTCCCGGGTGGTTTGAATCTGAAGGACATCTTGGCTTTATTTGCACTCAAATTTTATGAGGCTCTATTCCCAATCCACTCATCCTTGTTCTTTTACCCTTCTACATTCTCTTTGTTTATGTTTCCTTCATATCTGTATCCCAGTTTCCCAGTTGTTCTAAATCCTCAGTCCTCACTACAGTTCTGTTTTGTTCCATACTGAGGGGTCTTTGCAACTCCAAGCAGCTTCGGAGTCCTTGGTGAATTTCTTCAGCTTGGGGCGAGTTCTCCTCCTGCTAAGTGGATGAAAGCTGTTTGGAGGACAAGTGCGTTCTTATGAATTGCATTGAGTGATTCTCAAGGGGTGTGCTCTTCCCTCTCTTTTCATGTTCTGTTTCATCTCACAGTGGATTCTATCAGTAGAACCGCTGGACTTCTGTTCATTATTGGAATTGCAATTTGCTGACTTCAGCTCTCTTCCTGTTCCATTTAAGTGTGGAGAAGATCCACGGGAACCTTCATCCAGAATGAGGTGTTTTATGAAAACACTGGTTTTTCGAACAGACTCTGTTCTTTGAGTTAGAAATGTGCTGGAAAAGCTGATGGTGATGTAGCTGGATGTTGGAGGGATTCATCATGTGTGTTCAAAGAAATGTAGGTATTTTTCAACGTAGCAAAAGAGGAACAAGCAGTGGGAGCCATGCAGCATGTTGGCGTCACTTCCAAGTGAGACACCAGCAATGTGTTTCAATGAATAATGTAAATCCTGTTTTTGGCGGCAGCAGAAACATCCCAGAGATTAAAGGTTTACCTTTCTAAATTATCCTCTCTCATGTCTGCAGGGGTCAAAAACGCAAGCATGGTGAAGCGAAGGATGAGGAGGAAGAAGAGGAGGAGGGCAACAAAGAGGTGGCAGGGGACTCTGCCGACGAGTCCTCCAAAGAGTCCAATGAAGAAGAGGAGGGCAGCAGCTCAGAGGCAGACGAGATGGCCGCTGCCTTGGAGGCGGAGCTGAATGACTTTATGTGATCTGGAAAATGGAGGGACATTAAAAGGAAGGCCTCTGAAAGCGGTACTTAGAATCCTATTTTTCTGTGCTTTGTGATGTGTGTGGGTGTGGGTGGTTTGTGTGTGCGTGGGTGTGTGTGCGTGGGTGGCTGCGTGAGTGCGTGCGTGCTGTGTGCTATGATGATGATGATGATGATGATGATGATGAATGTCCTGTACAGAAATGACATGTCGCTGTGTAAATAAAGGCTTGTTTTGTAGCATCGACATAGCCTTTTTGGCACAAAACACTTTTGATGTTAACATTTTATTGTGAGATAAACTGTAGAGATTAAAAAACAAATTAAATTTGATACTTTTTCTTTTTCTTTTTTTCTATTTCAATTTTATATTGATGAGAAAAAGAAATTATAACCATAAATTTTGCTGGTCATACATGCCAAAGAGTTTGGAATAGGTTTGCCAAGTCGTGCAGCTAAATATTTTACTCTTGACTTCCAGTTTTATTTTTCATTATTTCTCCTTTTTATTTAGGGTCATAAATGCAACCAGCAGTTCTAGACATTTGAATGTGTTTGTCATTTCTTCCTCTTTGGAGTGTTTGTACATATGATGAAATATTGTTGTCTGTGTTCCCATTGGTGCACTTTCCCCATGAACTAATTCCAATTTTTACATCCACTCATTCTTAGCTCAACTCTTGTCCTTTTTTGTTTTGTTTTTTCCATTAGGAAGGATAGCCACTCAAAAAAGACCTCTGCTAATGTACACTGGAACTAATCACTTGCCAAATTTAGTTGTCTTAGGAGAAGTCAACATTTTTCCCCTTCATCACTGGGCTGTGTAGATGTTTTCAGCTGGGATTTATAGCAGGGATAATTGGAGGAGGCATTTTATGCTTTTATTGAAATGGAACTAGGTCTTAACTAAGTATATGGCAGCACCTTGTTGGTCAGTGTTGGGAAATGTGAGCGCCATTGTTGAGAGTACACAAAGCGACTTAGAAGCCTCACAATGTGAATATCATCCATTTAGTGTTGGTGACCAAAAGATTGCGGCGTGCAGGTCAAAAACACCTTCAAAAAGATTTGGTTCTGTTGCTGCGTGGGCTTTTACTCAACTGTCCTCAGAAACATATTTTAGTACTCTGTTTGATTGGAGCATGAGATTATTTCTTAGCAGCAACGTTGGACAGTCAAGCCAGAGCCAAACTCTGCCTGACTACATCATCACCAGGTTGCTGCCAGTCAAAGCAATCTGTGACCTGATTCGTCCGTGTAAGAAGTGATGGCAATCAGTGCTCATTCAAAAAAATGTGCCGCAACGCTCAACTGCTGACCAGCAGCATTTGTGTCTTGTAGTGACGATTATCCGGTCCAGCCACAAATAAATTGCAGAAAACTTTCAGACAGCTTCATGAACTTCCCAATGCATAGCATACACAAAGTGTTGGATGTGTCTGACAGAACCCTGACATCAAGTCGAATGATTTTGGAAAATCTTAATGATTGCTTGTGTTGAAGTTGAACAGCACCTGCTTGGCGTTTCAGTTTGTTTTACATGTTTCCGAGCGTATTGTTCTGAAATCCAGTTGTTGTGTTGATGGATATGTTAACATGTGTTCTTTAATCTTCTGTGTGATGTGTGTTTTTGCAACATTAAAAATAATTGCACTTAAGAATTCAAACATATCCCCCCATGTTCATATTGGGACGGTGTCTGTGTTCGACAGTACAGACAACAAGTCTGATCATCGGAGAACAGACAGTTAAATGTTGCATTAAGCATGCTGCTGTCGTTGTATGAAACTCAATTAAGTCAGCTAAAATTAGATTGTTTTATTTAAACAAATGAATATTTTGACATGTCTTATCCACAGGAAGTGATAAATCAAACACAGGGCTGCTCCGTTGAGTGCTGAGTGTCTAAGTCATGCTGGTTGGTATGTTCGACCTTCATGACATCAGATGTTGCCATCTCTAATTTTCTACCACTTGATGCAGCCTAGCTTGACTTCAGGTTATACTTCTCCCAGAAACTGTCTTTTGATTATCAGCTACCCACTGTAAAATGTCCTGAATTCATGACATCCTTCAACCTGCATGACATTGTGGTGGAACCGGAATTCAGAAAATGTGAAAAACATCATCATCAAGTTTAATCCAGGTCATGGGTTTGTTTTAACTGCTCACACATTCACTTGAAGTCCCACCACACAGGGCACCCAACAAGGTGGGGCTCGCTGGTTCAGTTCCCCATGTTGCCTCGGGCTTGGTTGGGTGCCCATACAAACAGGATTGGATGTGTCTGCAGGTAGGAAGCCAAATGAGGGGATGAATCCTGGTTGCTATACTAGTGCCTCCTCTGGTGGCTTCGGACACCTGTTTGGAGAAACGGGCTTTGGGGGAGCGGCGTGATTGTCCCGTGCACTGGCAAAAAGAACTCCACTGCCAGATGTGTAGCTGGTGTGCAGTCTAACTCACTTGTCAATGAATGAGGGGGGATTTCAACTGAATTATTGATCTGCTCATGCTCAGTAGAACCAGAACTGTCACAGTTTGGTAGATTTTTGCTCAGTTCAAAGTGTTAGTGGGTTATTGAGCACAGGAATGGATAAAGAAGACCTGGATTATACTGGATGAAGCTGCCTAAAATGGATGTGTTGTATTTTGCTGCTGTTAATCTTGAGTGTCTGCTAGCTTCCGGCAGCAGGTATGACGCTGAGCGCTCTCTGGAGTCAGCATGTACGAAGTCATGTAAGGGGGGGGGGGGGGGGGGGGAACTTGGCCAAGTTAAGACATCTGATGGTTAGCAAATGGAAAAAACAATGAAAATATCTGGGTGAAGTTTAAATGGAGAATAAAGTAAAAGTTTTGGTCACACTGATTTCAGTGAGTTTAACCATTGAACGATTCAGCATCCATCAAGATCTCTGTGTGTTTCACCATCAACTTCCTGGTTTCCCTTTGGAGTGAGTCCTCCCATTTGCTTTCCTTTGTATTTGTGGTGGTTTGAATGAAACATCTGACTTGTAAAGTTTTTGTAAAGTCTGTTTCCTACTTGACCCTGACAGAGATGATACTTTGATTAAATAAAGATGTTTATAATGAAAATGTCTTGGGTTTTCTTTTTTTCTCTCCGTCCTACAGAGGAGAATGCGATGGAGTTCTGTATCCTCCAAATCTAAAGAGAAGATGCGGCTCTTTAGTATTTTACAGCATCTTTGCTTTGTAAATGGTTGGGTTTTAAAATCATCGTCGTCATCACGTGGATGAATCCCAGCAGGACGTGCCACGTACTTAATGGGTTTTTTGTCATGAAGACTCAACTGGAACTATTAGGCCTTGTTCCGTATTGCCGGAATGGGTTCATACTTGAGTAGTAGATGTATCTTTCTGTGTTTCCTTGGTATTACACGGATACACGCAGGCTCATTACCGGAGTGTGCATACAGCGTCAGTCTGTCTTCGGAAGAAGAAGTGAGAAATTCTGCAAAGAAGACTATGGCATTTCTTTTTTGATGGCTTTTCACCCGTGATCATTGTTATTTGTTGGGCTCTGTCTGAAGAGCCTTAACATCTGTGATATTCAGTCATGTGTTGATGACATTTGAAAAAGCAGCATAAATCACACTCACAAAGTCTATTAAAAGCACTCAGCTTCTCTGTTGCAGCGTTCGCCCCATGTCTTTCCTGGAACGGCTGCTAATGCGCTGGCGTGAAAGCCAAAGCAAACAGCAATAAACGGAGGGCTGTTTATCTTGTGATGAAATATTTTTCTCACATTCACAGCCATACTGGCCAGCGCTGCCTGGGTTCCTTTTTTGAATATGAATAAAGCCATTTTTGTATTGCTGACCATGATTCGCTGTAGACTGGAGCCTCCAAAAACTGACAGGAAGTGTCGATACACAAAAGTTAATCCCCTAAAAATCAGATTGTCCTGTTGGAGCCTCCTCATGTTGCTCCCTTTTAGCCGGAAGTTGGAGAGCAAGACAGCAGATTTACAGGCTCAGGCTGTAAATCAGTGAGGTTGTGTTGCAGGGAGTTACACCTGCACCCATTCACTGGGAATCATTCATTACCGGCAGCAATCGTGCGTTGCTCAGTTTGTTTTCACTTTATGAGTCTGTGTCATCAAGGCAAAATACTTTACTGTAGCACCATCGCAACTGGTTCTGAGTTCTCTGGCAGGTGTTTTTTTTCCTCTGTGATTGGGTCACAACCAGGTAAGGTACTATCATGATACTTTGGACATCTGAAAGAAGGGCAAGTTCAGAAATGGGTAGGAAGCAAGCAAGGGCATCTGAAGTGGTCGTTACACCTCTGGCCCACACTCATTTTGCATGAAACTTTACTGGTGTGTGGTTGTGATCCAAATTAGGGCCAAATTTGAAGATGGTTGTTTTCTGACCCATAGCAATGAGTACTGATGGGTCAGAATGCTGACTGGTGTCGTGGCTGCTTTGATCTTGGTTACTACATATTATTTTACATTGCTTTTTGCTGTGAAACAACCCCCCAAATCAGCCATATGTGAAAACAGGGAGAAACTACAGCTCTCCTAGGCCAGGAGTTTTAGAGGTACATAGGTAATTCCTTGGATAGATCTAACCAGACAACAGAGGGTGTCCAGCTCTGCTAAATTAAAGCTGCAAGCAGAAATGCATGAGCCCTTGCACCCCCACGATGTGTGTCTCTGTGTCTGTTGGTGAGGTGAGAGGAAGGAAAACTGATAATATTTGGAGTTTGCATAAAGGAGCAGACTTACCCAAAACTTTCCACCAGCACTGGAGAGCCTCAGATGCATCCATAGAAATCTTTTGGAAATTACAATATTGGCTAGAAGGCTGCACGGTGGTGCAGTGGTCAGCACTGTCCCCTCACAGCAAGAAGGTTCTGGGTTCGAGTCCCGGCTCCAGCACGGGATCTTTCTGTGTGAGTCTCCATGTTCTCCCTGTTCCTGCTGGGTTCTCTCTGGTACTCCAGCTTCCTCCACAGTCCAAAGACATCAAGAGGGACCAAGTTAATCCAGACTCTAAATTGACCGTAGGCGTGGCTGGGAGAGCCAATGGTTGTCTGTCTCTGTATGTTGGTCCTGCCATGGACTGGTGACCTGTCCAGGGTGAACCCCACCTCTGCCTGTAGCCGCTGGGATAGGCTCCACCCCCCCCCCCCGCGACCCTTAATAGGAACAAGCAGAAGACAATGGATGGATGGATGGATGGATGGATGGATATTGGCTAGAGTGGCACCTAACAGCTCCAGCCACTATGGCATTCGTCAGTGGAATTTAAGTGGTAATGTGTGCACTGCTGTGTAGATAGCACTTCCTGTGTCCACTAGGTGGCATTAGAGAAGACACACAAGATATTAAGTTGCTGATCATCACATGAAGACATCACCGTATTCATGTTATGACTTAGTGGCCCTTTGACCGTGGTCTAAATTCGGCTCGTAGAAATCTTCAGGCTGGGAATCTCATTGTGTCTCCTGTTCTACAGCAGGACATCAAAATCACCATGGTAACTCCATATCAACAAAGTAAACCACCTCCAAGTTCTTAAGATGTTTCTGACCAAATCTGAGATGGATCTGGTAGACCCACATGGAGGAGAGCATCAGCGTAAAAGACTCCATGTAATTCCCGTGGCGACCTGGCGGCGCTGCTTCGAAACTACTTCAACATGTAACAGATTCTTCCTTGGTTCACCCGTCCAGCAAGTTTAATGATAACTGTCATATTATCCTTTTGACAGTAAAACAGGCAAATGCAACTGACAATATGACCTCCGTGGCAGACATCATTAGAGTGACATTGAATTTAAAAAAACATCATCAACTACATTTGTATGTCAACCAATAATGCCTTTATTAGGAGGCGGTTAAGTTTTACCTGATGGAAGTAGTGAGATACGCTAGAAAGATTGGAAAAGTTAGTGAGTTGACCTTCAATTATTCTGGTTGCTGTATTTTAGACGAGCACACAATCCTTGTGCTGTTTGTAAAAGCTGGGAATGCAGATGAGGCTGCATCGTGCTGTCTTTCATCACCGCTCCTCCAGTTTACTACCATGAAAAGGCTGGACAGAAGCTTTCTGCACCGGTGAGTGACAGCTGCTCCACTGGCTCCCGCCCAAGGATACACCTTAATATCTTTGATCCTATTTCTGCTGAGACAGCTCTTCTTCTTTTGTCTGTCCCCCCGGAGGTGTTACATCAAGCATGTGATTGATACATTTTAAAGTCAATGAGGGGCTCTGGTCTGATTGACAGGTCAGGTCTCATCTCCTCTTGCAGTTTTTTCAGAAAGTCGCTCTGAGTTGATAGCCTGAAGAGAGGAGCTGCGGCTCTGATGAATGTTGTCTGTCTTTGATTGGAGGAAGAAAGGAAGCCTCAGGGTTTGTCTGTAATTTCGCTGACCTTCAACTGGATCTCACCTGAGCAGAGGTGTCAGCTACACTGTGTTTGCTGTACGAAAGCTTCAGTCTGCGTGTGCTGGAGATCTCCTGCACAAGATCAGGGCCCACCTGAGCTCTCTGGTCCGTTTTGATGAAAGCCTCATTAATTTTCTCAGGTACTCTGGTTTGTTTGGGCTGGTTTAGATGTTCTGCAAATCAAACAAGTGAACTCTGGTCTGCTTGAAATCCCACAGAAGCGTCCCTGTTCTGGGCATGTGACATTTGTGAATGATGTTTGGTGCGCCCTGATAAAGTGATGGTATGAAAAAAAACCTGGACAAAATTTTTTAAAAATGCAGGCAAGGTCCACCCATCTTTTGGAGTGACAGTCACCCTTGGCATGTGGGCTGATATGAACAAGGTAGAATATTGAGTATTTAAGCTGGCGACATGTTTCATTTCCACATAAGGTTGTTTGGAGTCCATAACTACATTAAATACCTCCATCCATCCATCCATCCATTTTCTTCTGCTTATCCTGATTAACTTATTTACTCTTTATCTTATTTCTTATTTCTCTTTGTCTCATTTTTTAAAGTCTCCACTTTACTAATTATTGTAATTTGTAATTCTTATTTTTATAGTACTTTCAAGAGCAAGTTTAAAACTGTAACAACAGAATTTCCCCCGGGATTAATAAAGTATTCTGATTCTGATTAAGGGTCATGGGGGTGGAGCCTATCCCAGTGGCTTTTGGGCGAGAGGCAGGGTTCACCCTGGACAAGTCACCAGTCCATCGCAGGACCAACACATAGAGACAGACAACCATTCACACTCACAGTCACACCTACCACCGCGCCGCATACTCTAATACATTACAAGTCAATTAATGTTCAGTGTAAATCTTTAAGATCTGGCGGCACGGTGGTGCAGTGGTCAACACTGTCGTCTCACAGCAAGAAGGTTCCAGGTTTGAGCCCCGGCTCCAGCACGGGATCTTCCTGTGTGGAGTCTCCATGTTCTCCCTGTGCCTTCCTCCCACAGTCCAAAGACATATAATTGGGGACTAGGTTATTTATTACTCTAAACTGACACAAGCGTGGCTGGGAGAGCCAATGGTTGTCTGTCTCTATGTGTTGGCCCCGTGATGGACTGGTGACCTGTCCAGGGTGAACCCTGCCTCTC
The DNA here is from genome assembly GCF_037954235.1 of Aulostomus chinensis. Classification (NCBI taxonomy): domain Eukaryota; kingdom Metazoa; phylum Chordata; class Actinopteri; order Syngnathiformes; family Aulostomidae; genus Aulostomus; species Aulostomus chinensis. The sequence goes on along the minus strand of NC_141341.1, from coordinate 22,696,039 downwards.
GCCCGAAGCCTGCTGGGATCGGCTCCAGGCGAGCTAACAGGCTACAAGTGAGCTAAATAACATGCTTCTGCTGCAGTTCTCTCTTAAGAGTTTCATGCAGGCATTCCACATGTCAGGGTGTTGAATACCAGACAAAATGAAGCCTCGTGGCCAGTCAGTGGGCATTTCTATCACCTTGCAGCAGGCACACTCCATGTAATCAATAACATTACAGATGCCCGATGTCAGAATGAGAAACCCAGCCCTTCCCTCCTCACAGAGCATTCAATTTATAGCTTCGAGCACGATGTACCGTAGCCTACACAGCTTTACAGACCCTGTGATTAGAACCTTATCAACACCTGTAGGTACACGCCTTCATCACACAGGATGGAGCAAGCCTCCAGGGTGTGGCTCAGTGACACACGAAGACCTCCTAAGGGTCAGTGGTTTGACTTGGATGGATGAATTTTGGTCCCCAGGAAACATCAGCATGCTGTATTTCCTTATCTGGAGTCGTGTGAGTTCATTTACAGGTGAAATAAGGTCAAAGAGGAAGAACAGAGTCGGATTAAATTTAATCCAAATCTTTACACCTTTGAGTGCAGCGGCAGTGAAACTCCAGTATGCAGGACAGCAGGAGGAAGAGCTGTACATCATTGAGAGCTTCCGTCAGTAAGTGAATTAAAGGGACTGATTACTTTGATTTTAGTGAACCGGTAGAGGACCAAGCAGCCACTGTAATTGCTGTCATCAGTTCAATGAGCCTGAGCCTCTCATCTGGTTGTTCTGTCTGAAGTCTGTCAGCAACAGAGCACAGGCCATTTGTCTGCCTACTATTATTATTGGTATTATTACTGTGAGTATCCTCCCTGATGCATACTGTACAGTATGTCTCCTGCCATGTTCACAATCCCTCAGAAAGCTTGCACTGGAAGCTCAGACCACAGCAGTGTTCGGTTGGAAGTAATTGGAAGAGAGCAAAATGACTGGAATCATTACAATATTGAATAAGACAGCGAGAGCCAGAATCCACATTATGGCTGCAGCATCATACAGGATAACTGTCCGTCTGCTTTAAGTGTTTGTTTCTGCCACTGACAGCGACAATCTGAGTCTGTTGGCGGTAAGCAAAGACACTTTTCGAGGGTTGGGGCCATTTTGAATGGCTGGAGTGCTGTAAGAATTAGTCTAAAAACACTGGGTCCCTCATCTCAAAGTCGATGGGTTTGGGGTTAAATGCCTGAAATGAGGTGTGTGGTTCCCACAAGTGGCATCGTCAGTAACACAGCACTCATTCATTTCAAAGCGTTGAAAAAGCGCACCTGCTAACAAGTGGCAAAATGAGATGGCAGGTCATGGACGTCAAACATCATCATGCTGAAAACAGATTTAGCACACAGCTGGTGGTGGTGTTTTTCATAGTGTAACTGGTAGAGTCGACCACGGGGATCAACCTCTTATCAGTGGGTGTGAATCTTTAGCCTTGTGGGAATTGCAGTGACGTGATATGCATTGGGGCCAGGTGACTGGCCTTGTCAGCACTCTACATTGTCTATGTATCCATCACCACTACTCCTGTTTTCTGTTAAGTGAGGACACCCTAAATGGTTAAGAGGGACAGTGGAATGGGGGGAATTTTACAATATTCTTTGGTTTGGTTTGGTTTACTGTTCTTTTCTTTTCTTTTGTGTCGATTTGATTTGTTTTGTTTTAGAAGTTACAGGAATTTTAGTTTTATATTGATCGATAAATGATGCAGAACTGAGGGTTTTTTTGTATTTGATGTTGTCGAGTTAAGTGGAACAGCAATATCAGTCTATCTTGGTCAGAGAGTCAAATAGCCACTGTATATATCGAATCATGTAATATTGATGAGGAAGGGCTATAATGATCAGAGGAGTGAGAATCAATGTGAAAGTTGCAGATTTCTATAGAATTTTTAAATGTCTTTGAAACCATCCATCCATCTTCTCCCTCTCCTCCTGTTCAGGGTGGTGGGGGTGGAGCCTATCCCAGCAGCCTTCCCCCTGGACAGGTCACCAGTCCATGGCAGGGCCAACACATAGAGACAGACAACCGTTGGCTCTCCCAGCCACGCCTACGGTCAATTTAGAGTCTGGATTAACCTGGTCCCCTCTTGATGTCTTTGGACTGTGGAGGAAGCTGGAGTACCAGAGAGAACCCAGCAGGAACTGGGAGAACATGCAGACTCCAAAATTATCTTCCAAATGATCCAAATTCCAATGTAAAAAATCCAGCTGGCTTGATGAAAGCATCATCCTTGCAGCACTTTATGAACTCTTGAACAGCTGTTGCCATTCATGCCAACAACATGATTCAAGATGTTATGTATTGTTATTTCTTAATAAGGAGAGAAAGATATCTCACTATCAGAAGAGTCACAATGATGGTTACACATCGTACACAAAGCGAGAAAACAACAGTTGTTGCTGCGCTGTTATGTTGAGATATTGGGTTAATTGTCTGATGATAACGAGTTAAATTAACCAACAATAACAAGACACGATCTGGTTATTACAAGACAGCAGCATAGAAAATTGAACCGCATGTACAGCCTTTCTAGGGTTATTAGTACTATTGCTCTTTCACCTGCAAAAAAAGCAAATAAACCCCAAATTATTCCTTTAATTTTTCACTACTATACATCACACTCTAAAATGGGACTCCTTAAAATGGTGAGCAATCATAATGAGTGAGTGTTTCTCCGCATATCCTGACACTGCACGCCTCTCACTGTGTTATGTAGCTTTTAGCTCACCGCTCCTGAGTCATTAGTGAATGAGAATATTAATCACAATCCCACAGCTCAGCTAATTTCCGCTCCTCCAGAAACACAGCGCTCACTAATACCCCTAGTGCTTTTGTCCATTGCAGTCGACTGAAGTTGATTTTCCCATTTATTCTTATTTATTTATTTTTGCAAAAATGGTTATGGTGCCTCTTCTCTCTATTTATGTAACAGGGGTTTTTTTTGTGTTTTTTTTTTAAACACCAAAGGAGCTTTATAAAGAAGGATATCTCAACGGAGCTTCTTATAGAGCAAAAATATCCATCTTTGTCATTTTGTCCAGCGTTGAGGCCTAAAATCAAAACGTGTGATTGGGTAATAATTGGATGGGATTATACAAAACACAAACCCCTCAGTGATGAAGGATTTCTGTCCGTTGTTTACTGACAAACAAATTTCCTGTTTGCTTGCACAAGTCTGGGAAAGTGCAGTTCCTGAAATGATGTTTAAAACATCAAATAAAGAGATTTGCTGGCCAACAGCAATTAACCATCCCGTTTCTGTGACCATCTCAAAGCAGCTCCCATTTTACTGTTGTCTTTACTACATATTGGATTCACTGATAGCAAGTGGCGTTGATTTGTGGTGGTGAAGCGTGGCTATGTTCACCGATGTGGATGACTGCTCAGCTCGACAGCTTTATGATGAGCCAGTTACATCTGACTCTCCTCTCTGTTATGGGAAACAACTCTAATCCTTGAATCTGCGACTTGAACTTCCTCACTGGCTTTCATGATCCGCTCCAACATGTCGTTTTGAGCCAGGATCCCTATCATACATATCCCACACATCCACATCTGTTTCTTTGTAGATTCTATTTCATCTGCTTGATGAAAAGGAGGAAAGATGTTCTGTTTTTATTTGATTGTTTCTGACAAGGATGTAGTGCCTCCATGCCTGTGTTTGAGAAGTTAACTGGCTTCCTCTCACTTCTGATTTGATGAGATGGCTCATGTTTCATGAAATAGGAGAGCTAATTTAAACAGCTTAGTATTGTTTTACACAGCGGCTGATGCCAGTCTCCCTAAAAGTATTTTATTCACTTTATTCTCACCAAAAGCAGCTATAGGAGGAAGAATTCATCCTTATAAAAAATCAATACAAATCACATACTGTATCTGAAGCACTTTGATTTACAGCGCTCATAAAGCCGAGCCCCAGGGCTGCAGCGGGAGCCTCCGTGTGCCCTCCAGTGTCTCAGCTGCAGATAGAAATGACAGAGGTTAATTAATCAGGAAGTGCCTTTCCGGACTTTACCAAGTTATTATTAACCCAGCCATTCCAGTCCTGTTCGCTGCTCAGCCCTGATAGGCTGAATGTCTGCAGAGGTTATTGGTTTGTGTAAAAAAACACTTTATAACTCTAAAATGCAACAGCAGGAAAGCATCTGGTAAACTACTGGTTCGCTGTGTAAATCGCCATCAATTAGCCTGATAGCAAAAAGCTGTATTATAGGGCTTTTTTAGAAAATTATTTTGTCTGCATTTTTGGTCTCTAGGTTTATGGAACTACGAAGACGATCTTCAGCTGCCAATTATGATCATTTTATTTTCTGCAGCATTCACACTGAGGAAACATCCTGATAAAAATGACCAATAGTCCAATATGCAGCTGTGCAGGGAGGGATGTTTTTAGTCGTAATTAATAAGTAATAAGTCAGTCTGCCGGTATCTCTGTCTCTGCTCCACCTCTTGGGCTGACGCTGACATAAATTAGCAACTACTAGGCGGGGGTTTTTCATGAAGTGTACATGGTCACCATTAGGAGCAGACTAAGGTGGCTACGGGCCTATCAGTTCCTCCTGTACCAGGGGAAACACGCTATCATGCTGTGTGAAACCACCTGGGGTGCCTGAAAAAATGTGCGTTTGATACCGTCAGTAGGGTCAGGCATCATCACTGAAATACCGTTCCTATTACCTACTGTGGAGATGTGTTGTTCAAGAATATTCTGGAATTTTCCGACGATTGTCGCTCACAATTTAATTTGTTTATGGAAATGAACATTTAGTTTAAAAATGCGTGGAAGAAAAAGTAATGACTGGATCTTTTAACAAAGTAAAATGAGAAACAATTGTTCCTTTAAAAAAAACAACATTGCATTTCCATATAGATTTACAAGGTGCACTTGGAATGCATTAAGTCTTTACAATGTGAGTAAATATTCTTTGTCTTTTAAAAGACGCATACGTTCTTGCCTGCATTTACGCTCCTCGAGCTCGACAGTGCATCTGCAAGCTGGGAACATCTTTTTAAACCAACAGACACTGTAACACCACTCCAGTAGAAGTCAATAATGTTTTTAGTCTCAGCTAAAATCAGGAAATTCTAAGGAATCTGGCCAACACAGGGCTCTTTCACACATGGGGCCCCTAGACAGCAGCTGAGGCCAGCCAGTGCACCAGGTCAGCATTTTGAATCCTACTGATGTTGGTTTTCTGTGGATTATCTTGGCAAGAATTAGAGGACAGTCAACACATTTGGTCCAGATATTCATGATGTCCAGGGCATGAAAGCTCATGACTCAGGTGATCCTTCAACATTTGAGTGGGATTAGAATGGATTAAAACATTACCGCGTACATACAAGATGGTCTGACCGACAATCTTTAACCTTTAGAAAATCTGAGGAGCCACGGAGGAAGGATCTCTCTCCAAGGACACACAGACGTTTGATGACAAACATTTGAACCCTGTCCCTGATGTCCTTTTCTTGTTTAACTTCCTGTCTGTTTTCATGTTCACCTGCATCTGTCAGTCAGACAGACCTGTTGTCTTCTCAGCTAATCAGCTCATTAACTGCTGTCAACTCCCACCTGTTTCTTGGTGTGCCATCGGTTCCAATTTTCATTTTACCCTTTGAACCTCCACTTAATCTTAATGAATGGCGCTATTCCTGAGATCCTGGATTATTCTTCGTTTGACGTCAGTTGAGTTCTTTAGTTCCTGCCTGCCCCTGCTGTGCTGCTAATATCTGCATTACATACAGAGCCCCCAATACATTGATACTCTTCATGGAGCTTTGACTCAATATGTCTCTGTACCAATGAGCATGGTTGCAGACAGCTCGCCAGAGGATGGAGTAGGAAAGGTTGCCTGTGTCTGTGTGTGTTTGTGTGTGTTTGTGTGTGTGTGTGTGTGTGTGTGCGTGTGTGTGTGTGTGTGGTGCAGTCCTAAGGAGACCTGGATGTTACCGTGTGACAAGATGGATGTCTTCTGACACCCAGCCTACTCCATTTCTGGCTGTCTCCCACAGCTGCTGACAGGAGTAACAAATGTGGCAGCTGGTGACTTCCCACGAATCTGCGTTTATTGGAAGTTATTCCATCTATGTGTCTCTGAGATTCTCAGGATATCGTCTTTAACTCACCAAATCACATTGTTCACACATGTCAGTGTCACCAACAGATTCCTCCCCCAACATCTTGCACGACTTAATGGTTTATAGAATAATGAATATGAACACACACACACGCACGCACACACACACACACACACACACACACACACACAGGTGGTAGGGGCTGCCTACTCATTATGAGTAATTAGAGGTTCAGTATCTTCCTCACCTCAAGGACACACTGACACAGTCAACAGGGGAAGTGAGGATCGAACAAGCTAGACCGCCCTTGTGCCTCCAGGCCACCTCCATCCATCCCTCCATCTTCTCCCTCTTCTCCTGTTAGGGTGGTGGGTGTGGAGCCTATCCCAGCAGCCTTCCCCCTGGACAGGTCACCAGTCCATGGCAGGACCAACACATAGAGACAGACAACCATTGGCTCTCCCAGCCACGCCTACGGTCAATTTAGAGTCTGGATTAACCTGGTCCCTCTTGATGTCTTTGGACTGTGGAGGAAGCTGGAGTACCAGAGAACCCAGCAGGAACAGGGAGAACATGGAGACTCACACAGAAAGACCCCGTGCTCCCGCTGGGGCTTGAACCTGGAACCTTCGTGCTTTGAGGCAACAGTGCTGACCACTGCCCCACCGTGCCACCCAGAACCAGTGCAAATGAATGAACAAAGCAAACGTAAACTGGCTGCTGTCAGAGGCTGTTGTCAGGTTTGTGCACTTTTTGCCAACTCCTGTCTGCACTTGTCAGTGGCTGTAGTCTTACTCGTGGATTTCATCACGATCACGTTCTTCCCAACTGATCTTTTATTCATATCAAATCAATAATTTAGGCCTATAAATTTCTTTTTTTTTTGGATGAAATTGTCATTCTGAGATCTGAGTGCACAAAAGAGCCACAGCATCTAAATGCGTTTCCATAGGAATCTTAAAATGGTGAGTAAAGAACAGTGAGTTAATTTTCCTGTGAATAAGCAGCTGTCTGGGGACTGAGCTCACTCCGGGTATTAAGGAGGAAAACCACAAATACTAACTTTTTTGTCTTCTGTCTTTCGCCTGTCAGCAGGATTATGCAAAGACTAAAGCTGATTTTCTCCAGACTTGATGGAAGTGTGTAGAATGGGCTGAGGGAGAATCCACTACATTTTTGAACAAATTGCAAAGATATTTTTTTGCATAACTTAAGCTATGCTTCATTGCACTGTAGCAGTCATTCGCTGTTCCACCAAGCTGTCTGTGTTTGATTTTCCCATTCTTGCTGATTGTCTGCCCTCGTGTGTTGGCTGCATTTGAAATCACTCAGTATATCGTGGACTGTAATGTGGGCTGTCCCAGTGTCTAGGTAGAATTATTAGACCCTATATAGTAGACTCCAAGCATCCCAAAGTGCTGTAGGAAAAAGTAAAATTAGCACACAACCAATGGCCACCATATACCATCATGCAATGTGCTGGCTCGACTTCATTCACTCCACCTTCATTTGTGCGATCATGTGGAGGGACAGTCAGTTGATGAGTAGCCCAAGCCAGACGATAAAATCCTTCACAATTTGGAGTGGCTCAACGCCCCACTGACACCGCGAGCCTCAGGTGCAGAATGGGGAAACATAAACCCAAATACTACATCTGGCCATTCACATGTTGTAATTAATGTCGTACTGGTTGTACCACTGACTGTGTTTTGATGGTAAAACTTAAAAAATACCACTTTGTCCCTGAATACACCTGACTTCATCAACATATGCTTGTTGGATGTTAGGTGTTTACAGGGACTCTTATTGATGGATACCAGACATATGAATGCAGAAACCAATATTTCTGTTGGACATATACAACATTTGGTTGGTGACACTTCGCTTTCTGCTTCACATCCAATTGCTGTTTCTTTGATATTACAGGATTTAAATGTTGAAATGTGAGATTGTAAAGACTCAGATCCAGCTGGAGACATCATGATTCTGATGCCGAACTACAGGATAATATGGGCAAATAATCTGTTCAGATTACCCATCGATTGGAAACATGCAACAATTGTGATTGTGGTTCCAATGATCCACCACTGTCAGCCAGAATCATTGAGGTCACACAGCAATGATTCTTTCGACCGTGCTGTATTCGTCCCTGTAATCTGTCCCTGAACACCTGTATGAGCATGAAGGATGGACACTGTAATTCAGCTGATAGCTGCACAGCTGGTGAATGCACCAGTGAGGCTGATGCCTGAATGAAGCAGCAGATCTGCTCTGCACCAATAACCCTCACTGGATACAAACACAAGTCTGTCCATCCATCCATCCATTTGATTTTGCTTTTTTAATTCATTTGCACTGGTTCTGGGTGGCACGGTGGTGCAGTGGTCAGCACTGTTGCCTCAAAGCACGAAGGTTCCAGGTTCAAGCCCCAGCGGGAGCACGGGGTCTTTCTGTGTGAGTCTCCATGTTCTCCCTGTTCCTGCTGGGTTCTCTCTGGTACTCCAGCTTCCTCCACAGTCCAAAGACATCAAGAGGGACCAGGTTAATCCAGACTCTAAACTGACCGTAGGCGTGGCTGGGAGAGCCAATGGTTGTCTGTCTCTATGTGTTGGCCCTGCCATGGACTGGTGACCTGTCCAGGGGGAAGGCTGCTGGGATAGGCTCCACCCCCCTGTGACCCTTAAAAGGATAAGCGGAAAAAAATGGATGGATGGTTTCAAAGACATTTAAAAATTCTATAGAAATCTGCAACTTTCACATTGATTCTCACTCCTCTGATCATTACAGCCCTTCCTCATCAATATTACATGATTCGATATATACAGTGGCTATTTGACTCTCTGACCAAGATAGACTGATATTGCTGTTCCACTTAACTCGACAACATCAAATACATAAAAACCCTCAGTTCTGCATCATTTATCGATCAATATAAAACTAAAATTCCTGTAACTTCTAAAACAAAACAAATCAAATCGACACAAAAGAAAAGAAAAGAACAGTAAACCAAACCAAACCAAAGAATATTGTAAAATTCCCCCCATTCCACTGTCCCTCTTAACCATTTAGGGTGTCCTCACTGATGTCCTTTCTTTCACCTCCATTGACTGAGCCTCCCCTGAAAATATCTAGAGCCTTCTTGGAAATTCAAACCTCAAACTTTGAAAACCTCTGGGCTAGTATTTATAGAAAACTAAACAAAAGTAAGGGAAGGGCAGGATGAAGAAAGTCTGTCTGCTGTTCAGTGCTATGGACAGCACCAGGGTTTTATTAAATACACAACACAAACATACACGTACAGCAGTCAGATAAACAATCAGTGAGTGAAACAGATGAGGCGAATACACACAAATATACAGTATATATATATATAAGTGTGTATTAGCTCCACACCCCCACTGGAGTTGCAGGACAATAAAGAAAGCCTCGAAAGTCATCAAATACACTCAGAACTACAGTTAATCAACAAAAATTGAATCTTTTAATGTTAATTAATTATTTTATCAGCTACGTACCTGGAACTACTTTGCAACTGTCAATCAGACTATGCTTGCATAGTACTTTTCTTCCAAAGAAAATGCAACACAGAGTACTTCATACAGTAAAACAATACCCCCCTACACACCACACACACACACACACACACACACACACACACACACACACACACACATCAAAAGCAGTGACTTTGTAATTAAATAAAGCACCAACACAATAATTCTCATGTTCTCATTAAGAACAGCGACTGACGAAATGCTATCCTGAGTGATGAAGCACCAGAAGCAGGATCAAACCTAACAATGGAAAATAAAAGCTCCTAACAGGAAATAAGAAGTGCGAAGGGCTAAATACAGCACAGAACAGGTTTAAAATAGTCATTTGATGGTATCGGTATTGGAAAATAAGCTGAATTCAGTCAGTAAATGACTGGATGACTGAAGAGGAAGGTTTGAGGTGTCTGGGAGAGGTAAACTGAACGAACCAACTGATAACCTGTTTTTGTTTTAAGAGAAACAAGTCCTCAAAACTCAGTGTGAGATGATTTCAGCAGTCAGAGGTTCATCCATCTGCTCCTGCTGAGGCTGCTCTCTGATGCTTGCTGGGCTCCTCTTTGAGTTCTCTGTTTGACAAGAGGATGTCGAATTTGGCACTGTTTTGTTTTTCTTCTCTGACTGGCAGGGCTGTTGCAAGTTGAAGACGTGCTTGTCGAACAGTCGGCGTAAATGTCTGCAGTAAGCGTTGCCTTTCCACCACTCTTTGGATGCCAGGGTTGTTTCGTTTCCTGATGTTTTCCTCCTCTGCCTGTTTCTCTGCAAATGCAAAATCCTACCCTGCAAATCAAATCCTGCGCATGCAACTAAAATAATTTGCATTGGATGAAATTATTTTTCACCACTGATAGCTTTGTAAGGAGGAAGTGACAATAGAAAAGAGGAGCATGTAAATGCGTTGCAGGTTGATGTGGGTGTTACATCTTTTTGTTTCTCTGCCTTCCCTTCAATGCTGCACAACAAAGCAGAGCAGTTGTCAACCTGATGGGGCCAATAAAGAGCGAGGAGGACTGAGCTCTCTGATGGGATGTGAAACCATGAAGAAATCGTGCCGGAAGATTCTACATTATTTAATGTCTCCAGCAGAAACAGTCAAGCTCAACAATCTACCTTAAAATACAACTGTACATAGCTTCTTCGCAATGTTTGTCTTTGGAGGGAAATGATCAAACTTTTCACTCTTGTATTGATTTGAAATTCTAATTTGTGTGGGTGCAGTCTTTCAGGATGAATGTGAGCATGTCAATCACCATGCATGCCTCCATTTGAGCGTCTCAACAACCCCAAGTGCAGAGCAGGATTCTTTCTGCCTTTGAGCTACAGGGTTTGAGGCATGACTGATACTTCCTGCGCCCACCTCCTGTTCACTGTCGAGTGACATTTAAGAAAATGTCTATGAAAAAGGGAAGAAGTGCACATACTGAAATGCTCTTATGTCATTTGTTCAAGTCTTAAGTGCTTTCTTCCTAAATTGATTTGACCATCATGGCTCATTATCTTACAATGATTCTGGATGTTGGAGAGCGAGACCTTCCAGCTTCCATAGGAGGAGGAATGCTTCGCTCACCTGAGTGAAATGCAGTCAGAGAGGTAACTAACTGCGAGGCTGATGTGGTAATAAATGCCATCCAGAGGTGGCTGATGTCTATATTTCTGTTCAGATCCCCATTAGCTGTTGCCGAGTGACGACACTTATCTTGCTATGTTTTTCAAAATGGAAGTGTAATGGCACAGCCTTTCAATTATTTTGACAAATTGTCCACATGCCAGTTTGTGTTTTGGTCTCAGAATGTCTTGCTGTGCTGCACAGCAACATCTAAATGTTGTTTTTATCACTGAAAAGAGGTACAATAAATGTACCTATTTTACAAAATGGTATTTCTAACTGCAAATGCACTACATTGGTGTCACAACCGACTGCTAACTCAAAATTGAAGGCTGAACCAAAAAGGAATAATGCTGTGGTCAGCACTGTCGCCTCACTGCACCGCTTTGCTGCCCCGTGCCCCAAAGTCAGCATTATTCCTTTTTGTTCTGGGTTCGGGTACTGCCAGGAGCACAGGATCTTCTTGTGTGAGTCTCCATGTTCTCCCTGTTCCTGTGTGGGTTCTCTCTGGTACTCCAGCTTCCTCCACAGTCCAAAGACATCAAGAGGGACCAGGTTAATCCAGACTCTAAATTGACCGTAGGCGTGGCTGGGAGAGCCAATGGTTGTCTGTCTCTATGTGTTGGTCCTACCATGGACTGGTGACCTGTCCAGGGGGAAGGCTGCCTCTCGCCCGAAGGGAGCTGGGATAGGCTCCACCCCCACGCGACCCTTCACAGGATGAACGGTAGAAAATAGATGGATGGAGGGATAGGATTTATCACAAAAGCAATACTTGTCCCTTTTGTATCACTTTAAGTTAAATGTATTAAAAATTTTTTAAAAAATTACATTTAAATCAGCTTTGCAAAGCCATGTTTCACCGAATTTTTTTATCAGTAAAATTACATCCCATAGTGATGTTGTAGTGAACTGAGTGCACTTGTACTGTACATCACTACAGCTGAGCACAGAAGCAAAAAGACAGGACTTTGTCACGACCAGATAACTGATTAATGTGCAGTATCTCACAGGAGGAGAGGGAAGAGTTCACAACAAGTCTGTTTGGCAGACAAACCCATTAAGAAGTAGGCAGTCGATCAAAATCTAAATTCAAACCAGAAATCACGCCGGGGGATTCAACACTAGAAGACTGATAAATGAAAGAGCTTGGAACAGCTAGAAACTTCGACTTACACAGAAACAGACGACAATCGGACACTCAGAAGGGCCTTTATTCTATACAAAGGAAGCTAATTGCCAGTAAAAAAGAAAGAAAAAATCAAAGGCAGGAAGTAAAAGACACATCTTACACACGAATGAAAGCTTCAAAATAGAACAGAAATGACTAAAAGAATAAGTATCCAAGCAGGTGTGATGTATTTTCTCCTTATAATTGAACTTTTTTCCTTATTGAACTAAATTGCATTTTACAAGTTGAGGGTTTGAGCAGCTTTCTTGTCCTCACAGTTCCTTCCCAAATGCAGCGCACATTCTAATGTCTCCACCCCCAAAAACTGGTCGCTGGCCCTCGGCCAAGGAGGCTATGGGACTGGTTTGTCTGTTTTATAGCAGAACTGCACAAAAGGTCACAGGCAGATTTTTTGTTATTTTAACCAAAAGTCAATGGATGTCTGTGCTCTCTGAATGCAATTCTAGATTTTAATTTCAGGTAATTTCCGTTTTTTGGGGTAATTTGGTCCCAAAGTTCAAAATGCGCAGACAGAATATGACACAAATACCTTTTAAGAAAATATAAACTAAACTTGTCTTTTGGGTGCTCAAACCAGAATGCTTCACTGTATTCATCGTACAAAAGCATGCCCTTGTGATGACTTTAACTTATTCTTTTCTTGGAGATGAAGCTTACATATCAAAAAGCTGACTGAGGGGTGACCACATCAGCAGCTTGTGGAATTATTATTGACGACCTCTCTGTCGATCTTGGATTACAGCAAAAACTTGAACAAGAGAAGTGTCTCATTATGATGGCAGGTCAAAAATCACGAGACCAAACAAGTATTAAGCAGGATTCATCATGGACATGGTGCACATGCTCACTCAGGTAAAACTGCTGTTCCCTTGGAAAAGATGCTATTTTAGAGAACACCAATCCATAATCATAGCAGGGCTGAACTTTTACAATCATAGATACGTTCCATCTATCTTCCAAGGACAACATGGTGCTTACAAGCTGAGGTGTTCAACAACAGAGTGCAGAGTAACCCAGCACCATTTGATTGAGTGGTCAACTTCTTAAGGGGAATTTCACGCACTATAAATAGAACTGTGAAAGCAGTGTTTACTGCATTTTTTGCGGACCATCCTGTAATGAATGGCATTGTAATTGAGAAGTATGAAAATGCGTTGCTGTGGGACTTTCCCCCTGTGTGATTCCTACGTGTAGATTAACAGCTCGTTACCTAGCATATAACACTTAGGTAAAGAGCAATGGATGTCTGTCAAGTGGTCATTAGATTAATAGTTTGGTTCACTGTTTTTAAGGCTGGAACACATTTTGATTCGTGGCATACAGTACAGACAGCTGCAGGGATGATGTATTTTGTAGGCCAGCCTAGAAGTTAGCATCAGCATGGGTTCCCTCTGTTGAAAGCTAATGGGATTTTTACACTGGATGGTAGCAGAAAATATGATCTTAGGCACATAAAGGTTTAAGAGATTTACACACCTGCCAAAGCAAGTTAATTTTCACAAAAGATCATCACTTTTATTGTTTGAAGCATAAATGCAATGGTTGGAGTAAAGAGCTGATGTTAAGCTATAAGCTATGAGAGCTATGTCCCTTTTCTAGTAATATAATTCCTTTTGCCATAAAAATAAGTCCAGATGTTTCTTACCACTAATTTCCAGGTGTGTTGGTTAATGTAATCCATCAAATTGGGTAAACTCTTCTGTTTCTAGACACATTGGGTCCTATTTAAGAGATCTATGACGGCAGGCGGTTGGCGGATTGTACAGTGTGTGTGCCTTGCATTTGGTGGCGTGATCAGCCTCATGTTGGTATTTAGAGGGCGTGTAATCAGAGTGCAAACCTTGGTGCCAAGAGGCTGTCATTAGGCACTAGATTATTCATTCAGGTGTTTCAGGTGTGACATCAGCCAAACCAATCAGAGTGCCTCGTTTCATTCCCATTAAAGCCCAAGTTGCTCCAGGACTTGGCATGTTGCTTTTTCAGTGATTCACGCATTACAACTTGGGAGAAATGAATGCTTCTCACATGGAATGTCCTCAACCTCCTCATGGGCCAGGTGAAACAGGCCTGAGAGGAGGTGGCAGCCAGTGTTTCCATCTATCCATCCATCCATCCATCCATATTCTATACCGCATATCCACGGGGTGGGGGGCTGGAGCCTATCCCAGCTTATATTGGGCGGTGCACACTGGATGGGTCACCAGTCTGTCGCAGGGCCATCAGGAGCGATTAGGGGCTCATGTCAACATGGTCACCAGGGGACGTGAGGATCGAACCAGCAACCCTGCGGCTGCTAGATGGCCACGCTACCTCCAAGCCATGGCGCCCCTGTTTTTCGATGTTGTTGGGCATCAATGGAACCACAATGGAATGCCACACATTTGCTAGCCTGATTGATGAGCTCTTTCAGTAGCTCTTCACACGTATCACCATTGGTCTGTGGCTCAAATGTTTTTTTTGATGTCACAAATAGAAATACATAGTTGCACCAGACCACGCTTCATACCCTGCTTTAGCACCTGCTGGCACAGACAGACCACAAGTTCATTGCTAGTTAAAGGGCTGAAAACGTCACGTGTGAGCTTATAGCAAGCGTTACACTTGCACTGCTCTGAGTGCACGCTTACCCCATTTAGACACAGCCTATAGTTGTAAGTTGCCATAACTGCACATTAAATGGAACAAAAAACTTCTTGTATTTCAGTGGATTCTTCTGTATCTTCCTCCGAACCTGGAAGGTTTAAGGCTGGAAACATGTTGTGACCATAACAGCAGGTTTAGCAGTGGGTTCGTCACCTCACAGTCACTTCATCGTCCTGCAGAAGGAAGATGAGTGGAAGTTTATTGTAAACCCTCACGGCTGATGCAGCATATTTGGAGGATGGTAATTCATCAATGTCAGAGGCTCGTGGAGAGCGGCTAATAACTGAATCAATGTAACTCATAGTTCTGCATCTCTCTGACTGTAAACACAGCGTGAAGATGGGTTTTGTTTGTTTTTCTCCACCGTGTGTGTGTATACGCTGTTCTTGTAATGAATGAAACCCCTAAAATAGCTGCCTTACCGAGGATGGCTGAATTAAATATGACATTACACAACAACAAACTTCCATTTCTATTTCATCAAGTGACGTAAACTGAGAACACCTTGAATAACAAGTTTATACACTTGGACAGGAAAAGTCTGGAGGCGGGTTTGTGTGAGAGAGAGAGATGAATACATGGGAAATGATGGCAGATTTATGTCAGCAGATAAAAGGAAGGAAAGCTTTTAACTGAATTTCAGCTTTTAAAAACACACCAGCTGAAGTCTTTGGCCCATAGAAGGAGACATGCAGAATGCCTTACTTCGTGAGCAGAAGAGGTGGGTTTTTTTTGCCTGACAGTGTTCCCTCTTACCATAAAAACTTTAACTACCTTTTGCCAAATTTAAAGTATCTCCCAGAATCAAATCTTTATGGTTCTTTCTATTCCAACGTCTTGTCATTGAGTTATTTTAGATTCCAGTTAGGGGGCTGTCAGGAGGAATCTGTAAGATCTTCCTGAGAACTTTAGTACCTGATTTATACTGTTATAAGAAAGGAAAGAACAAATGTGATACGAATAGCTGTAAATACAATAACTTTGACTCCAGGTTTTGATTGGATTACATTTCACTTTTTTTGTTTAAGATATAAAATCACCATGACATATGGACTCATACAGTTTACAATGAAAATATGCAGCAGCAATAAATATAATGAGGATTAAATAGGAAATATACAGCAAAAAATAAAACAGAAAACTAGAAAGCACTCAGAGGGTGTATACTGCTACCAACTATAAAACTTTCAGTCCCTGATACTTTCATGATTGGCCTCCAATAAAAGCTACAAGCAGTGATGAGTGAGTCCTTCCACCCCTGAGGAAGTGTGTGGCTGTTTTCCAGAGAAAGAGGGAGTTTAAACTGATCATATTTGGATTTTGCAGGAAGGAACAGATTCATGCTGCACTGTGGTGCGAAAATTACTCGCTGCATCCACTAGCTGGTGCTACAGAGCACACACTTACTACATATCACATTGCTGCACATCACATACAAGAAAACATTAAAATATCTTCAGCCAGTGTGAACAATTGTCCTTATATCAGGCATTTATCCAAAAACCCTTTGAATCTGAGATGAGGGAACCGGACATGCAACACTGCAAATTAATTCTGGGCTCTAGGACTTCTTCCAGATGTCAGTGCCCAACCTGTTCCAGCCACGAAACGGGTATGAATGACATTAGCAATCATTAGTTGTGTAGCAGATAAAGTAATTTTGTTTCACCAGATAATCACACTGGCTAATGGCTAATATTAGCTAGTGCTAAGGGACAATCGATTGCTGTTTTACGCATGTCCTGACTGTGCAAGTCTAAGATTGTGGATCCACTTGGCAGTTACTGTTCTGGGCCTGTTTCATGGCTGGGGAGGGTACTGACTGACAGGTCAGAGGTCAGTTAGACCACAAAAGACAGCGCTTCTGCAGCTAGCGGTTTTCCAGTTTGTTGCTCAAGGTACTTCGGAATGATGATTCAGTTCTGCATCTTTACCATCATGCATCCACAACACAAAAACACTCACACAACCCCCAGTAAGCAGCCATGTTTCTATATTTAGATTAAGATGGTTTTAAGAGTAAATTTTACGTCAGCACATTGAAGCTTAACCCAGAGCTGTTCGCGGGCATTGAGAAAACCAGATATGCTGCAAATGGATGCATCAATCAGACTCCTGCAATTACTGTCTGTCTGCTGTCTCTATCTGTGGACTGTTGACAGACTGGAAACACACACACACACACACACACACACACACAAACACACACACACACACACACACACGTACGCACGGTGTGGAAAGGGATTTATATTTTGCATTTCCATATCATCACCCAGTTCCGTCAGTTCACCAGTTTAGGCTGCTGTGATGCACACCAACTTTTCCATAAATGTATCTATAAACCGAGCCAAGATAAAGAGAGCGGCTCTATGCTAAGTTTCCACTCATGGATCCAGCTGAGCCTGAAATCTAATCATACGCACATTCGATGCAATAATGACAGGAAGAGGCACGCAAGGCAAGACAAGGAATATGATATATAGAGTTTCTTACATAACAGAGAACATAACAAACACTCCCCCTGACGCTGTCACATCGTGTTGAGGCGCTAGAGGTTTCCCAGAGACAGACGCAGAGAGACGGAGAGACGCGGAGAGACGCACCTGAACCGCCTCTCCACCTGCTGGGAGGCGCGCAAACACGCACACACATACGCGCGCCCCCGCGCGCACAGCACATCTGTCCCGACAGCTCCGGTGGGAAGAGCAGCAGCAATGTGAGCCACTTTTTCCTACGCCGATCTCTTATTCTGAGCCTTCGAACCGCGACTTGAGCAAACTCCTTGTTTACGATGTCCCACCGCATCTGCGTGGAAAACTTGGCGGCATGCAGCGTGAGGAGGGCTACGGACGTGCGACGAGGCTGATGAGCTCGACACGCTGGGTAAGTCTGGATTTTCTTTTGTGTATCATTTATCTGTCGGTTTGTGCTTTGACAGGATAACAGATCTGAAAACAAACAATTTCAACCCAGTCACAGTCCAGTGTTTTTACCTCAACAATTTGCTTCGAAATCCACTTCGTTCTCCCAGAAAAGCCCTATTGGTCTAATAGTTCTCAATGACTGCTTGACTTTTTATTCATTAGTAATATCCCTGGAAAGGGTGCTTGATGCTTTCTCCTGTGATATTAGAACAGTATTCCTGTGGTTTGGAGTGGAGGAGGGTTGCCATGCTTTGGGTTTTGACTATTAAAAGTTTCTCCAATTTACTCTTAAAAGTGTCCCCAATTTAGATTTGTAGGTCAGTATTGATATCCCCTACACTCCTGTATGGATTGTCCATATAAATGTCACTGCCACCCCTGCTGCCAGATCATTAACCTGTTGACGTGTGAAAAACAGATGATCTCTAAATCTTGAAAGCACTGAGGACAAATCTAAGGAGAACAGCTAGTTTGTTGTGCATCACAGCAGCTTTCAACATTTCATGCACGAGGTTCACCCTGCAGCCAAACACTCCAGCCGCCCATCTCACTCATTAACAGTCATGCTCGGCATCTTGGGGTCAGCTAATGGGAGGAGAGTGCAGAGTCCTGGGCCAGGAGGACTCGAGGTGGAGACTATAGATACAGACGAAAAACAAAATAATGAGAGGGAGAGAAGAAATGCTCCTCTTTTGCTTTCTTGTGTGCTGCTGTTATGTCGTCCCCGCAAACATCACATTCTTCGCCTTCAGGCTAACCATCAAATTATCTTCCCCCTTTCTCTCTTTGTTCATTCAATCCTTTGAATCGGCTGATTGGCATTGACTGTTAGGCTCCCAGTGCAGGTTCCATGTTCAATTAGAGATCGTCACAGGGCATTTCAAACTTCTAAAAAGCAGCACAGACGGAAAGGGCCAGAGTTTTCAGTTCTGTGTCTGTGGGATTTTGCTGACTCCTTTCTGAAAGAGAGAAAAATGCAAACTGAAAACCAAACCAGCCCCCCCCCCCAAAAAAAACAGCACGTTTTTGCTTTGTAATTTTGAATATCATAAAGGCAATAAGCAACATCCAAAAAATGGTTGCGTCATCCTCTCAACAGCACGTCAGTCACAGGCCTTTACAAGATTAGAGGGCCATGGATTCTCTTTTTTGCTCCCTTTCTAGTCTGAATTGTATTTTACTAAACAGCAGACTTGCAACTAACCTGCTTGCTTCAGTTCATTGCGCTAAGCTGACTAGCAGTCAGACTGTTACTGGGGCATTTTATCCTTCAAATAATACTGTGCATTTTAATATTAATGTTATACTGATAAAACATATTTTATGTATTTAAACCCTTTAAATTGGGTGCCAGATGATTAGAAAGATCTGGTAAATATTTTGGAAATGAACAAAAGAAATTACTTACTCTCAATGTTTAAATACGTTTTTCAGTACATACAAAATGTGAATATCATATTAAATTGATTATACTGGTAAATATGGGCTATTGATCAAAACAAGTCGTAAAATATCAGCATATCAGGAAAAAACAGGTGATATCATTATCATAATTAGGGCGGCACGGTGGTGCAGTGGGTTCCAGTCCCGGCTGGAGCACGGGGTCTTTCTGGGTGAGTCTCCATGTTCTCCCTGTTCCTGCTGGGTTCTCTCTGGTACTCCAGCTTCCTCCACAGTCCAAAGACATCAAGAGGGGACCAGGTTAATCCAGACTCTAAATTGACCGTAGGTGTGACTGGGAGAGCCAATGGTTGTCTGTCTCTATGTGTTGGCCCTGCCATGGACTGGTGACCTGTCCAGGGTGAACCCCGCCTCTCACCTGAAGGCTGCTGGGATAGACTCCAGCCCCCCCGTGCCGTGACCCTTAACAAGATAAGAGGTAGAAAATTGATGGATGGATTTTCTGTTTCATACATTTGGAATTGAATCCTTTCGTGAGCCAGAACTCGGCCGGTCAAAATCATCATCAGTGCAGAGTCTTAAAGGTGCTCTCCATCTCTGCCTGCCACACACTTCTGTGTGTGATTATGTTATGAGAAGTACTCTTCCCGTGATTATTGCAATTCATCAGAGACATTTGCGTCATTCTGGATTATAAAATCATATTCTCTGCTGATTGCTGCCCTGTTTCTGCTGTCAAAAAAACCCAAAAACCCTTAATTGTCTTCATATTTTAGAGCACTGACTGTTACTGAGAAACAGTTCCACTGAGGAAAGCAATCAGCAGCATTTAGTGGCTGGTCAGGTGACAGTTGAGTGTCGCCCAGGACGATGATGTCCTTCATGCATGTTACAAAGATGAAGACGAAGTGGGTGTGAGGAGGTGGATGCATCAGTGATGCATGGGTTATGGATTTATGCAAAGAGTCATGTAAATTACATTTGCATGAGCAAACAGAACAAGCAGAGTTTGAAAGTACAACATCCTTTGAGGTCGTCAGTGGAGATGAGAGGAGCAGCTGCAGGTTCAGTGGGGAGGAATTACTTAAAAAAAAAAAAGTGGGAAGGTTTGATGCAGGACTGAAGTCCAGAGAATGTCTTCAGTCAGTGAGTGAACCATAGACTCATGCATTGAGGGTCTGTGTATATGTGTGTGTGTGTGTGTGTGTGCGTGTGTGTGTGTGTGTGTGTGTGTGTGTGTGTGTTTGAGAAGGATAATACTACACATGATTCAACAGAAAAGCAAATATCCAGCATAAGCACCAAACACACTCACGCCGAAGAGCCAAACATAGCAAGAGTCTGATGAAAATGATTCCACATTGTAGGAACTTAGAATGTAGCTGCTCACATTTTTCCCCTCAGTGCTCAGCATCAGGACTTGTCTCATATTTTGACTGTCAATGGATGTTTCTAATGGCTTTGAGGGACAGTTTTAGGTTGGACTTCTGTAGCAGTGGGCTTGTAAAATGAGTATGCACAAATCTGGGTTTCAACTGCTGACATGAATATCGCCTTTGATTATGAGGTCAGAAGTTGAATCTACATAAGTAAATTGTGGAAAACACCACGTGAGCTGCTACTGCCCAGAATCAGGACTCTGACTGACTTTCTCAAGCTCATGCAGATAAATACAACTATGCATTATTAAATGTATTGTGTGATTTTTGTTTGCAAGAAATGTGTTATTTATTACCGAATTAGGGAGCTTTCTTTTTACTTTAAAATGCGAGCTTTTTTGTTTTGATGTCACTTGTTGAAACACTGACCAGCTATTAATAGTTCATATGCTTGCTCAGCATATTTACATTACATTTTCAGAGAACTAAGTCAAACAAATAGTTATCCATGAATCTTAAACATAACAATAGTTTAAAATAGCATTGTTTTTGTGTCGCCCGGCGCTACCCACAGCTCACCGACCGGTATGCCTTCAAACGGCCCCCTCCCCTATACTGTATACACATACATTATACAATATTACACAGATATTTCAAGGCCAATAACAGAAGGTAGAACAGTGGCCTCATGGTCAGTCACTCTATGTTCTTCTGCACAAATGTGTTCTCGGATACTAGAAGATTTCTTTTCGCTCTCAAATTTGTCTCCAGGCAGGAAGCAAAGCCTTGTGGCTTTTTGTAACTACTTGCCTATGACGTCTACTACAACCTTTAACGTAACGTAATGAGGCATTAACGTCTTGGCAGGCCCGGGTTACAGTTCCGAGAGCTACACAATAGTTGGAAGGAGCAAGGATTTACGCTCAGCCATCAGACTTTGCTTCCCGTCTGTAGACTAAATTTAGGACTGAAGTTGTCAAACATTTCATGAATGAGGTCCATTTTTTGTTTTGTTTTTTTCATTTTCAGTCTCAAACTCAGTAGTGAAGTATTTGTGCACATAGTGTGTCACTATTGTAACTGCATTGTAAAAACAGAACAGTTTTATCAGGCTCTTTATTTGCAGTACAGTGTTCATTTTTAATGCGTTCTTGTGGATTTCTTTCAGCAATCATGCTATAAAGGTGATTTGATCATAAATCCATGGATCAACAAGCCGCAGTAATCATGTTGCCCCTCTGGAGTTTGAACTCTCTGTGGTGACTTAGAGTTCTTTTCCTGTGGCTACACTGTCATGCTCAATAAACTACGTCTGTCAGAAGCACTTAGCTGAATCTCAGCAGGGCTGCTGCACTCTGACCTCCCTCCAGCTGAATTCTAAAATGGCTATCCCCAGAATAGTGGAGCAAACTCCGAGGATCACTGAAGGGGTTTCTGGATTTGTTCTGATAATGTGCCCACATAGAAAGCATTGAATGCTTGACCAAATTTGGCACACGCTTCCTCCCAGCCCAGTTGTCCTTTGGCCCACGTTTGGCCTTGAATGACCATGTAGATTCTGGATGAGTGTTGCTACATCTGAGCCGACTCACATGCTATAACTGATCCCCAAGTGCCCTAGTGGTCCCAGACGAGGCTCAAATGCGCCTGCTTTCTGTCATGAGCCCCAGGTGTAGTGAGTGGAACAAGCTGGACGGGGAATCCAGATGCTCATGTTGAATAAAACAAGAAATGTCGCATCTTGTTAAGAAGATGTAGCTTCACAAATGAGTAACTGGATCTAAGGAGCTTGAATCAAAAGATGTGCAAAGTGCCAGTGAACACAGACCGACACATTGCACTGTTTGATCAGGGAGTGATGACAGTTATAGTAACCCCCCCCTTTCTTCTATGATACAGTTGGTCCACTTTATTCTGATGGATGCTCATGGTTTTTTTTAATAATCTATGCGTGTTTGTTTGAAAATGCTCCATAAGTGCAAGGAAATGTTTTCTGTAGAGGCAATCACATCTTACATCTCCAATCTGAAAACCACCAACACTGGACACCAGGAATTCATCACATAAAAAGCATAAAAAGTATGCACATGTTACACATTGTGATTAGCTGTTCTGTTTCTCTTGCTGTGTCTCTTTTATTTCACTCTGACCTCACACATTAAGTGCGTCCGATGGGAAGTCGTTCTCATTTTCCTGTCAAGATTCCTTTTTTCTCAGTATTACTTGTCATTCTGTGCCATTATTTTTTTCTTCAGATGCACATAAATATATTAACCACTATCAGCACAAAAGCAGAATGTAAACACTTCAAAAACTCTCTAAAATGCATCATTATATATCTCAGTGTGCAGTGATTATGCACGTGTCTTTGTGATTTCCAGCTGTTAGCACCATGAATATAATTATTTAAATGGCCTCACTCCACAGCCTTGGGATGTGGAAAGCAGAATTCCCCTTCAGTTCTTTCAAGCTGTAACTTGTAACCAAGTTGCTCAGCTTTAATTAGGGCCTGAGCCAGAAGGTACTTCTGGCGAAGACCCTATTATGTTTGCTCGGCAGAGCAACACATTAGCAGCACTAAAAACACTAAAAACACACACTAAACAGTGTCCCAGGCCCCCCCAACACCCATGAGGCAACTGGGCCAGACGGCCCGGAGCCAGTTTTCACATACACACCCATTCAAAACCTGGTATTATACTGTTCTTGCTCTCAATGAGTGCGCGCTATATGCGCATAATGCGCATAACGCGCATAATCTAATTTGACCCCCTGAACATGCATGAAATTCGCTGAAATTTGGCACAATCGTTCGGTATGTCTCAACATTCACTAATCAAAAACAAAAACGCCACTAAAGTCTATAGCGCCACCTAGGGAGCCACACAAAAAAAAGATAATTTTTTTTAATTTCGCGCGCTATAACTCCTCACACAAAACTCCCACAGACATGGGACCAACACCGTTGGACTCGTCTCATCAAGACGAACAATTCTTACACTCTGACCCCTCACCTATCTCCAACAGAATGTCCACAAACTGGACAAAACTGTCAAAATCAGGACTTTTTTTACTCCCCGAACAAAATCTATCTCCTCCTAAACCGTAAATGCCAGGGCTTCCAAACTTTCACACATTACTCTCCCAACTGTGCTCTTCAAAAATCTTTAAAGGCTAATATACTACGCGCTCGGTTTGGATTTTATAAGCCCTCAAAGTGGGGGAGACACGTTTTACGCTTACAATGGAAGTCAATGGGGAGGCTGTGTCCTCTCATGGTACATACTCTCGAACAAATGCTTCTCACGTCTATACCATACATCGCACAGCTTTTAAAAACATATCACTGTATTCCTGACAAAAATCCCTACAAAAATATGGTATTTTGTGTTACTTTCCACCAACGTAGGCCGAGTTATTCAGCTTTTACACACTACATTTCTCTTAATCCTCCACTCTCTCCACTCTAGCACAGATCAAAGAAAGTGCAGCGGGGGAGGGGTTCTTAATGGGCCAGCTGGCAGCTCTGCTCTCAGCTCTGCTCTCAGCTCTGACAGAGATGGCAGAGATTTGTTTACTGTAGTCATGGAAACCACAATTGGCACTTCTCTGCCCTCATGTACATACTCTCAAACAAACACTTGTCGCTTCTAAATTAAAACACTCACACCTTCAGAAAACACACCATTGAATTCCTGAGAAAAAACTCTACGAACTGATGTCTTTACATTACACTTTTGACCAACATATGCAGAGTTATGACTGTGTTTGTCAGTAAAACTGCCAAATCCTCCTCTGCTCTCCACTCTGACAGAGATGGCAGAGAGCGAGCAGAGAAGGGAGGGGCTCTTAAAGGGCCGGCTCTCAGCTCTGCACTCACACTGTGCAGCGCACTGAGGCTCGTATCTCCTAAACTACAAGGCCTAGGGATTTGCCGATTACACCGTTGGATTCGGGCCGGTGTCAAGGACGCGGCCGTAGGCCGCGTGGGGGCTCAGGCCCTAACAACGCTGCTTGCAGCTTTAATTTTCTATTCTATTTCAACCAGACCTTTAGGACTTCTCCAAATGACCATGAAAAATGACCAGGACCTCCTAACACTGGATTACATCATCTGGGACATCAGTTAGAATTTTATATTCAGCATAACAAAAACAGTGAAGGACAATTAGGATGCTTCCGTGATGGTTGTGGTTCAGCTATGTAGCACTCAGGGTGGCAGCTAGGATTTTTTCGTAGTCTTAAACTGACTAAAAGAAGTGTCTCCTGCTGTTAAATTAGGTTTAGAAACCAGCTAGAAATACTGCATCGTGGTTGTAAGACTTTGTGTCTGTCACAGTGACCCTGGCCTTTGACCACCAAAATATTTTCAGGTCACCTTTGAGTCCTTTAAGGACATTTGTGGCAAAGCCTATTGAGCCTATCCCAGTGGCTTTCAGGCGAGAGGTGGGGTTCACCCTGGACAGGTCACCAGTCCATGGCAGGGCCAACACATAGAGACAGACAACCATTGGCTCTCACAGCAACGCCTACGGTCAATTTAGAGTCTGGATTAACCTGGTCCCTCTTGATGTCTTTGGACTGTGGAGGAAGCTGGAGTACCAGAGAGAACCCAGCAGGAACAGGGAGAACATGCAGACTCCACACAGAAAGACCCAGTGCTCCAGCCGGGACTTGAACCCGTAACCTTCTTGCTGTGAGGTGGCAGTGCTGACCACTGCACCACCGTGCCACCCTTGATTCCATGGTGCCTCTACATGATTATAACCCACCACACCAGCACCAGCACACAACGCAGTGTTAAGAGCTCATGCTCACATCATGTTTCTTCTAGACGGTTTGACTCACAGATCTTGCAAAGTGACCCTCGTAGGTCCACAATGATGATGTTACCATATTGAATTTCATTGTACTTCAGTGCTGTGAAATAATGACTGTGCAAAGTAAGTAATGACTTATTTTGTCTTTTCTATCTGATAGAGATATACTGTGTTGCTGAATGGGTGACCAGCTCACAGTCACCTCACATTCCCTGTGAAGCACACTTCCCATCGCATTGTGCAGGACAGGGTCCCCCCCTAGAGTGTCCGGGATGTACCAGGAGGTTGCTTTCTTGGCAGGTAGCACCGAGCAACAGTTCCCCACCTTCCACTTCAAACGTGTGCAGAATCCACAGGAGGTCACCTCCAAGAAGGGCTTGTTCTACAAACGAGCCCAGCTCCTTCTTCAACCGCAGACCCGCCAACAAGACAAAGATGATGTGGCAGCCATCATCAATGTGGGGGGCATCAAGTACCGTATCCCCTGGTCCACATTGGAGGAGTTCCCTCTGACAAGGCTGGGAAAGCTGCACAACTGCAGCAACGAGGCCGAGATCATGGATGTGTGCGATGACTACGATGGCAGTCGCAATGAGTATTTCTTTGACCGCAGTCCATCCGCTTTCCGCACTATCGTCACTTTCCTGGCGGCAGGGAAGTTGCGGCTACTGAGGGAGATGTGCGCCCTGTCCTTCCAGGAGGAGCTGCTGTACTGGGGGGTGGAGGAGAACAACCTCGATTGGTGCTGCTTAAGGAAGTTACGACTCCGCCAGGAGGAGTACAAGGAGCAGCAGAGGCTGGAGGAAGAAGAGGGTGAGCTCACTACGCCGCAGTCCAACGAGGAGAGTCAGCAGCTGGCTGGGTCAGAAGAGAGCCATGAGGGGGGCTGCATGCGGAGACTGAGGGACATGGTGGAGAACCCCCACTCTGGGCTGCCAGGGAAGATCTTTGCCTGTTTGTCAGTGATATTTGTAGCCATCACAGCTGTGACGCTGTGTGTCAGCACCATGCCAGACCTCCGAGAAGAGGAGGAGAGGGTGAGTTCACTTGGTGATACCTCCATCAGGGTTAGTCACAGGCTTGATTTAAGCAACCCAAAAAGTTCAAATTCATTCCTGATCCTTCAAATAGGACTTGTTGTTTCAACATAAACATAAAGGGTCTGCTTAAAAAGTCCCAAACCTTCAATTTGTTGTGTTGTGTAAATCCTCGTTTCTGCAGTAGACTTAGGTTTGTTTGTTCATTAGTGAACTCTTAATCCAAGGATGTGTGCGAATGTTGTACTGCGGTGATGTCATTTCTACTTAGATGAATTAATGGAGCAACATGCTGTTGAGTCCCTGTCTGACATACGTACACCCACACTTAAGAAGGTTGTGGGTGAGGGTTTATTGTTGCACCTTGCTATTTTCCTGGGACATGGAGCAGCCATCTTTATGATGCAACATTGTCATCAATGATATCACGAATTTGCTGTTCTTTTGTCATTCATCATTTTAAGTTTATCTTTTTAACCCTTCCAAGAACAGCTGATCCAACCCCAAGCTAGTCTCTGACCTTCAATATCTATTTAAGGCAATTCTTCACCCACATATAATCACTTGTTTATTGCTTATGCACAGTTGATGTCTTTAAATCATGAAATTCTTTCGATGTCAGGAAGGGCAAACTTGCGGCTGAAAGCTAATGGAGAATGAAAATAATAAACAACACAGGAATGTCATGTCTATTTATAACCCTCAAACACATCATCTAGAATAAAACAGCTTCTCAATCCTGTTATACGTCCAATACTCAACAAAAGTCTGGTTGGTTTGACGAGTGTGAGTGCTCCGTACCACGCCCAGGAACCGTACTGTCAACACTTGCACAAGCATGGTCATGCTATAAATGATGACATTGCAGTCTGTTGGCAGCTTGAGAATATTCTTTTTGTGGCACTTGTCTTCAGTCTCCAGTGGTTTCTACCTACAAGTCAATTGCTGTTTTTTTGTTTTAACTGGATTCAACAAGATGTCTTGCAAGGGAGAAAAAAAATTCAACACAAATTCAGTGTTGAGCAACTGATAAACAAATGATGATCTTTTGGTGAAATAACACTTGGAGTGACCTGAGGGGTATTTACAGACTGCCTGACCCCAGAATTCAAACATTAAATTCTTTTACCAATTGGAATACAGTTTTTGTCCCCAGTTAGATGGCCTGAGATTGGTCTGTGTCCCCAAAAGTAATGGAAGCAGGCGTGCAGGCACTCAGGCACACAGGCAAGCACGCACGCACACATGCATGCAGGTACGCAGACATGCAGGTACGCAGACATGCAGGTACGCAGACATGCACGCACTCCACAGATTATTTGCTTTATTGGATACATTCCCCTTGATAACAGTCACAGGAACATCATGACACAGGCACTATGAACTTATGTAGCTGAGACGTCAAGCAGTAATTCTGTGTTATCACAACAACTTCAGTCATGCTGACATGGAACAATATTCATGTTTAATTTGTAGAATATAATCTTGTGAAATGGAGTCAATAGTTACAGCAACCGGCGGCGGGCACTGAAGTTCCTTATGAAACACAGATGTACACAACCAAAGTATGTCAGAACAAACCAGAGAATCCCAGTGGATGTTTGTAATTCAGTATTTGAATAGATTTCTGTCGTTCCTGGGATATTGCGTTCCTGTGAGATGACCTCTGACCACCAAAATCTTATGGTTCATCCTTGAGTCTGAGTGGACGTTTGTGGCACATATGAAGAAATTCTCTTATACAGACATCAGGTTAACAGCAATGGGACGTAAGGATTTTTCTGAATTGTCAACCCAAAAACTTTTGGCCGACAGCTGTTGCTGTTTAAGAGGAACACAGATTAAGGCCAGATACAATTACCTTTTTTTTTTTAAGTAGAAGAAGGGACAGTAACATCATGAATTATGGTCCAAGGGATACTTGATAAAATGTGACTATTCTATGCTTGCGTAAGAAATACTACGCGTAGTTTAAAAAGAGATCATGTAACATGCTGGACAGACTGTCATGATGAACTGTTTCACTCTGTGCATTTATCAATTTGAGGAAATGAACCTTGGTGTCAGGGTCTATTCTCCAGAGCAGCCTCGAGGTTCTGCATTACAGCTGCTAGGGAAGAAGTCAGATATGTTGATGCAGCAGCCCACATACAGTACAGAGTCATGGGCTTTATTGTAAATCATGATGACAGACAGAGGCTCAGGGACAGAGCGCCGTCTTCTCTCTCCACTTGAATATCAGATTATTGTGGAGTTGTCCTCGCTGTTGCAGCAGCGTACGTTCCTTCATGGAAACATGAGATCTTGTAAATGTGTGCAATGACAGACGAGGCATATACAACACCAAGAGAGGGAAAAGGCTATGCATTCACACATGTGTGAAATGTGTGAATGCAAATTCAGAATGAATAGTCTTTTCTAGATTTGGGCTTCAGCTCTATATTTGCAAAAACCCACAGATATTCTCTCAACGCTGTTCATTTCTTTTGACCTGCTTCCAAAAATGAATATGAAATAAGCTCATTATTGTTATATAACTCAATGATTATGCAAATTGTGGCCATGAAGTCCTAATCCATACAGTTAAAGCTGTTTACCAAACCTTAGCTGACGATTAACAAACTTTTGGATTCTTAAGAAGTTTCATCTTCAACATGATGCTAAATAATTCCCATATCAGAGCAAAGGGTTGCTGAAGTAACAATAGAATTGTAAATATCATTATAGTTCCATTACCATGTCCCATAAAAAGTGCTAACCTTACTTCTAAAAGCCCTTATCATGATGAAAGACCTGGTGAGTAATGAAAGGCCACTCGGTAACTTGGCACCAGTGTGAAAATGTAACCACTGGCTACATTATTCACTCAAGGAAGATAACATGAACACACACTGGGTTCATCTCAAGAGTCTGGTATAATTATGCCCAGTGTGTACTATTGTTATCTAAGAACATGTGTACTGAGGGGGGATACTCATTAATGATATTCTACATATGATGCAGTTTCTGTTGGTCTACTCCACGCTGCACCGGCAGCAGGCCTACTTTGAATTCATCAGTAGCAATAAGAAATTGAAAGGAGACATTTAATATATACAGAATAATAATGCTTCGCGTCACCTTCTGTGTGTTATGTTTAGCTGTCTAACCACTGTACTTCAGTTTGAAGGCATTTCTTTCAACAGAGATGAGTTATTTGTCTGGGATGCAGTTTCAGCTCTATTACACGACTCAAACATAAAAGGTGAAACACAGCTTTGATGTTTCACTCAACGTCTGCACATACAAGCACCATGCAAGACTAGACGGAAAAAAGACTGAATAGTTCAACCTTTAGGGAAATACGTGCAGCATTTTTGTTCCTGGGTGAGAGAAGAAGACAACAGATTTAGAGCCATGCGATGGATAGCCTACCTTTGCATGGAGGAAATGGGACACAGAGTAGCAACGATTTTAACATTACCGCAGGTTCCCATGTGTGAGGTGAGGTTGGTTCAACTATTTATGCATTTCTGAGACAGTTAGGAAACATATGAGGTGGTAAAGGTCCTTGTTTTTCCACTCAAGGAACAAATACATTATGATGGATGAAGGATTTTGATTGAAGATTTAAAATACAATGTTTTTGAGGGATGATTTTGATTTTGATGCCACAGATTTTCGTGGCATAGCCCCTGACGTAAGTTTGTAAACCCCTGGAGGTATATGTATCCCACTTTGAGAATTATGGGCACAGACAAACTGACAAAACAGCCTGCAGGTTTTATAGTGCTGCTTCACTGTTGAAAATCAATTGTGCCCATGCATGTTGATGTAAAGACAGCAGGTCTTACAAATCACACTGTTCATTCACTTAAACAGCATGGTTGTGTTTTAGTCTTGTTAGGAAGATTCTTGCACTCATCCGTGTGGTAGACGGGTTCTTTGAATCTTCACAATCTCTGAGTTTTGGAGAAAAAGTGCAGCTTAGGCATGAGATGTGACCTACATCTGTACCAGCGATCCAGGTCTCTTACACAAGTTTTACTTGTGTCACAAAGTTCCAAAAGTTTATTTTTCTGAAATTCAAACCTGAATTTTTCATCCAAAACAGATTAACATTTGTGAATCCTTTGTGTTAATGTTGCTAACTTTTTTGCAAGGACCTCTTGAAAAAGTTGTTGAAAACACCAAACATGGCAACAAATGTGTTGAGTTGACAACAGTGGGTGGCTTCCTGGTGGCGTTCTGTCACAATGGCTTTGCCGTGCTTCGCTTGGCTCAACTTAAAAAAAATATGACGATGCAGCTCAAAACTTTCACGTTTTCACTTTGAGGAGAGCCAGGTGATGTGTCTCCTCCTCTAGTCTTCATACTAAGTGAGGCTGATAGGGTCGTAGCATTCCTAATTTTTATACTTTCAATCACAGCAGAAGAAAAACAAGTGTGTTTCATTGACACAAAGTCTAAACAAAAATCTCCGGTATCTAATTAGATCTGAAAGTGAGAGCAGAGTACATGCAATTGTTGTAGCTTTCATCTCGCAGGAAGAGAAATATTGTTATCTCAGGCTTAATTGTTGCCACCAGCTACACGTGTTGTCACAGCTCGTGCCAAGCTGAGCAAAAAAAGGCCCTGTTGAAGCTGATGATAACTTCCTCCGGAGTCTTTTCATGCCCCTCTCTCCCTTTGAAATTTCAGAAGCCTGAGAGATCTTGCTCTCGAGTGTCTTTTTATCACATTAATTCACCTCTTGAATGATGTGATCAGACAAGAGTATGATTAAAACTCTCAGCCTCACACTGTGTCTAAGACATGTCTTCTTTAGCAGGCTGGAGAGGAAGGGGGTGTTGGAATGAAAGTACATAATCTTCAAAGAGAAAAAAATCAGCCAACAACCATCCATCCATCCATTTTCTATATCGCTTATTGTCATTAAGGGTCGTGGGGGGGGGGGGGGGGGGGGGCTGGAGTTTATCCCAGCTGACATTGACCAGTTGCCAGTTCATCTCAGGGCCATCAGGAGCAATTAGGGGCTCAGTATCTTGCTCAAAGATACCGCGACAGCCTGGTCACCGGGGGAAGTGCGGATCGAAACTGCGATCCTTTGGTTGCGAGAAGGCCACTCTACCTCTGAGCCATGCTGTCTCTCAATGAGCAACACAAAGTAGGCAAAAGCTGAATGAAGAGCTACTAAAACAGCCTTATCTTGCTTGTTCTCCAGTTAAACTTTAGTTATTTGACTCAGAAGTACTGCAGGTGGGACTAGGACCTGCTACGTCTCAAATTCAAGACAGCAATTAACTACCAGAGTGGCCTGAAAAGTGAGTCTTGATTCCCCTCCGAGAGAAATGTGGTTCATTAGGAGTGAGAACCAGGTTTGGCAGGTGGCCCCCTCAAAATGCAACGGTTAACGGATATAATGAGGTGGCTCTGCCACTTTTAGATAAACTAGCATAGCAAAATGAAGTAAGTGAAAACCACAGTCTGTCATTTCTTTGTGTGCTCTTAACTGCCTTGGACTGTAGCGATTTCAAAGTTTTGACCACTCCATGAAAGGCATCGTTGATGGGGTTGTTGATGCATGGACAGTTAGGCTGTGGTGAGGTCCTGAGCAAGCTGATAGCATTTGAAACAGGGAGTGGAAAGAACGTTTGGAAGAAATCCTAAAGCCATCTGACATTGATGTTATTAGCAGGAAGTCAAACGTGCCATTCGTCTTCTGTCAACTACTCTGTATGGACACTCAAGGAAGGGATTTTAAGGAGCAGCTACGGATGAGGAGTGTCCATTGAGGATTTTCAGGATCACTCTTTTTGCTTTTGTTTGCCTCTTCTTCCTGTGACAGTGGTTTTCTGCTAAACATGAAGCAGTTTGTGTGAGAGACATCTCCATGTTGGAGGTCATGGTTCTGTGATGGAAAATGGTGGATTGCTCCTCCTCGATTGGGAGTGAGCTTCCGACCTAGGGAATTCAAGCATCCTGTGTTTTTTTGGTTTTGAACCAAGAGTAAGATGAAGTTTGAGCTGAAAAGGTGGAGTAGTGCTGCCTCAGCTTTGTGAGCACTACATAGACTTGTTATGGGGGAGAAATATACTAATTTCCATGTTCCAACACCCATCAAAGTGCACAGGCTTCAGGAAGTGGCCACCAAAGTGCAAATACAAGTGTCCAAAATGAGTTTTCTCTGGCAATTGGTTGGGTTTCGTCCTACTGATAGGGTGAGGAGCTCTGACACCTGGAGGGAACTGACGAGGCCTTAGCATCGGTGTAGGAACTTTTGGCTCGTCCAACTGGTGAGCTACCCTATAGTAGAGCTAGAATACATTCGATTGATTATATCTAAGTAGGTTTCTGCAGCATGACCTGCTGCCACCGTGGCCTGAAATTGGAAGGTGCAGAAAATGGATTGACTGAATTAAACCCATCCATCCATTGTCATCTTCCGCTTATTCCTTACTAGTAAGGGTCGCGGGGTGGGCTGGAGCCTATCCCAGCATCTACGGGCGAGAGGCGGGGTTCACCCTGGACAGGTCGTCAGTCCATCGCAGGGCCAACATACAGAGACAAACAACCATTCACACTCACATTCATACCTACGGTCAATTTAGAGTATCAATCAGCCTCGTCCCCTAATTGATGTCTTTGGACGGTGGGAAGAAGCTGGAGTACCAGAGAGAACCCACGCAGGCACAGGGAGAACTTCTTGCTGTGAGGCCACAGTGCTAACCTCTGCACTACCGTGCAGCCCCCCGGAATTAAACCAATACATAAAAAGTAGTTTGAATCATTAGTCATATGTTTTAAAACTGCTCTAAAAGTTGGCAATTTTTGCTTCAACAGCAAGCTCTATGAGTGATGTGGTGTGATACTGTCAGCACTTGAACAGATACCATGCTAATTAATGTATTTTCAAATTGATCAAGTCAAATCAATGAATCCATTGCTACACCCAATGAGACGTTGTTTTTAACCTGTTGCCACCTCAGCACCATACTTTAAGTGTTTTGTGTCGTCCCATATAAGGTCTTTGGTCCCCACTGCCAAACAGATGACTTATGATTTATACATCGTTCTCTAAGTATTGCAAGTGCATGCCCCTACTCTTTACAGGCTTTGATGTGCGCATAAATCAAATCCCACAAAATATGCGGAAAGGAAAGCAAAGGTGCGATGGCGCTCATGTTCCCAGCAGTTGCGGTGTGGACTGAGGTGTCAGACAGAGCGTCTTAGGTCTTTGTTACCATGTTAGGAGACACTTTGGCTCAGCTGTGAGAGCTAATGTATGCGTGCCTGCGTGGGCTTTACTTCTGGTCTTCTTTCACGCTAATGTCAAGCACAACAGTTATGCACTTGGATGGAGAACTCAGCTCATCATAGCGAATTGCTTTTACTAATTAGCACATCTCCTTCAGATGAGGCCACCCACACTTCCTCCCCCATTAGGTTTGATAGCCAGCATTTTACGGCTGCATGGAACCTCCCTTTACCAATCAAATGCTCACTTCCCCTGATACACATCATGAGATTATAATACATTGTATTTGTTATTTATATTGGTATGATCTCAAAGTAACAAAACTCTGCCTGTTTTTCTTTAACAGTGGTCAACCTACATGATCATGATGTATTACTTCAAACGCTTCTGTATTCTGCTTTTTTGGAGGGTTTGAACAAACTGCATATAACTTTATCATTGATTCAAGCCTATAATAAAACACTTATAGGGCATTTGTGAGGAAAAGCAACAAGCTATGAATTCAATCCTGATTTATTATCAAATTTCACATTGAAATGTTGGCAAAAGTTGAGGGATTTGACCTCATTCACTTGTTAAGTCCTCTGTAAAAGCAATACAACATTTGCTTACAAAAATTTGTAAATTAATTAATGGCACATGTCAGATACAAAGAAAACATGGACATTTACTGTGGCAGAGTCAACTGAGGGCCAGATTATTACTGAAGGAATTCCTTTTCTCAGTTGAAGGGCTTACAGATGCTCAAAAATCTGCAGACTCACCAGATGTGGTGAATTATACATGTTTTGGGTTTGTGCATAATAATAAAAACCTGCTCATTAGTGCGCCCTAAATTTAGTAGATACATCTCAAGCCTTCAAAATAAATGTGTGGTGATATTACCTAAACTCAACAGAAAGTCCGCCATCCACCCATTGTCTTCCGCTTATTCCTGTTAAGGGTCGCGGGGGCAGGTCTCCAGTCCATCACAGGGCCAACACATACAGACAGACAACCATTCACACCTACGGTCAACTTAGAGTATCCAATCAGCCTCGTCCCCAATTGCATGTCTTTGGACAGTGGGAAGAAGTCAGAGTACCAGAGAGAACCCACACAGGAACAGAGAGAACATGCAGACTCCACACAGAAAGATCCTGTGCTCCAGCCGGGACTCGAACCCGGAACCTTCTTGCTGTGAGGGGACAGTGCTGACCACTGCACCACCGTGCTGCCTAGAAAGTCTGCATTTTGATTTAAAAATTGTCAGCTTTAAAGGGGATCATTCAGTCATCAACACTTGGAGTTGAGTTCTGGTCAACTTGGAAGTGTTGGTTCAATTTTCAACTTTATTCCAGCTTTAGGCTTGGTTTTCACTCCCATCTGAGTGAAAATGCACGAGTAAATGCTCCGCTTCACCAGCTACCTGCCAGCTTTGTGTTTTGCTTCAAGATGTCCAGATGCGCTACTTTTGCGTAATTTTGTTGAAAACAGCTGTTGCTAACCCTTTTCATTTCTATGCTTTCAATGTTGATACGTAGATATATTGATTATTGTTGGGTTAACCTGATGAGAATTAATTCTAACCAGTAAGGCTTCATTAAAATACAATGGGCCGTCGGGCTCTGACTTTTCATGGCCTCTTAATTTTGCTTTGTGATTGTTAAAAACAGTGCAGGAAGGACAGATAGATGTGGCCTTTTTTGACAAAGGGAACTTAAGCTCTCCCGTTTCACCTTTGTGTTAATTTCGTTATAGATTTTAGAGATTATGAAGTGCACACAAATGCAACTTGAAGTCACTTGTTTTAGAATCTGTACTGAAAGAGGATTAGCGCTACATGAAATTTTTAAATATCCAAAATTTACATCCATTTTTGATCCAGAGATTAATGTCAGACTTTTATCTCAGACACAGAATTCTATTAGTTTTGTTGGATACTATTTTCTCCCTAATAAAATGGCCAAATCTTCCTCCATGAAATCATTACAGTAATTGCTCTGTAAATTACTGCAACTGCTTCCAATGCCCAACCTGTATCGTCTGATGCTTTAAGGTTGCTCTCCTCATCTGGGCTAAGTTTGGATGTCTTCTTCAGCTTTGCATTTTCATTCTCATCCTCCTCCTCCCATGTCTCCATGGGAATGGAGAAT
>NC_141341.1:22647500-22655000 GCF_037954235.1 Aulostomus chinensis | reverse complement strand
GCTAAACTGAAAACTACATGTTTGCTACCCTCCACCATCACCAGTGAGCGAGTCGAGATCAAACGCCTGGCAGGAGCCCTCCACCTCTGCCTCCTCCACTAGGCCACGATATCAAGCTCTAATAACCATATTTAGGTATCAGTGACTGAAATCACACGCTGCTGTAGTCCTGTTTAGTTGAGCTAAAGACAACAACATGCTAGCGTCTTTGTGAAAGCTGACCACAAAGTTCATGGAGCTCGTGACAGGGACGTTTGCTGTGGAGTTTTATCAAAGTTAAACCGTGTTGTGGGAATGGGATTTATTTCTATGTTCGTCAAATCGAGTTTTATGTGTAGAAATGTTGCTGTGTGAATGTGCAAACAAGCTGAAGAATAATAGTTGTGTGTAAAGTAAATTTATTTCTATATGAATTACAAAAACAAGTTTCAGAAATTGTTGCTCAAGTGGTATCAATGTCAAGGTGTAAGTATCAGTTCAAGTATGGAACGTTTTAATGATACCAGGCTCTACATATGAGCCAGCCTAAGTTTTCTCCTAACTTTGTTGAAACAATTCTAGCCCACAAAATAGTTTTTCTTATTCTGAATATGTGGTTGCCAGCTAAAAATGTAGTGTTGGGAGAAATTGTAGAACCGATATTGTGATGAATTCAGTATCATTCAAGAAAGAAGTTGCAGCCCACCAGATTTTTTTTTTTTAATTAGGGCTGAGGGCCGTCTCCATTGCCGTCACTTCCTGCCCACAGGACTTAAATATCTGTGGTATTTAAGAGAAGGTTAGATTAGATGAAGCTGGAATGACCTCTGTGACCTATGTGGGTTGACGCAGCTGCAGAGGATGGGATATAAATAACCGCTTATAGGTATTCAGTCTAAAGACCATCTTCCTGTTGTTGCAGGTTGAGGGGAATGATGGCCAGTTGGTCACATGATCAGATGTTAATGTCTGCAGATACATGCTGAAAAAGTGTGTGTGTGTGTGTGTGTGTGTGTGTGTGTGTGTGTGTGTGTGTGTGTGTGTGTGTGTGTGTGAGAGAGTGATATCCGTGTTTGCTTCATCCTTCTCACATTTATTTCAGGGTTTGGGGATGAAGTTTTGAACCTCTGGGTGACAGTTAATGTTGTTTTGTTGATAAGAAAACTAATCTCTCTCTCTAGGGTGCTGGGCGTTCATACCTACGTCTGAACCACGGCTGTAGGGGCATGAAATGTGGATGTAAAACTATATAAACACAGTCACCCCTGTTTACAGACTAGAAAAAGTTGGTTCGTGTCATAGGATTATTCATGTGGGTGACATGATGTGGCAACGTGTGTGTGTGTGTGTGTGTGTGTGTGTGTGTGTGTGTGTGTGAGTGAGTGAGAGAGAGAGAGAGAGAGAGAGAGAGAGATTTTATATTTTTATAGTAAAAAAACAGTAACAGAAATGAAACTGTTCAAAAGGCTGTTACACATGTAACAGTTCACACAAATTCTTTCTGTCAAAGTAATTAAGATCACGATTATGATTGTGATGGTTTGTCTCCACCTCCTTTTAAGCATGTTGTGAAAACATGAACGAAACTCACAGCTCAGGATGTCATGTCACAGTGAAGGGATGACTGAGTTATATTTGGTCATTCGGGGAAATTATTCAGCTTACTGATGATTCCCTTTGGAACATTTTTCTCTTTTTTTCACAATTTGTGTAAAATAGAAAACCAGCTTGTACCTGCGGTCATTTCACCCTCAGGCAGGTTTCTCAGTGCCATCCAGCTCCTCAGCTTTGCTGTCAACGCTTCCTCAGGTGTACCTGCAGAGATCTCAGAGCCAGCATTCAATGGAACTCAATTTTAGTTCGAGGGTGTAGAATTAAGATGAGTGGAGGGAAATGTACTTGACAGACAGACTGAAGGAGTGCAGGAGATCGGCGTAAAGTCATGTGATGATGGTGAAATCCAGCAAGTGAATTTACTTTTAAGGGTTTCTGACTCGAAGGAAAGAGCTGGAGACTTGGGTCATCCGGCCGAGACACTGTTATTGATGTGCACAGCCCAACATTGAGACGTATGAATATTGTTTGGATGCCTTGTCAAGACATCCATCTCTTCAGCTATTTTTTGCTAATGTTGATGGTTACAGGATGTAGACGAGGCTCACAGCATAGCTTATTATACTTTGTATAACAGTGGTTCCATTCAACCTTGTGCTGTGTACTCTCAACTGTGGCGCTATCAACCGCAGTGGCTCGACTAGCACTGCTGAAATTGATGCTAGCTTGGTACTGGAAGGTAGTTTCAACAGTTTTTCAGTTTTTGTAATAGCTGATGGTCAGCTCGTCCTCTGTTTTGCCAAAATAACTAGATCGAGAGACAAAGTTATATCTCTTGGCCTCAATATACTGTATATATATTTTTCTCTTTAAAGCTACTCCAGGGCTCCGTAGAATGAACTTTGACCTTAAAATTCTGAAAAATCACACGCAAGTGTGCCATTTTGTGTTCAGATTCCTGTTTTTTAAAGACACACAGATTATTTCTAGAGCAAAGGAAGAAGGGGATGAAACTCAATCAGGGCTGCAGAGCAAACATTCACCATGGAGCCCAGGGATAGGAACCGCTGAGAGCAGTAAATAAATCCATTAGAAGCCGGGGTGTGCTGAGGGCAGGACTCGCCTGGTGCTTGAAGTTGCCCCGAGTCAAATACACTCCAGCTGATCAGAGGGGACCAGAGGTGAACCATGGGCCCCTACATTGTTTGACTGACACACTTGTGTTCAGCAGAGTCTTCGGGTTGCTGCAACAGATAATTCCATGCTTTTAATTTGATCCTGCATCGCTTCTGTCAGAGGCTTTTCATCGTGGAGGAGGGTAGGGTGGTAGGAAATGCACTCAAATACGCTGGTCAAATACAGGAAAACAGACAGAATCAATTGCAAATGTGTCACTGACAGACAGGAAGTGTGAAACATAGTGGTTAGCATGTAAAAATGAGTGAGCTCCATAAGGATTTTGACAGCAACATTATTATTTGTTTTGGCTCCAGATTCTTATTGCTTTGGATGTTAAATGACAACATGTGGTTAGAGGGTGGATTTCAGCTCCGCTTTGAGTCTGTGTGCTGCAGCAGCACAGCGTCAAGGTTGCCATGCACTCATGCACTGTGATGCTTAAATCCCCAGCTTTTAAAAGACAATCAAAATAAAGTAGAAAGCTTTTAAACTCCTGAAAAAGATCCGTAAGAGGAGCGTGATGAACCAAAGGTATATTAATGTCAAACATCAAGTATGTGAGGCAAGTCGGAGACCCTCTCAGTAAAAGCTCAATGATGAGAAGGAAACAAAAGAGGCAGAAAATATGATACTGATGATAATGTGACATCCCAACTCAAAAGAGCACAACAACATGGATGTGACTCTATAAAGAAGCTGTCATGAAATATTCCTCAGCATACTGCAGCCCCGATAAACTACTCAACTGTTTATGGCATTCTGGAAAGGAAGATGAAGAAAAAACACTTTTGGATTTTGTGTTCCATTAAGCTTGAAAGAATCCAAATGCAGGCTGATAATCTTGACTCTTCATCTCGTGGTTACGCGATTGTTTCACATTTTTAATATACAGCCAAGCTCTGGGTTTGTTAGCAGCTGGCCGAGGAGCTCCGGGGCTTTGGTGGGAGCCAAAAATGTCACTGAAGGCAATGTTATGAATCTCACTGTGAGTGACCACAGTGAGATTGTGCTGTGACACTCGTCTCAAGTCACAAGTGCATTCTCTACAGCGTTATGTTTGATATTACCAGACAATATCACTGATAAAGAATACAACATAAGACAATTGTCAAATGCCATGCTAACGACATCACGGGGAAGATCAAGTAAAAGCCCTGAAATTGCTGGCCAATTTAATTGCCGGGCAGAATATTTTTGTAAAGTAGTTGACCATCCAAGAAACGGCAACAAAGGTTTGGTACATGCTGTCACAAAAGCTCACAAAACAGAACAACACATGCATCTCAGTTCAACTGTCCATGTGCATGGCCTCTGCCCTATATTATCTATCAGCCCCTGCAAAAACGTTGCCTCCCCCTGCTGTATAGACTTTGTTACACCAAAATACAATTTAAAACGACGACTGCGGCTTGTGGTCATTGCCTCTGCCAGCAAATTATGTTCTGTATCCAGAATCTATAAAATATGTTGTGAAGAAGGAATTAGAGCTAATATTTTGAGTTGAATCCATGTTATGGTATGAGATAATGACCAGAAAAATGCTCTTGCATAACATTATGTTGTTATACCAACGTTGACCTTTGCTATGTTAAATATCAAAATTTTTTGCTTGTAGACATTTATGTGAAAGGTCGTTGTAATTGGCATTTTAATTATTGAGCTATGTCCTTTTTAGTGCCCTTGACCTTTTACCGCCTAAATCTAATCAGTTCATTTAGAGTCAAAAACATTTGTACCAAGGGGTCTGGGAGAATGGAACAGAGAGGCAAACAAATGAATGATGCCTTCAGCCATAAAAAATTAAGGCTGTGTAATAGAATTGATACAGCAATAAATGGCAGTACCTTTTATCACCACTTGCTCCTGGTCTGGACAGCTTATTGAAACACATCATGATAAAACTGTATCGTGAGTCATGTGTGTTATAGGAGCTCAATTTATTGTGTTCAGTAAAGTGCACTATTATGCAACTTTCCAAACATTGTTCTTATAAATAGGAATGAAATAATTTTGACTAAATTTGTACATCAAGTATAATGTGATCTATATAATATTAGACAACCAGGTGGTGCACAGAAAGTTGTATTTTCAGCTCTATTCTGACATTTTCAGAAAGTTTGTGAGTATCACAATATGTATTGTACCACAATGTATTTCAGTATTTCACTTATTTTGATAGAATTATTTTTCATGAACCATGTATCATGATGCATGAGGTCCTTGTGCCTAAGAAAAAGTTTTGAATTTAAAGTACAAAACTATGACGCTTCAACAATTGTGACCAAATCACAACTGAAGCACTTTTGCGCTGCTATGGGTTTCTCCTTAAGTCTAAATTCTTGCTTGTGTTGTACGTCGCTTTGGACAAAAGCGTCTGCTAAATGAAATTGTAGAATTGTAGGATTGTAGAACATTTAGCAACATATCTTTGTAATACACTTCTAATCAGAGTTGTTCTGAAATCTGAATATTGGTATTTGTCTGAGACGCGGTTCATAACACTACAGTTATGCATTCCTCATCCTTCAACTCATTTTAGTTCCGAGCTTGTACATTAGTAGGCAAGGCAAGGCAATTTTATTTGTAGAGCCCGTTTTCACAAACAGTTTGTCTCAAAGGGCTTCACGTGGCATCATAACAACAACCTCTGCCCTTAGACCCTCACATTGACTGAGGAAAACTCAAAAGTAAAAGTAAAGTAGTATTTTGCTGTGGCTGCTGCTGTGAAAAACTGCAACTTCAGCTTTGCCCATCAGTGATTTACACGGTCCTTAATGGGTTTAGCAAATTTGATGTCTCGAGGGCAAAAAATCCCCACAGTGGAGTACATGCAAACTGAAGTCTGCACTGTGAATAATGCATGAGCTGGCCTTTTTCCTGTTAGAGCGGTCAGTGGGAACGATGAGGTGTTGACTGAATAAATGCTTCCCTTTTACATCCACACCTGGAGTTGAACTTTACACCCACACTGCATGTAGTTCTGTGATCACATTAGTAGCCTGGGGGTCTAGTAGGGGCCAACATAAATGACCTGTTTTTTTGTAGTGGGGCCACCAGATCCATCTCTACTGCTAAGCACCATAAGACTTTGGTGTTGGGAGTTTATGTTGTTACCGCACCTCATCTAATGAGATAGATACCCTGAATGACATCACCTTGGCCCCCGGCACTACTGTGAAGAACAAAGGGGTTCTCTTTGATCAGGATCTGTCCTTTAACTCCCACATTAAAGAAATCTCTAGGACTGCTTTCTTTCATTTACATAACATCTTGAATTTCAGACACATTCTGTCTCAAAAGGATGCAGAAAAACTAGTCCTTGCTGTTGTCACTTCCAGGCTGGATTACTGCACCTCCCTCCTATCAGGCTGCACCAGTAGGTCCCTAAAGACTCTCCAGCTGGTCCAGAACGCTGCTGCCCACGTGTTGACTAGAACTGGTAGAAGAGACCATGTCTCTCCTGTACTGCTTCTCTGCATGGCTCCCTGTCAAATTAAGAATAGAATTCAAAATTCTTCTTCTACCATCAAAGTCCTCAACAGTCAGGCTCCTTCATCCCTGACAGAGCTCCTCGTCCCCTATTATCCTGCTAGAACCCTTCGCCCCCAGGATGCAGGGTTACT
The DNA here is from genome assembly GCF_037954235.1 of Aulostomus chinensis. NCBI lineage: Eukaryota > Metazoa > Chordata > Actinopteri > Syngnathiformes > Aulostomidae > Aulostomus > Aulostomus chinensis. Next base: position 22,648,665 of record NC_141341.1, on the reverse strand, counting down.
GGTGGTTCCTAGAGTTCTAACAGTAGAATGGGAGCCAGAGCCTTCAGCTATCAGGCTCCCCTCCTGTGGAACCGTCTCCCAGTTTCAGTCCAGGACCCAGACCCCCTCTCTATGTTTAAGAGCAGACTTGAGACCTTCCTTTTTGATCAGGCTTATAGTCAGGACTGCTTAGGCTGGCCCTGAGATATGCTGCTGTAGGCTTAGACTGCTTGGGGATGTCCCATTATCTGTCTTTGTCTCTGCCCCTCCCTCCTGCTCTCTTTCCCCCCACCCACTCAAAGCTGAAGGCCGTCCCCGTTGAGCCTGGATCTGCTCCACCTTCCTGCCTGTTAAAAGGAAGGTTTTGGTCGCTGCTGTTGCAGGATGTGCTTGCTGATGGAGAATTGTTGGGTGTAGATTCATAGAAGGGGTGAGGTACTGGACCTGCTCTACCTGTAAAGTGTCATGAGATAACTTTTGATGTGATTTGGTGCCATACAAATAAAATTGACTTGACTTGACCATGACGAGATGGACAACTCTGATCAGAGTCTGAAGAGAGCTGTAAACTAAATGTAAGTCATATCTCCATCTAGTGGTTACAGCAAGTATGTGTGATGTGTCAAACCTTGCAGCTGGATACCACTGTGGTTAAGTCAACTGATGTGAACACTTGTGGTCAGGGGTTCAAATCCTGGCAATGGCAAGGGGACATCCAGGATGGATATTAGAATGCCTGGAATTATACAACATCAAACAGTAAATTGAGAGCCTTTGTCCAAAACTCAGTGTGGAAGATGCCCCTAGAGGCCAACTCAACATCAAGTGCAAGATATACAGTATACTGTCACTGCTACTGTTCTGCGTAGGTCAGATCATCACAAAGAGTGGTTACAATCAGCCACCTGCTTTACACGGATGACATCAAGCTGTATACCAGGAAAGGGCAATAAAGTGACTTACTGATCCACACCATCAGGATCTACAGCAATGACATAGGGATGTCATTCGGATTGGACAAATGTGGCTGAATGCTATCAGAAGGAAATATTGGTGACATCCAGAGCAGCTACAAGTACCTTGGAATCTCACAGGCTAATGGAAACCACAAGGAGGCAGGAAGGAAGTCAACCACTGCCAAATACCTCCAGAGAGTAAGACAAGTCCTGAGAAGTCAGCTAAAGAG
>NC_141341.1:22342500-22645000 GCF_037954235.1 Aulostomus chinensis | reverse complement strand
GTGTGAGGATAAAGGTGCTATTTCACCCTCATCTGATGCATCTTTGACGTTCTCCTATCTGAAAGATGTTATTTTGCATGTACACAACCCTCAACCTCCGTTTTTCTCCCTGCAGGGTGAGTGCTCCCAGAGGTGCTACAACATCTTTGTGTTAGAGACGGTGTGTGTCGCCTGGTTCTCTCTGGAGTTCCTGCTGCGTTTCATTCAAACTCAAAGCAAGTGCATGTTCCTGCGGACACCCCTCAATGTCATTGATGTGGTGGCCATCCTTCCGTACTACATCACCCTCATTGTGGACTCCCTGTCCGCAGGGAAACCTACAAGCTCAGGGAACAACTACCTTGAGAAGGTGGGGCTGGTCCTTCGCGTCCTTCGTGCTCTTCGGATCTTTTATGTGATGAGGTTGGCTCGCCATTCCTTGGGCTTGCAGACGCTCGGCCTGACAGTGAGGCGGTGCACACGTGAGTTTGGCCTGCTGCTGCTGTTTCTCTGTGTAGCCATGGCCCTTTACTCCCCGCTGGTGTTCCTGGCTGAGAGTGAGATGGGTGCAAAACAGGAGTTCACAAGCATCCCTGGGAGCTACTGGTGGGCTGTGATCTCCATGACCACGGTGGGATACGGAGACATGGTGCCCAGAAGCATCCCCGGCCAGGTGGTGGCCCTCAGCAGCATCCTGAGCGGCATCCTCCTCATGGCATTCCCTGTGACATCCATCTTTCACACCTTCTCTCGCTCCTACGTGGAGCTAAAAGAGGAGCACAGCCGGGCGATGCAACAGAAACTGGACTCACAGGACAGCACCAAGTCCCAGAACAGTGAGGACTCACAGGAGACAGACAGCTACCACGGCATCACCGAAGCTGCAGCGTCATCCCTGCAGCGAAGGAAGTCCATGGCTGCACACAGAGCAGCTGAGATTAGAGCATTCACACAAACTTAGCAGCTCTGACTGTGTGTGGCAGGTCGTGACACCCAGCGCTGGGACTTAAAGTTGACAAGCCGCCGGATTGTGAGCGGGGGGAGAGTGTCCTCTGGAGCTCGGGGTTTATGCTCGGATTGTTTGAAACGCTTGTGCACCAGAGTGTTTCTGAGTTTCCTAAGTTCAACAGAGGAGCTGCAGAGGTCTTTTTTCCACACATTTGACTTTTAAAAGATGTCTGACACTACAATATTAATGAGTAATTAAATGTTAAATGAGATTAGATTAAAAAAAAACAACACAGTACTCTCACTGACTGCGATTCAGATTTTAGATGAGTCTAGAAAAGCCTCCCACTGATTAATATTTCACATTTGTAAGAAGATAATTGTCAGAGGTAAGTGCTTGCTGAGATGTCAGACGTTTTGTGGATGCACAAGAGAATTTACATGCACTCTGTATTCAAGTCTTATACTGTATGTACTGTTCATGAAATTGCCAAGATATGTTTTTGCTGTGAACAAGAGCTACTGAATCCAACATAATAACAGACAAACAAGGGCTACAACATCGGTTAGGAAACTAGGTTGACTGGTAAATAATGAAGGGATTGATACCACACACGTGTTTCTACTAGAAATGTGTCTGATGCACATCCTGAGGTTTTTCAGGGAATTGAGTTAGGAACACAGACTCCTAGTCTGGAAACTGAAGCCCACCCTCCAAACCCCCCCCCCCCCCCCCCCCCCAAAAAAAAGTTGGCTGGTTGATGATGACAAGACGAGGATAACTCACTCTGTCTAATGAACTAATAATTCCAGCATGGAACTCGACATAAAGCCAGCTTGTCATTTTGGCAGTAATACGGATGATTAAGTTTTAGTATAACATTTATCAATATGCTTGAATTGGACTTTGAAATATGACGAGCTTACCTGTTCACACGCTCCTCAAATGGTGCTTTTAATCAAGCAAGTTTTGACACATTTGTAGTGACTTTTATGTTGGACCCCACATGACAGTTGGCTATTTTTGCACGGCTCGTCAGTCGGTCCTAACAAAAAGTTAATAAACAAAAATCAATGTGAAGAAAAAAAGAGATCCTGGAATTGAGAGCAAAGTTTGTCAGCGTGCCATTTAAGGGATGCTGCGTGTTTCTTTGCATTACAAATTTTTAGACCAGCACGGATAATTAGTATGTCCAGGATACTTGCGTCCAATAGAATACAAGAAAGAACACAACCTCCAACACAAAGCTGTCTTTCAATGAACAAAATTGGTAGAATGGTGTCTTCATGTATAATTAGATGACAAAATACGAACAAATAATTGTCAAAAAAAGCGAATCAAGTGAAAATTATCCAAATACCCAACTAACTAGTGTAAAATGAATGGACAGATTTTCAGCAAAAATTTGCTGTCTGTTTCCAACAGGAAGGAACGAGCATTTTAGTGACCCCTTATTACTCTAACAGGGAAAAACAAATACTTATACTTAACGGATTTCTCTGCAATTCTGAAGTCTGCAATTACGAAGAAATGTTTTCCTGTGTATGTTTTATGTCTTCTGGGCCTTTGGCGCAAACCCTGTCGTCACATTTGCAGGTAAAAAGACCGAAGTGTTGGAGTAACTCTTTAGTCAAAGCCAGTCAGAGCTGTGAACACATGAATGAAAAGGCCTCATTTCTGTTTGTTGAATGTCCTCAAAGAGGCCGACACTGCGGAAAACACACTTCATTCACCCTCAGGTGACGAAAACAAGAAAAGCTGACGTCTAAACCTATATCAGCCGCATAAATGAATTTTCACAGTCTCATACAGTATGATTGCCTCACATAATTGCAAATGCAGAATTTTCTTTGGAATGAGTGCTGTGTGCAAATCAAAAGACACATTACTAAACCATTTCAGCAAACAGTTAGTAAGTGGGAACCAATCAAAGTAGTGTAAGTGCTTCACAGTGTAATCATGCTTCGATTTTTTCTAATGGGCTTGTACATGTTTGGTCTAGCAAATCTAAATCGCAGTCAGTTTTTTAGCTGAATTCACAAAGCATGGAAATATTGCACAGAACACTCTTCAATCTATTGTACTGACAATATTTAAACAGAAATATTGTTGTGTTTTTATTTTTTTATTTTCTTTTTAGAAATGGTGGAGCATCATTTGAATAGAAACCTAAATGGGTTTGAATGATTTGACTGAGATATGAATCCATAGCCTGAGGGAGCAGCCTCCTTTAAAAAATGTAATAAAGATTATAATGAACTTGCTCCCATGTGGAGAGGCTTTGATTTATATAATTTATTATACACAGGAAGACGCTGTACTTCTGCACTTAGAACATCCTAAATTGGTTTGTCTGTGGCTTGGTTCATGTTTTTCCCCCACATTTGTCATTAATAATAAATTGACTGTTTCCAGGAGTGATGCTGGCTCAATGTGCTGTAAATTTGATAAAGAGCGCCAGTGCTCTGAATGAAGTGTTCAACATTGGGGCTTGATCAAGGTTCCTTGTTAGTGCTCCCAGCCTTGCTAGGTTGAAATGTCAGTCTTCTAAATCGAAGGAAGCGACCCGCATTCACCTCATGTCCATGATATGAATCATTTCTGCACCTCAGATTAGACCTGTAGGCTACATATTCAAAGCTGTAACAGACATAACAATGACAAGAGAAATTATTATCTCTCTCCAAGGAGATTTTTCAGAGGCGCTTGTGCTAATAAATTAGCAAACACTCGTATGATGCTCTGTACAGACGATGATGAAAGAGAAAAATCAGTTTGCTCCTGCTACATTTGTCTTGGACAAGTTCTTGAAGGCACTCTGCTAGCTACTGTCCACCATCGGCAGCTGACCGTCTGAACCACGGAAGGTTACAGATTCCTGGCTGGTCAGGAGGCTGTGCCATTCAGTGTGCTGCATCCTTTTAAAAGGTTAGGATTTGTAAAAATCTATGTTAAAACAAGTAAAACAATTCACTTTGAGGGTTTAATGCATGACTCCAGCAACATTTAGTGAGACTACAAAACAGAATTTGCTGTTTTCAGTTTTATTAATTCTGTGTCATGAAGATCAAGTTGAAGAGTAGTAGTTGTTAGAGCAGCACACGTCCGCTCACTGTCCTTTTAGGCCCGTCACTACCCCCTGACAGGTTTAGCAAAACCCATAAAATGGACTGCCAGAGGGGAGTGTAGGAGAGCAAGAGTGGAGCGCAGCAGTGACAAGTGCAGACAAAAAAGATCCTGAAGTCTGCTGCCGCACTTTGGGTGACAAAGGAAATCTGACAACGCCTGTGACAGCTTGAGCCGCAAAGAAAGGGAAAAAGATTTGACTCTTTGGATCTGTCCCTCTTCGTCTCTATTGTAAAGGTACATACTAATTCACTGTTCACAGTGACAGACATTCTCTCTATGCATGCTTGGCATTAGCAGCATGTATGGAACATTGGTCTTTGATGATACCAAATTAATTTAGAGGAAACAAGACAAGAAGGTTCTGGGTTCTCTCTGGTACTCCGGCTTCCTCCCACAGTCCAAAGACATCAAGAGGGGACCAGGTTAATCCAGACTACATTCTGCAGGTTAATCCTGGATCCACAACTTTTGTGTCTTTCCCATACTGCATTAGAGTTAGATTTAGAATGCCTTTATTGTCATTGCACATAATGAAATTCAAGTTGCACTTCCCCTTGATGGTTACACATCATATGACAAGACACCACAGTAAAAACAGCAGTCACTCAATACATACTAAAAGACACCTGAGCGGTGTGGACACAGCAATAAGAGTGAACATGTCATGAGAGGGATGCTGCTGCTGCTTGCTCCTAGCATGCAGTGCTTGATGTGGACAGCCTGCAGACATGACAGGTATGATTATTTTCACCTGTTCTTACTATGTTGTTCTGTTTATGTCTCTCTTCTGCTTTGCTGTTTCCAAACCAGGCAGAGATGCAGTAAGTGAGAATGCCCTCAGCGGTGCCTCTGTAAAACATGAAAGAAGGGGTGAGGAAGTCCACGGTCTTCAGCCTGCAGACGGAGTAGAGGTGCAGCTGAGCCTTCTTTATGACAAATGCGGTGTTATCACTGGAGTTGTGGAGGCTCATCTACCAAATGGACCCCTATGGACTTAGTGCTGTGAACCCTCTCCACTGGTCATCAGAGGGCCCAGTTCACATCCATGAGGAAATGCTGCACTCACTGTGGCTCTTTAGATGTTCTGGTACCTTCTCTGACTGTGTGCCATCTCTCCATCAGGAAGTCCTTAGGGTAGTATCTCGTTATCACGGAATAACAGAAGGCACTATGTCAAGGTAAATTGGAATTGGTTAATATCTTCATGAAATTATCAGGTTACAGCACAAAACATTAATTGCTAGTATGGCCTGTCTTGGCTTCTGCAGACCCACAGGGGGGATGTCTGGGTCCACTCAAAAAAACCAGTGGGATTTTGACATTAGATTTTCCATCAGTGAACAAGCCCTGTGGCCAACAAAGTTTATGAGACACGGTCGGGGACTATTTGATGCATTTTTGTGGAGTTACAGGTTTGTTATGGCGTATTTTAAGGTCCTGTTTCCAGCTAGCATATTATCTGCAGCATTTCCATTGAGTGCTGTTTTTCAATTAGCTTCTCTGTCCATGCCAAGAGATCCAAGAAACAGATAAAAAGGGTTAAAGGGTTATTAATTAAAATTGTTTTTCAAGTTATTTAGGAATACAAAATGGCTCCTCTCCCCATCATAGCGGTCGTCAACCTGCTGGCTGACAGCTCATACAATATTTGCCAAACCAAGTATATAGTATTGCATAGTAAGTATAGTACAGTGCAGTATGTAGTGTATATACAATATATACACAGTATATATACATATATACATTTATGTATTTGTTTGTATATACTGTATATGTACAGTATGTATATATATATATATATATATACACACACACACACACACACACTATACATATTTACAGTTTACACTGTAGATACACAGTATATAATATATACATATATATATAGAACATACATATATTTACATCTATACATGTGTGTAGATACACACACACACACACACACACAGTATATGTACTAAATGTACATACTATCAGCTACTCATGTTCAGAGGAAGACTTGTGAAAAGCAGCTCCAGGTCGCTCTGCCAACACTGAACATAACCAATAACCTTCTCGCAGTTTCATTTGATCTCACAGGAGTGCATCGTTTAAAATCTACGCTATCACACCCGGTTTGATGCACTTGAAGAAGTTAAAGGAGACACCAGCGCCTAGAGGACTGACATGTTGCTAGCAGACATTTTACAGTATTTATCACCCAGGAAACAACTCTCAAATATGAGGAACTTCATTTTTAGAAAACTCCTGTTGGGGATGAACACAGTTCACTTTGTGGGCAACGATGTGGTTGCAGGAATGCAACTGTTACAGAAACATTATCGCATCATTTTGCTGAACAGAAGTACATTTTAAGTATTAACATCAGTGAAAATGAAAAACCAGTGTCAATGACTGTTTACATGGACTTGAGTGTTCCAGCTATGAGTTTTGCAAAACCAGTTCTGTTCTCCTCAATGATAGAGTGACCATGCATGTGTTCTAATTTAGCTCGTACATTCACAAGCGCATTGGTCACGCTGAGTGTAGACCTTGAACAGTTTTATTTTTTGGTAATTTAATCCTCAAATCAAAGCGCTGGTGGAGTATTGAGAGTACGACTGGATAAAGAAGAATTGCATTATATTAATTTAAGAGTTTGTAAAATTCCTTTTTGTATAGTTTTGCTATTAATTGTTGGTCTTCAGTCGCTTCCGGTAATATGCGGCCATTTTGAGTAAAAAAGAAAGACAAAACAATTTCTTTATCAGTGCGGAAGTGAGACCCTCTAAATGCTGTGATTCCTTGCATTGGGCTGCCAGCAGGACACACAAACTGTGATATGGTCTGGATATGTTTCTTACTTCTCAGTTCTAACGAAATCAGTTTTCTCAAAACCAGGGTAACAAAGGCTCATTGAGGTTTCTGAAGAGCGTTATGATGTCTTACTGCACAAACAAAAAAAACAACAACTGAGTCTCCAAAACACACTCCATGGAAAGGCAGTGATTGTCAATTGTCAATGGCACTGTGAATGAATAATTTAAAAAAATGACATGATTATTCTAATCTAGAAAATTGCCTTATCAAATCCATATTTTTAATCTCAGTTTTGATTGGTGCATTTTCCTCAGTGCATCATCTCCTCCTCTCTGTGCAGGTGGAGAGCCCTCAGTGAAAGACAGACACGTTACACTCCAGGTGTTTGTTACTGTATTCCAGCATTAAGAATCTTCTTCTGACAAACTGACAGACACATCTCCATCTCTACATCCTCTTTATTGTGCGGTATGTTTTCGCATGGATGTAAGTTACACAAGTTATACAAATAAATGGGAAAAAAAATCTGTAAAAAACAACATTTGGTTCTATATTAAATGTGGATTTCAAAGACAAGACAACGTGGCAGTAACTATGGGAACACTGCAAGGTAAATAAACCAAATAATTCAAAATTCATAGAAGAAACAGTCAAATGGAACTGAAGAGTGAAAAACTCTGAGGGTCATCCTGGAGAGCAAACCAGAACCCGTCAGCTGTGTAACTGGGTAACTGAGTCCAGAGGAGTTCCAACACAAATAAATATTCAAAAGGTTGCTAAACAAGTTGGGACAGAAACAGTACACCTTATTTAATCGTCTGTCCATTTCCTATACTGCTTATCTGTTATGGGCTGTGGGGGTGGGGGTGGGGGGGGGGCTGGAGCCTATCCCAGCTGACATTGGTGACCTGTCCAGGCGGGGTTCACCCTGGACAGGTCACCAATCAGGGGTTCAGTATCTTGCTCAAAGATACTTCAACGCGGGCACCAGGGGAAGTGAGGATCGAACCAGCGACCCTTGGGTTACTAGACGGCCACTCGACTTCTGAGCCCACATTTAGGAGCAGTGAAGGAAATATTCATAGCGATCTCTTGCCTTGTCCCACAGGAACAGACAAGAGGTTTGGACAGAATCAGGTCTGCTCTGGTCCACACTTCAGTGGCTGGCTGACAGTTGTACACTTGCTGCTCTGGCAATCTCCCCTCTCCTCAGAAACATTATAAACCAACACCACACAAATATCCACAACATTAGACGGCTGCTTCTCCTCCTCAACAGGAAATTAATTGAACAAAATGGAGATGAGGACAACCTGCCCAACAGTGATTCCATATTGGATTGGCAATATGATTCATAAACTGGCCAGTTGGTGTTGGCAACATGATGGTGGTGAAGATACGTTTCTAGTGAGCATCATCAGAGGTGTCAGGCTGTAAAAGCTGCACTGAGCAATCATTTCAGTGGATTATTTCATCATTTTAGCCGTCACTCTGATGGGGAAGAGTCACTGACATTGTCAATTCACTGGTCAAGTTTATTACCTTCGTCAAAAAGTTTAACAAAATGATGTAGGGAAATAAGGTTCTACCAAAGAAACTTCTTCCATTTCCGGTTAAAATGGCAAAAACAGCATCTTTTTCATTGTCAGGGGTCCACGCTTTCTGAATGTCCTTCTACTGGAACTCCAAATGCACTCGAGAGCCCAGACCTCTGCTGAGGTCCTTATTAATTTCCTGAGAAATGAATGAAAATATCCAGATAAAAGAGTCTCTACACGTTCAATATTTGATGAAACTGAACACAGCATGAGCATAGTTCAGTTGTTATGTCTGTTTCCCATGGAAGACTGGTTCCATCTACTTTTTTCATAATCTAGTAGAACTGCACAGTTCATTCAGATTTTATCAAAGCTGCACAATGGTCTACTCAAATTTTCAAATCCCGGGAAGGTGCAGTATTTGTAGTTTGTAATGTGTGTCAAAGAAGCAGTTTTAAATCAAGACTATGGCGCTGCAGAGACGGCCTGTCAATGCATCGTATTCTGGAAATGTCCGTTTTCTACAGATCCCCACAACAACGCCCATAAACATTTTGGGTTTTTTTGTCACTGAAAATGAGATTGATGTTTAAATTAACATTTTCTCTAATATCACAAAACATTTCATAACTGTGATGCAATACATGCAGACAGACAAGTAACACAGACCTCCTGGGTGGAGGTATTTAGGCTCAGGTGATGTGTTCCAATTTCAACCAAAACTTCCACCAATGATTGCAGATAAATATTTATAGAGGATTCCCTCTCCCGACACTGCATTGTCATTCATGAAACAGCCCTTTACATAAAATAATACAAAACCTCCTATTTGGCCGACATACAGTGCTAAACAGCTGTCTGGCACTTGAAGAAAAAAGCTACTTGCTTGCATCCTCTGGATGATGTTTCCCAAGTCCAACTACCACTTCTTGATCGCAGATGCTTTGACTTGTGCTTCAGTTATGATTCTGGAGTTGGCAGGCTATTCAATTGGCAAATTAAACCACAGGACCCAGACTAAACCAAACAAAACAAAAGCAACCAGTGGATGAACCAATGGCTGATATTTTTTGTCCTCAAACCTATTTACAATGACTCCCAAAACTTACAAATTAATGCTGCATTTATGTCATGCTGCTCAAGAGAGACTTCTCACTGTGCACTTACCCCAAAAGATTCATCAATGAAAAAAAGCAGCGGGACGTCATTCATTTTCAGTCACTGCTGGTGACCAAGGGTGTCACACGCCGCCGCCGCCGCCGCCGCCGCCGCAGCAGCAGGTGGTGTGATGTCAGTGCCAAGAAAGGCAAATTAGAGTTGAGCAGAGTTTGATTTTTAGGCAAATTAGCACCACCGAAGCAGCACCCGTTAGCAGATTGTGAAGTGACTTTCCTCCTGCTGTACTGCAGAGGTCTGTTTCATAATAGCTCTAAAAGAGAAACTGGTCATTGTGGTCACCTGCTCCCTTATTGTTATTATTTGTTTACCAGGTCATAAACAGTTTTTTTTTGTGGACACAATATTCAGTGGTGAAAATGAGGTTAAAAAAAAAGCCCCAAAAAGCAATAAAACCTCTAGCCACATTTTTTTCACAACATAATTATTTTAAGGCTAAGTTATGCACAATCAAGGGTGTGTATATACTTGATAGTCCCAGTCGAATTCAAGGTCCATTCACCTGAAAAGCTCTCCAACCGCCTGCTGATGAGTGCTCGGAGGCTGGCAGCGAGCAGTGACCTGAGCACCTCTTGGTGAGCATGAATCTTTAGGTGTGATTGCAGGGTGAGCAGCACAGTGTGAAAAACTTTCATTCTGGCCTCAGTGTTGCAAAGTCAAAAGTATCAGGTATTTCTGAAGAAAAGTTCTTTTCTAATTTAGGCTTCTAATACAGTGTGACTTAAGTCCAGAGTTTTTTATTTTTATTTTGGGGGGGGGGGGGATTCAAACAGTAAGCCAGACTTTTATAGTGCGACTAAACTCACCAACAATTCCACAATGATAACGGGTGTAAATAATGTCCCTTTGCCCCCCACCCCCCTTTTTTTTGGGGGGGGGGGCTGTTAAACTGGAAAATCCCCTTTGTGACCTCTGGAGTGTGTTGTGAGAGGACATTTATTTGCCCATAAGCAAATGTACGAATCAACAGACATGAGCGCTAGCTAGCAGCTGTGCGCACTGACAACATGTTGTGCCGCTCATTTCTGTCTGTGTGTTTATGAAACAGATTCATAACCCCTGAGGATGAACGTGCATTTTTTTTTTTTTTGCATCAACCATCTTCCACTAATTTCATTGTCTTGAAACTTTTTCTTCACCCTCAGTCTGAACTGACTTAAGAAAACTGATCAAGATTATGTACAAAATGTCACTCCAGCTTCAGTACACAAATCTTGGCATTGGCCTTCAGCAACATTTTCTTCTTGCAGCTCTGACATAAAAACTCGCCTCGTGTCTATTTCTTTACCTATAGTGTTTCTGAGCATTTGCTTTGCCAACCATTGCACTGCCTCTCCAAGCCTTTGATTGCTCCTTGTGTGAAATATGTGATTGCCTCTAGTTTGTTTATTAAACTACGAGATGGACCGCAAGTCACGGCTTCTGACGGACATCAGGCCAGCAGGTGATTGACTGACCAGCATTTCTCCACCGTAGTGCAGCAGAACCACAGATGCCATTGTGTACATTCAGCGATGTATATTCTGACTGATTCATACATTTGTATTGCTGGAGATACAGCAAGCTGTGTGAAAATGGGTTTTAAGGCAGAAGGTCCTTGCAACAATCATCAGTGTGTGTGGACGACAACCACCGGTCCACGTTTCCATGAGCACATACTTCAGTTCATACTTCTGTTTACATCATATTCTCTACATGCACAGGTTTGACTCGATACATCTGCATTTCAACACGCAAGCATACTGTTGCACTGAGAATAACTTAGAAGGGTTATAAATAAAAGTTTGTAACATATTTTTGAGGCATTGGTGCAGACACCAACACTAGCAAGTGTCTGTGTGTGCTCATGCCTTACTAATGTGTGTGGAGGTGTGTAAGAGCAGCCAGCATCATCTCAAGGTGCTTTGGTACTTGTTTAAATTTGTATGTCCACAGCTCCTGTCACATGGCTCCTCAGTGGGGGAGATATGTCTTTGGGGAGCTTGTGGAGGCTTTTCAGAGGGCTTTGGCACTAGTGGTGTGGGAGACAGTGTGTGACACTGGTTTTTGTGGGTAGCGGCTGTAGTAGTAAACCTGAAACAGGATTGTAAAGTCCACAAAGACCTGCAGCAGGCCACATATCCAAAACTGCACGGGTGCCTGTGTGAGCAGGAAGTAGCCGGTCTTAAAGGTGTCGCCGCTTGTCCACATTAGCACCATCTTGATACTGAGAGGAAAAAGGGAGAGAGAGAAAAAAACAGATGAATAATAGAGAATGACACTTTATTAGCAATTAGGCCACTTTCTCTGTCACTTTTTACTTTAAATTCACTTTTGACGGAAGTTATATGAATCAGGCTTATCACTTGTGATCAAATGTAGCCTGCTGGCTCCAACAAAGACAGAGAAAAAGCAATTGCAAAGAACATAGTTTGACCACTACATCGTCACACCCCAAGTTGATGAGATAGGTACCCTGGATGACATCACCCTGGTCCCGCACTACCATAAGGAACCTAGGAATTCTCTTGATCAGGATCTGTCCTTTAACTCCCACATTAAGCAAATTTCTAGGACTGCTTTCTTTCATTTATGAAACATCGCTAAGATCAGACACATCCTGTGTCAAGAAGATGCAGAAAAACTAGTCCATGCTTTTGTCACTTCCAGGCTGGATTACTGCACCTCCCTCCTATCAGGCTGCACCAGTAGGTCCCTAAAGACTCTCCAGCTGGTCCAGAACGCTGCTACCCACGTGTTGACTAGAACTGGTAGAAGAGACCATGTCTCTCCTGTACTGCTTCTCTGCATGGCTCCCTGTCAAATTAAGAATAGAATTTAAAATTCTTCTTCTACCATCAAAGTCCTCAACAGTCAGTCTCCTTCATCCTTGACAGAGCTCCTAGTCCCCTATTATCCTGCTAGAACCCTTCACTCCCAGGATGCAGGGTTACTGGTGGTTCCTAGAGTTCTAACAGTAGAATGGAAGCCAGAGCCTTCAGCTATCAGGCTCCCCTCCTGTGGAACCGTCTCCCAGTTTCAGTCCAGGACCCAGACCCCCTCTCTAGGTTTAAGAGCAGGCTTAAGACCTTCCTTTTTGATCAGGCTTATAGTCAGGACTGCTTAGGCTGGCCCTGAGATATGCTGCTGTAGGCTTAGACTGCTGGGGGATCTCCCATGATGCAATGGGCTTCTCTCTCCTCCTCTCTTCCCTCTCTACCCTCCTGTATGTGTCATACATAAATCAAACTCCTATGTGTTACTAACTCGTCTCCTTCTCAGTAGCCTTCAGGCTCCCCTCATTCCAGATCCTGGTGCTGCTGGAGGAGGCTGCAGACCTGAAGAAGCTCAAGCTGCCACCCGTCGCTCCACCTGCTCACGTCCCCAACTTTCTATCAGTCTCTCCTCCTTTCTCTCTTTATCTCTGTCCCTCTCTTTCCTTCTGTAAATCTGTCACTCTCCATTATCTGTCTTTGTCTCTGCCCCACCCTCTTGCTCTCTTTCCCCCCCACCGGTCAAAGCAGAAGGCCACTGATCCTGGATCTGCTCCACCTTCCTGCCTGTTAAAAGGAAGGTTCTGGTCGCTGCTGTTGCAGAATGTGCTTGCTGATGGAGAATTGTTGGGTGTAGAACCATTGAAGGAGTGAGTTACTAGACCTGCTCTACCTGTGAAGTGTCATGAGAGAACATTTGATGAGATTTGGCGCTATACAAATAAAATTGACTTGACTTGACGATAGTTTGAGGACAAAATGTGCTGATGTATTGGTGCAGCATCTAAACGTGGAAAATGCTGAAGAAAAACACTGAATCATCATCACAGGGATACCTTGTTGTACAGCAAGATGATGTGTTTGGAGAATTTGTAAGATCGTAGAATGACTGTACTAAAGGAGATGCTGCATCTGGGAGGAAGAGAGCGCATGAGAGCAATGTTCACGGCTCCAAACAAAACACAATGATTTTGTATGAGTATGCTACAACCAATAAATGTAAATTAATAGCTTAAAGGTAATGAACTTTATTAATAAACTAATGAAATGCTATAATGCCTTTATCAAAGTATTATAAATTATAAATGTATATTATAAAATGAAATTCAAGATTTTTTTTTAGTTGTAATTATTCTTCAGTCTTAATTATTTATTTCCATCCATCCCTCTGACTAATCCTGATCAGAGTGGCAGGGAGCTCGGGCCTATTTTAGCTGTCAGTGTCGTCACAGTTTATTTCTGTGATTATGTCACTAACTTTTTTTTTTTGTTGTTGAAATTGTATCTTTATTTGGAATGGACACGTGAAACACATGGCACAGCAATAATAAAGACAGTCAAGATACCAGTCCTTCCATGTTTTGTCGGAGCACATCAGCAACCATCTTCCTCATAAGAGTAGCAGCACATGTTTATAAAGCTCTGTTACAGAGAGTGTTGATACAATTAAAAGCGATTTAACAGACAATTCACTTCACAGGTAACGAAGAAGAACCAGGGGGCGGTCTGCTGTCACTATTGCGTGGAAAATTTTTAAATGATCATACAATAATTAAATCAGTAAGTTGGAGTGAGAAGAAAGGAGAAAAAGGAGAAGAATAAGAAAAAAGATACCAGTAAGATCACACAAAACCCGCTCTCATGGGGGTCACATATGAGATCCACCTGTCCCAGATGCGGTAAAACTCATCTTGCTGTATTTTCAGCTGGTAGGTCAATTTCTCCATCCTAAATATCTCCAGGACAGTTCCAAACCAGTCAACCAGGGTTGGTGAGGTCTGAGTCTGCCATCTCCTGGTGATGGACTTTTTGCTTGCCACAAGAAGCAGCAGTGACAACTTTATCTCTGGTCTAGACTTCAGCAGGGTAATGTGACCTAAATGCAAGATTTTCAAATCCAGAGGAAATTGAGTATTAAAGACTGAACACAGAGTATTGTGAACACCCCCCAGAACGCCTACAGCCTGGGACAGTCCCAAAAGATGTGGTAGTGGTTGGCCACCCTCGACCCATGTTGCCTCCAGCACGGCATATTGACGCCTTTATATTTCTCTTGTTGGAGCGTCTGAAAGAATCTGATAATCTTCTTCCAGCCATGTTCTCTCCAAACCATGGAGCTGGATGTTGACCAGTGAAAGGCCCAAATATCTCTCCATGTCTCCTCAGAGATCACCATTCCCGCCTCCCTCTCCCATCTACCTTTCACAAACAGTGTCACCCCTGGCGGCACGGGATATAACTGCATATAGTCTAGAAAGGGAGTTGGATGGCACCGTTGGCATAGCTTTTTTCAGAATGTGGAAGAATTCAGACTCTACAGCAGAAAGGCCTGTCAATTTGCAATCTTGGCTCATGTAGGATCGCAACTGGAGATATCTATGGAAATCATTCCTTTGTAGCCCATGCCTGGTACACAAAACCTCAAAACTGAGGACAATGTTCTTTTCCGTGAGTGATAAAAATGTTGAATGCGTTAACTACGATTTGAAGCTGGGTTATTATCTATTGGGAGCAAAATCAGAATCAAAAGCAAACCACCTAAATACCCTCAACAGTCTACGTATGTCACACCTATCAATCACCTTTTGCCAGATTTGAAGTGTGTGGGTCAGCCATGGGTTCCCCAGCTCCTTCAATTTTCCCATTAGACCCTCATCCGCGATTGCGGCTTGTATTGGGAACGAGTCTGATAGGTTGGACTCCAACTCCTTCCATTTTATGTCACTAACTATTATTCAATGAGTAAGAACACTTTTATTACGCACTTTTCCACATCAACATATCCTCTTGTCACTGCTATTTAGTATACCAGAACTTTTGATTCAGAGATGTTTCTACTAAATATAAGAAATCACCAAATGTGCATGTTGACAACTGGAAAATGAGAAACTGAATTGCAGCTTTGAACTTGAAATAATGGATCATCTCAGGGTGCAGGTTTCTGTTCAGGTTTCCCATCAAACCTAGATCCTCTGGCACTTTCCCCAACCATAAAACTCATCTAGCAAGTGTTTCTGTTACCAGCTGAACTGGCTGTCAGCAGGGTGCTTATAGGAAAAAGTGGATGAGTTTGAATAAAAAGAAATAGCTATTGTTTGAGAATTGCCTGAAGAAAAGCACGCTTGTGGTTCCACAAGGCAGAATTGGTTGCTTTGAGTTTAAGCTTTGTCCCTTTGCTGACACATGGAAGCAATGTGAAGTCAATGAGACGGAAAAGAAAGTCTGATGAGAACTCATAACAGCACAGACAAGGACCCGGGATCCTAACACATAATAGGATAGGACATAGATAATGTACTACATAGTGATATTCTCCTAAAATAAAAGACACATACAACTGTAAGCCATAAATGGGATTGTGTGTGTGTATATACACATATATATATACACACATACATATATATACATATACACATATATATACACACACACACACACACACACACACATATATACACACACACACACACACACACACACACATATATACACACACACACACACACACATATATATATATACACACACACACATACATATACACATGCATGTGTACACTTAAGGTGTTATGAAATTTTGCATTGCGAAATAAAAAATGACAAAATAAAATTCAAAGTCGCACACAATTAAGATCAATGTAAAAAAACAAACCAATGCCAAGCGGCACCACGCACCACTGACACTGATGATTTCTGACCCTCTCACCTACTGTATACACATATTACAAGTAGAAGAAGAAGAACTCTGTAGCAACTTGATAGAAGAAGAAGAAGCAGCGAAACAATTATTTCAAAATGGAGGAAGACGTGGTCGAACAAGTAGCGGACGCTCCATCCAACAAATCAGTTGTGTGGACTTATTTTGGCCTCCCATGTAAAAGACAAGGCAACGGTGACATATTTATAAAACAAATATTTTGTTTTTTTTGAAGCAAAGAGCATTTTATTTTGTACTGACGCAGCAATGACTTGTATGTCTGCATATTAAGGAAGAAAATAAAAAAAATATTTGATTTTTGCATTTCTAGTTTTTGATTTTCCTTAATCTTTATTTTGTATCATGAGTATTTTGTATCGTGAGCCCTGTTTTGTATTTTGTATCATAAAAACACATAAAAAGAAAAAATAAAACATAAAAACCGTACTGCTTTCTCTTCAAATGTTCGTGCATCACTGAGGTACTGCCATGACACGCAAGGTCTGCTTTGCAAACTTTGCAAGTAGTCTTTTTATTCGCCGTATCCAGGCTAAAATGCTCCCAAACTTATAACAATATAATTCATTGTCGACTATTTCTATTATCGCTTTTTGTCGACAACGTCGACTAATCGTTGCAGCCCTAATATATACATATACATACACACATATATCAGTGTATCTACAAGCCCTCTAAATTTCCATTAAAATCAAGGCTGGTGGTGGTTGTGTGTGCTCACTACAGGAGTTTATGATAGCTGCAACACACTCGTCAGTCTCTTGTTAGTGGAGGCAGGGACACACACTCAAAGCACAGAGGAAGCACTGTCTACCATGCTAAGACAACACTTTAGATGCGTTTCCTGTCTACAACAATACAAACGTGGTGACACAGATGAGATCCTTTCACTCAAGTGTGCTGGTTCACTATTTGAAGAAGTTTTGAGGGAGTTTTTCTTTTGTTGTTATTTACAATGCTTTAATACCAGGGACCCACAATTCAAACGCATGTAGTGTTTTTGACAGCGGTGTGCTACCAATTCCAAGTTCCTGTTCGGCAAGACAATGTGGAAGCAAGTTAGCATGATTCAAGTCTGTTGAGCTCATCTCAAAGGATCATTCTGAGTGGACAGCCTTAATATCAGGTGTGCACATCCAATATGTCCTGAATGCGTCTTGAGATCTGATCTCTTACACCACACTTGGAGGGTGTCCAGGCCACTTGAGGCCAGATTCTTTACGTCGTGTGTATGCAAATGCCACTGGACCACAGAGAAGGTCTGCCTTATCAGCTGATGCGGGGTATTATTGCAATGTCTGATAATGTGAAAACTCCAAATAGATAATCCTCCTATGGCTGCATCAAACATCTTAGTTTAGCTGGTTTGTTAGGACCAAGCATCGTTGTGATTTCTCCCTCGACTGCTTTAAATCGCAGACTGATTACCACCGGAAAAGTATCCCTGGGTGTGCCACTCACTCAATTATTAAAGAGCTGAAGTCGTTTGTCCATCAGCTGATCTCTGTCCCTCAAACACCAGACATCATCCAAAACAAGATGGAAATTCCTTGAGGATTAAAACAGTCAGCAGTCGATTGAGTGGATGTGCTGATCAACAGCAACAAATAAGCAAGCTATGTTTATTTAACGCCAAAGTAGAACATTTCTGCACATTCTGATGGAGATACTCGCATTTGTTGTGGTTGAATAACAATTAAAAATGTTGCAAACAGAAGTGATGTATGTGTTTTTTTCCAGGGATGTAAGACTTGATAACGAGACAAAATCCAATGTAAAAATTCCATTGGCTCTTGGTTGAGGGAACCCATGCTGATGCTGACTTGGCCTTTAAAAATACATCATGCCCGCAGCATTTTAGAATTTCGGTACATGAAGCCAGATCTGTACCGAAATGCTTATCTGAATTTGTCACTGAAGAACTTGTCCTGCTGATCCAACATTTGCCTGATGAACTGGAAGTCCCGCATCCAGCTGAAACCCCCAAAGCCAGGATGCAAAGAATAAAGAAAACATCTGTTGCGGATGCTATGTAATGAATCTGCACGGTCAGGTACCACCTGAGATATGAGGGAAAAGGTGTTGGCTGCATCACAGCTGTAATCTCATGACAGGGTTGAATAGGGATGGCACCACAATGATGGATTTGAACTGCCCAAGGTTCCCCGTGTGGATCCTCTGATAGAGTACGCTATGATGTGCTTGAACACATATTTAAAGATGCAGGAGGAACATGGTGGTATGTCAAAGGAAAACAGGATGGCGTGCGGTCTTTAAGTATTCGCAGAATCCCTGTCTTCCTATAAACCTATTAACTGATGTAGAGGAGGGATGAGGGGTGACCTCCTAAACCATTTCTCTACCTCCTTGGGGCAAGGCTTCGCAGCCAAATCTCCTTTTGTATTATTCATGCTTCCAGCTTCACCTTGGCCCTTTCATTTGTAAGGCCAATTTGTGCAAATCTCGCTATTTTCCTGACTTCTTACTCTTTTCCCTTGCAGCCTGTCTGAATGTCCCCTTGACATCTTTTTTCATAAGCCCCCTTTTCGTGCTAATTTTCCCTCCTGTCCATTCATCTTCCAACCACCCCCTTCCACCTCTGTCTTGCCACTCTTTACTTGTGTGCATTTGCTTCACACCAGCCTCTCATTCACTCACTTCTCTTTAAGTACGGGGCTTGTTAGCTCTTTGGAAAGACAAGACTCTTTATTCTCCTCCTCCCCCATGTTTCCTCAGCAACTGCTGTTGCACATGATGATGTGTACTTGCAGGTAACAATGAGGGAGGCAAGAATTTTCTTTGATCAATGTGTCTGCTGGTAGCCTAACAAGAGGTAACAAAAGAAAGCCAGGAACAGTGTGAGAACATGTCTGGCTACTTATCCCTCACTTTCCCTGACATCTGGTGGCACAAAAGAACACATGGTGAGCTTCTGGCTGACATGACAATGATGGAGATGTGAGGAACTGGAATACACCAATTTATATGACGGGCAGCAGAAAATCAATATGAGGTCAGACCTGGTTTAGTCAATGGCAGGACAGTTTCAATAAGTGTTTGAAAATGTGCCCGGATTGTCACAGGGGTGGTTGCAGTGAATCTCTGTGTATGAAGTGCTTATGTGCAATTTCTTGTAGTTATATTCATTGCTAAAATGTACAGTTATTACCAGAATCATCCCTGCGCCACATATTTAATTGAACCTTTATAAAAAGTCAAGAAAATTTCAGAAATGCTCATCATCAGCTCAAAGAGTCATGCTAAAATTGCTTCATTAGTCCATCTAAAAGTAAACCCAACCAATTGCTGTCATTAAAAAAAAAAAAGCAGGTGCAGCATGGCTCAGAAGAAAGTGGCCATCGAGCAACCGAAGGGTCACTGGTTCGATCCTCACTTCCCCCAGTGACCATGTTGAAGTATCCTTGAGAAAGATACTGAACCCCTGATTGCTCCTGATGGCCCTGCAACGGACTGGTGACCTGTCCAGGGTGACCCCCCCTCTTGCCCAGTGTCAGCTTGGATAGGCTCCAGCCCCCACCCCGCAATGGATAAGCGGTATAAGAAATTGACAGATGGATGGAAATCACAAAAAGCAGCAAAGGCTTAATCTAGAGTCTTAATCCAGCACATTTTTAAAATGTTGGCTTGAAAAAATTAATAAAAAGAATGTAAGAACGCCTTCTTAGTTTGGTTATTCATTTTTTTTGTTAGTGGGTGCTCCTGTTGTTCTTCCATCTAATTTCTTTTGACAGGCCCCGCCTCCAACTGCCAGACATTGGTCCTCCACAGGTGACGCAGATGGCTGCCGACGAGTCCAATCAGCTGCCAACAAGACGGTCAACAAGCGTTATTCAGTCCGCAATTGAGGGCTGTCACTGAGGCAGTGTGGCCGTGTAAAATTGACCCGTTAGAGACTTGTGATTTGTAGCCTATGTTGAGCCTCAACTCTGCTCTTTGGTATATTTGGACTTTTTGTTTGTAGCGTGCCACTAACTGTGTTTCGGCACGTTTTCTCTCTTCACTTTGGAAATACGGACTTTTCTATTGTGCATTAAATCAGCACACATATTGGAACAGGAGGGGTAAATGGTCATTTATTTTGATCTCCTGTTTTTTGTTAGTCCAGGGAGTTAGGTTTAGCTTTGGAACTTTTTTTGTTTCCAGGGCTCGTCAGTCGGGTTGGAAAGGTCGCTTCATTTTTTATTATTATTATTTTGGCCTTGGTTTACACTGAAGCTTTATTTTTGTCACCTTGTTCATCTTTTGTACTACTTAGACAATAAACTGTTGTTTGTACTTTTGCAAACTTCGTTCTTGTACTCGTTTATGTTCCTGCCTCTGTTCCCCGAGACTTGAGCGTAACACTATCTTGGACTCAGGGGAACAGTTTTAGAGTGGCTCTCATCTTATTAAAACCAGAAGATCTTTGACCATGAATCAGATAGTAATCCTTCAATATGGAGTCCCACAAGGATCAATTCCTGGTATATGCTTGCACGTAGGTCCATCATTCACCAGGATAATATTTCATATCATTCATATGACACCCAGTTATACATGAAGTATCTTTTACTGCTGATCATCCTCTATGTACAACCTCATTCAGTGCATTGGTGAAATCAAAAACTGGACAACGCCAACATTTTGCAGGTGAATGAGGGCAAAACAGATTCTTTTAGTATGGCTACAAAATTTTTCCAATATATTTTGTCTGTAA
Source organism: Aulostomus chinensis (assembly GCF_037954235.1). NCBI lineage: Eukaryota > Metazoa > Chordata > Actinopteri > Syngnathiformes > Aulostomidae > Aulostomus > Aulostomus chinensis. The sequence goes on along the minus strand of NC_141341.1, from coordinate 22,624,027 downwards.
AACGTCCAGGCTGGATTACTGCAACGCCCTCCGACCATGCTGTGATAATAGGTCCCTAAAGACTCTCCAGCTGGTCCAGAATGCTGCTACCCGCGTGTTGACTAGAACTGGTAGCAGAGACCAGGTCTCTCCTGTACTGCTTCTCTGCATGGCTCCCTGTCAAATTCAACTATCAAATTCAGCTACCAACTGAAAAATGAGTCTAGAGCCATGTTCTAAACTCTTCCTGTTAGACTGCAGTCAGCACATTTGGACATGAGTCTGCCTGCAAAGGGCTTTGACACGAGGAATTTTAGCATGACCAGGACTTAATTGGGGAGGTCCGAGGGGAGACAGCTGAGATGACATTATCAGGATTATCAGTGGTGCACCATCAAAGACATAGCAAGAATTATGAGACGCATCTCAGAAAACTAGAGAAACGTTGATTTATTAAAGGCTTTACGATTGTAATGTCCCTGTTTATATAAGCCCCCATGGCCTTTATGGGACTCAGAGTGCTTTACAATACTGTCTCATTCACACTCACACACACACACAGACTGATGGCTGAGGTTTCCATGCAAGATGACTACATACCCATTAGGAGCAATTAGGGGTTCTGTATGTGGCTCAAGGAACATGTCATCTTCCAAATACTAGGCAACACTCTACCTTTTGAGCCATAAGTCCCCCACAAGAGGGGGTCTTGATGATAAAAATACAAAATCCATTGCTTAAGCTCCTCGATCTCTGTACATCCATGTTCACGTTTAACTGAACACGAACAGCTTAAGAAAAAACATTTCTGTCACTAAAATGTTAAATGGACTCAATTTTATATAGCGCTTTTCTACCTTAGCGGCACTCAAAGCGCTTTACAGTGTCATCTCATTCACCCATTCACACACACACACACACACACACACACACTGATAGTGAAGGCTGCCATGCAAGGCACCAACCTAACCATCAGGTGCAATTATGGGTTCAGTATCTTGCTCAAGGACACTTGGACATGGTCACCGGGGTCGGGGATCGAACCAGCGACCCTTTGGTTGCTAGACGGCCACTCCACCCCTGAGCCATGCCGCCCCCCACTACCGTTAGACATTTTTAGCCTTTACATGACTTGATTTTATTGAACATTTTATTTCTTGATTTGTTTTTCCCATTTCTGAATGTGTGTTTTTCAGTTTGTATCACTGGCGAATGATGGGACTTGAAATTCTGTATGAGCTTTGTTGAAACAACTAGTGAATGTATTTATGGTTCACTGATGGATGGACCTCTATGGGAAGAACTGTGACACGTTACGGCTCCAACATGGCGAGGACTGATGGCGACCACTCGAGACAATTATTTTGTCTCATTGCGAAATAACTGAGTGCTTTTCAAAATTTTTAAAGCAATGGCTCTCCACTGAGCTTCACTTAAAATATGCACTCTGAGGTCACGTCAATGGCAATGGGGAAAGAATTCGGCTTATATTTAGACATTTGGGGGGTTGCACGGTGGTGCAGTGGTCAGCACTGTGGCCTCACAGCAAGAAGGTTCCGGGTTCAAGTCCCGGCTCGGGCGCAGGATCTTTCTGTGTGAGTCTCCATGTTCTCCCTGTTCCTGTGTGGGTTCTCTCTGGTACTCCAGCTTCCTCCACCGTCCAAAGACATCAATTTGGGGACGAGGCTGATTGATTCTCTAAATTGACTGTAGGTATGAATGTGAGTGTGAATGGTTGTTCGTCTCTGTGTGTTGGCACTGTGATGGACTGGTGACCTGTCCAGGGTGAACCCCGCCTCTCGCCCCTAGATGCTGGAATAGGCTCCAGCCCCCCCGCGACCCTTACTAGTAAGGAATAAGCGGAAGACGACGATAGACATTTGGCTTACAGTATTTTATACAGTTTTAATAAATATAATAATGATAAAAATAACAAAAACAATAATCACAATGGAAGAAGAAGAAAAATATCTGCCAATATTCTAATAGTGGATTTTCATTACAACCTAATATCAGCATCAGCAAGGGATGTGAGTAACGACTGACAAAAAACCCCAACTTTCAACAGGTTTTCATGTGGACTGTGAAAGGTAGGCTTCCACCAGTCAGAGATGTCACCGATTCACCTGAGGATTATGAGCAATGTAGTAATTCTGTGTGAGGTTCATGTTTTCTCCAAAATGGTCAACTCCTACAACTCAGAAACTTGAACCCTCCTGGTCAGTGAGGAAGGATACTTAAGAGATTTAATTTGTGTTGTATTTTATTGCAAAATTTCCAGGGCTTGTTCCCACAATAGAAGTTAAAACTTAAAGTACCATTTTATTCTGAGTGCATCATACTGATTCTTTGAGGATGATGTATGAGGCCGATTTCCTTTCTCACAGAACTGGGGATACTGATGGAAAACTAGATTTAATTATAGAAATATTAGCAGACCTTTGAGGAATATCTTGCAAAGTCTTCACTCTGACTTTTCCATTTCCTTCCAGTATAGAAGCTGTAAAAGCACAATTTGTCTTTAAAGCACTTAAACTGGACTTGTGTTGAGACTGCATAAGAAAGTAACTTCAGAGTTTGCCGCTTATTTATTCAAGGGAGCAGGTGGTACTTCTTCAAAGACATCCGCTTCAACAAATAAAACAAAACTTCCCTCTTGTAACCTCAACGAGACTCTAAAATACAAGCAATTTATTCTCATTGAGCGCAGTGAAGAAATGTTAGAACAGATGACCTGAGGGTTTTCCAGTTATACACACCCGGCAAGCTGCCACTCGGGTGGCGGCCCGGCAGTATCAGTAGTCAATGCAGATCTATCAAAACATGTGACTGCCTTTCCCCGCGTGTGCGTGCGTGCGTGCGTGCGTGTGTGTGTGTTGGCCTGCAGGCTAAATAAGGCTTTGGCATTGTTATCTAGCATACTGGGATACAGCTCAAGAGCACAAGCCTTATAAGGCTGCAGTTGGCTGTCTGGATGTGTGTGTTGTTGTGTTTTAGTTGTTTTATGGCGGGCTGGTCAGTATCAGCATGTTCCTCTGACTCTGCAGGCTCATGACCAGCTAATAATAGCAGATGCTTGAAAACTATTAGCACACTTCCTCACACTATTTCAACAGGATCCACTCATGGCCTATGCACAATGTGCACGCACGCACGCATACACACACACACTCTCTCTCTCACTCACACACACACACACACACACACACACACACACACACACACACACACACACACACACACACCACTGATCTGTTTAACATCTACTGGTCTTTGCAAGTATTTACATTGGCACAGGCTGAGTTAGTTCCACCTGGTTTCAAACAACTTTCAGCTGTTTTATTGTTTAAATCTAGATGCTATAAAATTACATGAATTAGAGAATGTTTGAAACAAGTTCATGCAACTACCTACTGTATGATAAACCACATAACATAAACTAAAGACTGAGGGACTGTCTGTGCCTCTGCTTTGAATTTTATTAAGTTTACTGCCAGTATGTGTAGTAAATGTGTCCAATGTTGCAAATAATGAGGCAAACCCATCAAATTGTGAAAAAAACGATCAATTATTAGTGATCCTAGAAGAGCATTTTAACCTCACAAAAAGAAAACAGCTTAAACAATGACTAGCAGAAGGGGGGCAGCATCTTGTCACATTGCTAATAATTTCACCATCAGACGGCACTAATTAAAGGTGGAAAAGTAGTTCTGTGCATCTACTTGTTCTGATCCTGTCTGGGAAAAACAAATCACACTGTTGTCTCAAGTGAGCAAGTGTAACAGGATGTGGGGCTCTTCCATATCATTGCTTTAAAACAATTTTTCTTTTATTATTGTCATTGGTGTGTTAATTACATCTGGTGGAATCTGTTAAGATATCAGAGTTCCTGCTGTCAAACAGCATCAGTGTGGTGAACAGAGAAGCAATTGGCTAAAGGACAAACACCTCAACACAGCTTCCCCCATATTTCAATTTTTAAAAATGGCTGGCTATTGTGGGCCCGACTGTGTGGAATGGTGCAGCGCGAGTGTTTACAGAGTTATCCAATAATAACTTATTCATTCTTTCAGCCTCACTGCTTAACTGGGAGGGTGAATGAGGTAGCGAAACTTCCTACTTTACTAGAAGATGTCTGACACCTAAAAAGCATCTCCGGTCAAGGCCAGGGCGTTGACTGGAAGGAAGTTGACATGATTTGATTTTGCGTTTGTTTCAGGTACTTACAGGAAAGAGCACTCTGTTTAGCCTCATCCTGTCCCTGCATTGTCTCCATGAAATGCAAGTGCATTTATTCAATTATTTCCACACTTAACTCTTGCCTCTGCAGGCTGTGACATAGATTCTATACAAAAACTAACCTTAATTTAAACTAGCACCCCACTTTTAACCCTCAAATAGCATCCTGAAAGCATCTTACTATACCCTACACACACCCACACCCATCAACCCACAACCCACCCAACACACACACCTTGAAAGGAGTGTGGAGGTAAAGTAACCTAGCAACAGCCAGACAGATTCAACAGGTTGCATACGCAGGCAGGAGAAAAACACAAAGAACAAACAGGAGACGACTATGACAAAGACTGATGGTTGTCACAGTTTAGTGCAGGGTGAGAAAAGAAGTGACAAGCAAAACTGTCAGAAAAGGTGTCATACTGATCAGGTCGAATATTTTACAATATAATTTACAACAGAGTTTCAATTTAGACTCACAACCTCTAGCTTTGAATGTAGATGGACGAGATTTCTCCACTTCCTCCCACAGAACATTAGTCAGGTTTTGGATTGTAGATTTTTTAGGTTTTAGACATGTATACAGCCTATTGGGAATATGTGTCTTGAGGTTTTTATATCAGTCAACAATCAAAAACAAAGCCTAAACCACCTCCTACTGACTGATTAAATGTGCAAATGCTCCCAAAATAAACTTAAAGTCTTCTAAACAATAAAAAATTTCATACCAAGTAAAGTCAGTGTTCCCCCTTTTGTCAGAATTTCTTTTTCAAAAAACAAACAATGCTTTGTGTACTTAAGGAATGCATAAATCAGACCAAAAGTTTTTTTATTTTTTTTTATTTTTTTTACTTAAAGTGATATAATCCCTGTTCACATATTTATAGGGATGAATATTTTGGAAGTATTCAATATTACTTAATTGATTTTAAAGTGCTGGCACGGGTGGATGAGTATAAAAAATGTCTGTCTGGCCAAGAGTTGAAAGTGTTAAGCTGGCAAAACCAGACTTAAAATTTATTATGAAGCAGCCACAGGAAATGCAATGTGTATGTCAATGAGCTCAGCCCTCAGTGGTATCATTCATCACAAAAACAGCAACAAAACAGCAGTCTTGTGTTTTTTTTGTTTTACAGTGGATCGGTTGGAAACGGGGAGTAATGGAAGAAGGAGGAGCAGCCAGAGTGAGTTGTTGGAAGAAGAACAGCAGGTGCCAGGCTGCACACCTCCAACTCCTCACTGAGATAACCAAGTCCTTTCATGGTGCTGGTTCACACACAGCAGCAGAAAAGTCAGATCAGGGTTGCTCACGGGGTGATGGAAAAATGGCAGTTAATGCCCGACTTCATCAAAGGGACAGGAGTTTGTTATGTTGCACCCAGAATTTCCAAAATGGTAGAATTAAAGAGCATGTGCTGTTACCACAAACGACGACAGTTGCTGCCAATCATAACTGGGTTGAAATCTTTAAGTTTTGGGGCTGAGAGAAAAAAACAATCTGACTCATGAACAAATTCTCATCAAAATCATCTGCAGTCCTGAATTTTTAGTTTCAGACCCTGAATGCACGTTTGTATTTTACGGGAGAATGAATTTCATGTTATTTCTTAAACACACTGCATTGCAGATATACTGTCAATGACAAAGCCTGACACTCCCTGTAATGCTAATGCTGGAAAGCAGTACATGAAGTCATTTAAACACCAAAGTGAACGAGAGAGGCTTTTCCTATGAAATGCTTTTCTCTGCACTGCTGCCATGCATCTGGTCTGAATGGCACCAGTGGTGAAGGAGTTGGCATTGCACTGCTGCTCAAAAAGGGTCAATTTTGTGAAATACACAGAAGTTTTTGCAATTATATGTTGCATTACTTCAGCAACTAAATTATACTTCATGCTCCAGAAACAAATTACACTGCTCAAAAAAATAAAGGGAACACTTAAACAACACAATGTAACTCCAAGTCGGTAGCACTTCTGTGAAATCTAACAGTCCACTTAGGAAGCAACAATAGCTGGGTTTACATGGAGCCGAATATTCCAATTAGAATCGGATTAGAAGCCCAAACCGAATAAAAATGTTCCATATAAACACCTCAATCCGAATAAAGAGGCCTAAACCGAATGGAATTTCATTCGGTTTCATAGGGGTAGAATATTCCTTTTCCCAAACCGATCAGATGTAAAATCTTATCATATAAACGGTGAAACGGAATGCTGTCAGGCTGTGTTCTTTCTGCTCTGTCTTGACGTAAATGCGCAGTGACGTTTCCTCACTTGATAAAAATGGTGGCTTCCAAGCAGCAGTGCACGCAGAACTGGTCTGCGGCGGAGTTTCTTTCTAATGCAAACTCTCAAAGACCTGAACATTATCGCACGCTTAAGACGATAGGAAAACAAGAAATTCTGAACTGTTCAAAAAAGTCCACGAAAAACTCAACGAAGCCGGCATCGACCGAAGCGTCGAACAAATTAGAAACCGCTGGAAAACTCTGAAGACCGGCTACTATAAGGCTAAACAGCACAACAACAAAAGTGGATATGATCCCACAAACTTTCTGTTTTTCGAGCTGATGGACGAAATTATGGGCGGTTCCGATTAAATGAAGTGGCACATGTAAACACCAGATCGGAATGGATCACGTCACATGTAAACATTTGACCCGAACTCTTCAATCGGAATCATTTCAATCGGAATGAAGAAAAAGTCTGTGTGTAAACGTGGCTATTGATTGACAATCATGTTCACATGCTGTTGTGCAAATGGAACAGACAACAGGTGGAAATTATAGGCAATTTGCAAGACACCCCCAATAAAGGAGTGGTTCTGCAGGTGGTGACCACAGACCACTTCTCAGTTCCTATGCTTTCTGGCTGAAGTTGTGGTCTCTTTTGAATGCTGTTGGTGCTTTCATTCTAGAGGTAGCATGAGACAGAGTCTACAACCCACACAAGTGTCTCATCCAGGATGGCATATCAATGCGAGCTGTGGCAAGACGGTTTGCTGCATCTGTTAGCGTAGTGTCCAGAGCATGGAGGCGCTACCAGGAGACAGGCCAGTACATCAGGAGACGTGGAGGAGGCCGTAGGAGGCAACAACCCAGCAGCAGGACTGCGACCTCCGCCTTTGTGCAAAGAGGAACAGGAGGAGCACTGCCAGAGCCCTGCAAAACGACCTCTGGCAGGCTACAAATGTGCATGTGTCTGCTCAAATGGTCAGAAACAGATTCCATGAGGGTGGCATGCGGCCCTGACGTCCACAGGTGGGGGTTGTGCTTACAGCCCAACACCGTGCAGGACGTTTGACATTTGCCAGAGAACACCAAGATTAGCAAATTTGCCACAGGCGCCCTGTGCTCTTCACAGATGAAAGTAGGTTCACACTGAGCACATGTGACAGTCTGGAGACGCCGTGGGGAATGTTCTGCTGCCTCCAACATCCTCCAGCATGACCAGTTTGGCAATGGGTCAGTAATGGTGAGGGGTAACATTTCTTTGGGGAGCCGCACAGCCCTCCATGTGCTCGCCAGAGGCAGCCTGAGATGAGATCCTCAGACCCATTGTAAGACCATATGAAGGTGTGGTTGGCCCTGGGTTCCTCCTAATGCAAGACCTCATGTGGCTGGAGTGTGTCAGCAGTTCCTGCAAAACGAAGGCATTGATGCTATGGACTGGCCCGCCCATTCCCCAGACCTGAATCCAATTGAGCACATCTGGGACATCACGTCTCGCTCCATCCACCAACACCACGTTGCACCACAGACTGTCCAGGAGTTGGCAGATGCTTTAGTCCAGGTCTGGGAGGAGGTCCCTCAGGAGACCATCCGCCACCTCATCAGGAGCACGCCCAGGCGTTGTAGGGAGGTCATACAGGCACGTGGAGGCCACACACACAACTGAGCCTCATTTTGACTTGTTCTAAGGACATTACATCAAAGTTGGCTCAGCCTGTAGTGTGTTCTCCAAATCCAGACCATTAACTAATTTTAGTGTTCCCTTTATTTTTTTGAGCAGTGTATATCTGGATTTTCTGCGTAAGGATGGCATCTTCAGTTAAAGGTAGGAATGTGGCTTTTGGAAGCAATGTATTCTTACATAGTTTAGGGACCAACCAAAAAAAACTGCTGCTATATTAATAATAATATAAAAACTATCTAACTGTGAAGTTACAGTAGCTGCTGCCATTTTTCCACATGGTTAAATGGACAAATGTAGATGACATCAAGATTTCAGAACAAAATATTTGTTTCTGCGCCTGTTCCTTGCTACAGCTTTCAAAAATCACAAGGGGGCACTTGCCTAAAACTAATTTGGGATTTTTTAATGAGTTTTCAGTCAAGCCTGAACCTGAAATAAGGGTGGTTGCTCACACCAGCATAAGATATTCAAATGCATTGTTGACTACAAACATCATCAAGCTCAAAGCAAAAGGAACGCAAAGCTACTTTTGGGGAGTTGGAAACATGCACCTGTGGGGTAATTCATTCTTAGCTTAAGATTTGCTTTTTACTATCAAATTAATGACAAAAGAGGTGTTACTTTGTGATCAAAACATAAAAGTCTCAAACCTTTTTTTTTTTGGCAATCCATTTTTTTTGTTCACTTAGATAAAATGTATTGTCCCAAAGTTTCTAATATTACATTAATTTCTATGCACCCCCCCTGTAAGTAAGAGATTTGCTGAAATGCATTTTAGAAAAGACAATAACTTTGTGTGCCTCCAAGGCAGGGACGGAGTAAGGGAAAAAACAAAAACAACAAAAAAACTTCTCAAAACTTCAAAATGTCTTTCAAACAACTTTTAGCTGTGGTTTCCGCTTTTATTTCTTAAGAGATAATAAGAGATAAAAACAAATGCGGTTGGCTGTTGCCAGTCACGTGGGCACTTGCAGTGGCAGAGTGCCTTTTCAAAATAAAAAAATTCATGCTCTATTTAATCTTTAACTTATTTATCTTCAATAACATGTTTATTTATTACCTATTTACTCTATTTTATTAACTATTTGTGCATTTTGGACTATTTGTTGCCTGTATATGCAATAACATTTCATTGATTGAGGCTATGTTAACCTGGGTTACTACGAACTGTAGCTTCTGTGTCAAATATGGTCAAAAACATGCAGGAAAACCAAAACCTGCAGAGGCAATCGGCACTGAACAGTTTAAACATGACAAACTCAAGAAGCACACTGGCGGCTTGAGGCACAAAATGTGCGTAGACAGAAACATTAACAAAACTGAACTGCCACTTCCATCGGCCTTCTGCTGACAGGAAACTTCCATTCAGTAACCAAAAGAGACCAAAACCATCTTGAAACTCATGACCAGAGTCTCTCAGACATCGATTGTATTTGAGCGGCCTGCACAGGTGAATTGAGACCAGGAAGATGAAATCCCAATTCCCCTCTTTTCCCATGCAATTTTGCAGTGCTATGACCCTCCACCATCCACCTCCACCCACCTCCCCACACAAGAGTAATTAAATCCTAGGTTGAGGAATTTAAACACCTGCTACCATTAGCACACATGGAAATAAAAACTCAACTGACCGCACAGTCTTCTTAAGCTAGCACAGCTAACAATACTGTTGTTTACTTGCTAGCTAATAACTGAGCAGCTGATGTTTGCAATAACATTGAAGTAAACTAAGAATAGAGTCGATAGCTCAAATCCTATTACCAACAAAGGACCCACATCTTTAACACTCAATCAAATAGCTACTCCTCATGACTTCTTTATCTGTCATTGCATTTTGTAGCAGGCTAATGCTGGTCCACACTGCCGCTCCCCCTGACAGGTCCAGCTACTCTGAGACAAAAGGGACTCAGTGAGCTAAATAATTTGAATCACTTTTTGCTTATAGATATAATTAAGAGTCCCATCCAGTAACGATGATCTCTCTCCAGCATTTATGTTGACGGTAAATGAAAAAGCCTGACATGGTTAATTGGCATGCATTGCACATTGCTCATTTGCATCAAAGTTACTTAATATTTATTGAAAACTAAATAGGCACAAAGCTGTACCCTCAAACCAACACTTGAAGTCTAAATTTCAGCTGCATGTGAAGAAATCAGCATAAAGTTCTTCTGCTGGCATTTAAAAGTGGACTCATACGACCAGGTTAAGAGGTGTTTGTCTCTTAGCTGTGAAGCCAACTGAAATCCATACAGGCCTTTGACAGGGGAGGGGCCCAGGACCACACAAAGAAAGATTCAGTGCCCTGACAAGAACTGCCAACTATGTCAAAAAAAAGAATTACAAATCTGAGTTGATTTCTTCATCAGTATCTTAATTAGGCAATTAACTCTAGAGGACTAAAGTTATAATTAGTAACACCATCACTAATGAGGGATAGATTTTATCCAATATAGTATTCCTGATAAAATATAGTTTTCATCAAAATATATTAAAGAACAACCAGTGCTGGGCAATATGACTCAGTAGAGTAATAAGTTACTTATTACATATAATGCAACCTAATGCTTTAACAATGTAACCAACAAAACCTGACAGTCTGTAGACATCTTCTAGTGCGGCCTACGTAGCATAAAAATAAAATAAGGCTGCAGTCTCTCGGACTTTTTTAACAGTATGATTTTCACAGTGGTGGAAAAAAAATCGACATCTCCGAGAGTGGCCTTCAATTTCGATTCCATATTCACAAATTGTCTCTCAAGCCACAGAGAAAAAGGCATAATTAGGGCCCTATAAATTTCCGCTATCACAGAATCACGGACGGAATCGTGGCATTGGGCAATAAAGACGGAATTCATTTTTAATGCGGAATATCGCAGAAAGGCTGTTTTCATGAGACAGAGGAACATAAACCTGGGGAATCGTTCCTGGGGGTCTCTAATCAGTGTGACAGAACCCCTGCCCCCTCGTTCCTTTCCAAATAAAATGCAAACATGGTGCTCCCCCCCGTCTGCTGAAAAGATACGCAATACGACGCTAACGCCTAAATACAGAGCTGAGCAGCACCCCGGTGACTTCTATGAGTCAGGTGACCTGTTATTTTGTACATTTTGTCAACACTCTGTTGACAGGAAGCAGAAAAATACATGTGATAACCACCTGATGTCCAAAAGTAATAAAAAACAAAGAAAAGCATTGCGCTAACGCTAGCCAGCAGAAAATGATGATGACGATGCAGCAATAAAGTATTGAGGAACAGTGCAATATTGTGTTGCCTCAATGAATGTAAGGTCATTTCTATTTAATTAGTGTGCATTTTATTCATAAACATGATTTAAACACACTGTTTTCTGGTAAAATATAAGAAAAAGGTAAAAAATGGAATTCCATAAAATTAAAATGGACAAAATGGAATTTGAGAAAAAATAAAATGGAATTTCCCTACATAATATTACCTTTTGGCGTAGTAGTCTCGTTATATTACTTGTTACTAGGTAAAGTAATAATACTACAGTAATATATTACTAAGTAACGTGTTACTGCCCAGCACTGAGTACAACACTGTCTGCCAAATTGAAGTACTCTTATTCCATTTCCCAATATCATACATTCGTTCATACACCTTTTTTGCCTCGTGTATTCTGAACTAGCAAATCATGTGTTGTTTCCACGCCGTTCCATGTCACCACCTCAAGAAAATTATCAACCTGTGGGAAAAAAGAAATGCTGCCTAATTCAGAACTTTGCAGGTCAACTGAATGTGTGGGACCTACATTTTCTACTTGCACTCCAAAAAATTAATTCCTAAAAGAACCATTATTTTTTAACATGTTTTATGTAGCATGAATAGCATATCTATGTACCAATATATATACATAACAATAATTATAGATATAGAAAAAGAAATAATAACTGAGAGAAGTCATGTGGTTCTGCGACCTCTCTAAGCTGCACAGCAGTGCTAGAGGTGTGCTGACATTATCATTTATTGTTCCTTGCTGGATGAAGGGTTAAACTATGCCAGGGGTCGGCAACCCATCACACTCAAAGAGCCATTTCGACCCAGTTTCAACGGAAAAGACAACACTGGGAGCCGCAAACACTTTTTATATTTAAAATAATACAATATACACACACACACACACACACAATTTCCGTAATTTCCGGACTATAAGGCGCACCTGACTGGAAGCCGCACCAGCGAAATTTAGGTAAAAAACAAATGTGTATATATACAAGCTGCACTGGACTATGAGCCGCAGGTGTTTTAATGTTTAATTACCACATGTAAGGGTTCGTGCACAGAGGGGATTGTCAGGAAAGAGATGGCTGTTTGGGGAAGCTTCCGATTTGTTAACATTTCCTACAAACAAGTTGCATTTATGCATAACTTCTAATAATAGAACGGACCATGTAACGCGCTGTGTAAACTGTACTGTATAACATGACACATTGCGTTTCAGACACAAACTTTCACAGCATTCAAAACGTATTTACTGTGTAGAAATAAACGGTGCGCTCCCAGTGAACATACCATAAACAAAGCTAACAGCGCTCGACGAGGCTATGCCTAATTAATAGGGCTGCAACTAACGACTATTTTAATGGTCGACTAGTCACCGACTATTGAAACGATTAGTCGCCTAATCGGATCATTTTAAATTTTTTCTTAAATTTAGCATGAAGTTGATTTATGTGGCATATGATAATAAACAAGAAAGATGGGTTCAATGAAAAATACATCTTTTATTGAATATACTGCGGATTTGTACAAAAATTAAATAAAAATGTCATGTCTAAAACCAATTAGGCCCAGTGCTCGGTCAGCAGAGACATAAATCCATAAATAAATAAACCTCTGTCCATTTTTTTAAGGACAGGCAAATAAATAAATCAAAATCAAGTAAACATTTTTTATAGCGAAAATACGCTTATAAAATGTACAATGTGTGTCATAAAAACCGTACTGCTTGAATGCTACTTGAACCTCACCGAGGCGAGTCAGACTCCGTTTCCTTCAACTGCCCGACGTGCTTTCTCTTCAAAAGTTCCTGCATCTCCGAGGTACCGCCATGACACCAAGGTCTGCTTTGCAACCTTCCCAAGTGGTCCTTTTATTCGCCGTATCCAGGCTAAAATGCTTCCAAACTTTAGACGTTTTAGTACGCGTACCTGATGTTGACGCCGCCATTTCTGTATGTTACCGCTCAGCGACAGAGACGCTATTGCGCATGCGCGACTCTCGGCAGAGATCATCATCAAGAGTGATGCCTCACTCTGCTGGAAAAGTGCATGTGGCGACAATAGTCGACAATGGAATTTATTGTCCACCATTTCTATTATCGATTTTTGTCGACAACGTCGACTAATTGTTGCAGCCCTACTAATTAAGTGTTTTTTAAAAGCACCTGTAACACAGCAGTAGGCCTCAAGGTGCAGTAACGTCTGTTTAAAATATAACCAGCCTACCAGAGATGCCAGCCGCACCGTTGTATAAACCGCAGCATTCAAAGCAGGGGGAAAAAGTCGCGGCTTATAGTAAAGAATTATATATAATTTTTTTTAAATATTTCGAGATCACAATAATCTTGCAATTTACAACTACAATTAAACAAATGAACAAACACAAATAAAATACTTTGTTCAGATGTTGCACAGTTTCGGTGTCGCTTGGCTTTCCACGCATGTTGGCTGCCTGCTGACACGTCGAGTGCTGTCAAACGTCTCTGAAGAAGGCGAATGCTGATCACCGAAATTGCACAAGGTCTGAAGAAAGAAGTTAAAAACTTTGACTTAAAAAGACGACATGATACACGTTTTTGAGACAACTAACATACACTTCAATCGGACACTTATAATTTATTTTCCCAAGCCACGCAGAGCCGCAACATTAGGATGAAAGAGCCGCATGCCACTCCGGAGCCGCAGGTTGCCAACCCCTGAACTATGCAGTGAAATCTATTGTCTTGAAGTCACTCTTCATTTTTGCTCAGGCTTTTCCTGCCAACAAGGCACTGTAAACAAAAGCAGGCAGCTGATGTCCATAGCTCAATGTGAGAAGGACACATTTCTTTTTAAGAAAAAAAACTTTCAGGACATTTCAAGGAGTTTTCCTGGCAAGACAGAACGACACCAGCTTACAAATCTGTGTTGGGAAAATCATCACCCCATTAAAATAAAGGCCTAAGTCATGATTTCAAGTTTTTGGGAGAACACAAAACATGTACCCAAATGCAGGGCACCCTCCTGACATAGGCCATTGTCCACAGGGCATAAAGAGCGTGATCCTTTCAACTGAGGATTTAGGTGATTTTACCAGAGAGGCTTGGTGAATTGGATCCTCTAAATTATAATTTTTATGAATCAAACCTGGAACCTTCTTGCTGTGAGGCCACAGTGCTGACCACTGCGCCACCGTGCCGCCCTCAACTCGAGAAGAAGGTTTCAATTCTGACCCTCATGAGAACACAGCCTGCTAAGTCTAGTACAAGACATCACAGAAAGACAATGTGACTGTGATCCTGACAGGATAGCAGAAGACTTGACTGAATTTAGTCTTTGTGAAAGAATATATAAATAAAGAAAGAGTACATCTAGAAATGTGAGAGCAAGTTCAGACCAGACAGAGCAGAAAGAAACTGAAAGGAACTAAAAGACTATTCAGCACCAGCAGAGAAGATCCATCATGAACTCTTTTGCGGAGTATCTGGTCCGTTCCCAGCTTCAACATTACTACGGTACCAGTGATGACTTGATGGACATGATCTGGGAGCCATCAGCTGCCCCAGGCAACTACGGTGCCGAGGAACATCCATTCTGGAGACTGAACACTGCCCCAAGCGTTACTCTGGAAAACAATTATTTTGCCAAGCGGGGCTTACACTATGATGCCATGGAGGACTCAGTCTGCACACTAAACCCTGCGGCAAGAGTCAAGCTTGAAGACAATTATTTTGCCAAGCGGGGCTTACACTATGATGCCATGGAGGACTCAGTCCGGACACTAAACCCTGCTGCAAGAGTCAGGCTTGAAGACAATTATTTTGCCAAGCGGGGCTTACACTATGATGCCATGGAGGACTCAGTCTGCACACTAAACCCTGCTGCAAGAGTCAGGCTTGAAGACAACTATTTTGCCAAGCGGGGCTTAAACTATGGTGAAGAGGAAGATGAAGTCTGGAAGCCAGTCCCTGCCCCAAGCGTTACTCTGGAAAACAATTATTTTTCCAGGCAGAGCTTAAACTACGCTGTTCAGGAAGATCAAGTCTGGAAGCCAACCCCTGCCCCAAGTGTGACTCTGGAAAACAATTATTTTTCCAGGCAGAGCTTAAACTACGCTGTTCAGGAAGATCAAGTCTGGAAGCCAACCCCTGCCCCAAGTGTGACTCTGGAAAACAATTATTTTTCCAGGCAGGGCTTAAACTGCAGTGCTGAGGAAAATCAAGTCTGGAAGCCATCCCCTGCCCCAAGCGTGACTCTGGAAAAAAATAATTTTGCCAGGCGGTGCTTGAACTACAGTGCTCGACACAATCCATACCAGAGACTAAACCCTGCCCCAACAGTCAGTCTTGAAAACAATAATTTTGCCAGGCGGTGCTTGAACTACAGTGCTGGAGAAAATCCACACCGGAGACTAAACCCTGTCCCAACAGTCAGTCTGGAAGATAATTATTTTGCCAGGCGGTGCTTGAACTACAGTGCTGGAGAAAATCCATACCGGAGACTAAACCCTGCCCCAACAGTCAGGCTGGAAGATAATTATTTTGCCAGGCGGTTCTAAATCTATGATGCCGAAGAAGATCTAGTCTGAAGACCAACCCCTGCCCCAAGAATCAGGCTTGAAAACAATAATTTTTGCCAGGCGGGGCTTAAACCAAGGCGGTGCCGAGGAAGATCAAGTCTGGAAGCCATCCCCTGCCCCAAGCGTTCCTCTGGAAAACAATTATTTTGCCAGGCAGGGCTTAAACTTTGGTGCCGGGAGAAAATCCATACCAGAGACTAAACTCTGCCCCAAGAGTCAGTCTTGAAAACAATTATTTTGCCAGGTGGGGCTTGAACTACAGTGCTGGAGAAAATCCATACCGGAGACTAAACCCTGTCCCAACAGTCAGGCTGGAAGATAATTATTTTGCCAGGCGTGGCTAAATCTACGATGCTGAAGAAGATCTAGTCTGAAGACCAACCCCTGCCCCAGGAATCAGGCTTGAAAACAATTATTTTGCCAGGCGGGGCTTAAACCAAGGTGGTGCCGAGGAAGATCAAGTCTGGAAGCCAACCCCTACCCCAAGCGTTACTCTGGAAAACAATCATTTTTCCAGGCAGAGCTTAAACTACGGTGCTGAGGAAGATCAAGTCTGGAAGCCAGCCCCTGCCCCAAGCGTTACTCTGCAACTGTGATTTATTTGAAATAAAAACTGTCTGCTGGATTTAAATTGACTGTGATTCTCTTTCTGCATGCAAGTTGAAAGTGATGCCAATAAAAAACACAACTATTTATTCAAATAACAACTGATCATTGGATGCTAATTTTGCTATGAACAGGCAATGCAATGTTTTTGACAAAACTTTGGCTCCAATTTATTGATGTGGTGGACACAATTGTTTCCAAATCTCAAAAAGCAGCTATTGGCTGTCTGAATTGTAGCCAGACATCGCTAGATGACATCAGCAATGAATTTGCATAATAATGAATTACATACAATGGACTTTAAGTGGCTTATATACCTTTAGACCTACAAATGAACTTTTTCTGTTGGGGGTTTGGGGGGGTGGGGGTTGACCAGGGACACTCTAATGGACCCTGCTGCTCATTCATCTACTTTCTAAGGTTCAAATGGAGTCATAGTTCTGGGCTTCCTACTGCAGCAGCCGCCAGAAATTTCCACAAAAACTACGATGGCACCTTGGCCAATCACTGCTGGGATCGTGCCTGGAATGAGTTCCCTTGCAGTGACCAAGTGAATGACTCATAACGCCACTGTGCCCTCATGTGAAAACTCAGTTGTAGTACCTTTTCAATCCAATAGGAGGACCAGCCAATGGAAGCTGAGTAGGTTGTGCCCGGAGCGAGCCATCGTGCAGCAGCCCCTCCCCTCCTGCCTCGCTGGCTATATTTTTGTTTTCATGTCATCGCTCTATGTGTGTAAGCTGCCATGAGATGGCATCTGCAGGACCTTCACAACCAGTTTTAATAAATAAACAATACAGAAGAAGTGCTGTTTGGAGGTTCCTTTGATTTGAGTCGGATGAACAAGGAAAGCCAAAGGACAGCAGCAAGCCCATATGCAAGAGATGGAACAGAACTGTGCCGACAAAAGGAGTGAACACAACGAATGTAGCAAAGCTCCTCCAAGACAGACACCGGACCTGTATAGAGTTAGAGGTACAGAGGTTGGTAACAGTAGAACTTGAAGTACGTGTTGCCTGGAGTTATCACATCTGTCTGTGTTTACTTTGACGTGTTGTCTTGTTAGCGAGCGCTAGCTAAAGCTAATCGACGGTAGGTTACATATATTAAAACTTATTTGCATACTGTTACTGTGTAAAGAATAACTTTAAAAAGTTCTCTACCTTAAGAATAAAGTTCTTTATTTTTCTTTAAATAAAAAACCTTTTTGCACTAGATTCTGAGTGGTAGCTTAGTCTCGAAAATCAAATTGAATATCAATATTTTTCTAAATATCTTATCGAAGCGTGAAATCCAGCATTGTGACAACACTTATGGCATCAGATGTCTTAACAGACCTAAGCACTTGTTGGTGAAGGTGGAACACAAGTTCATTTGTTAGTTCAAGGGTAAGGCCCCCTGGTGTGAAAACGCCATGTGTGCCGCCTTGAAACTAGTGAGGACGCTTGCGATTGACTGAGTTCCAGCTTGCGCCATGCTTGGTGTCAGCATAAAGAGCAGATCTGGAAACAGATCACAAAGAGTAGAAGTAATGAGAGTATTCCTCTAGTCTTTAGGTTGATCATATTCCAAGAGTAGAGTGGGTAGGAAGCAAGAAAAAAAGAAGAAAAAGAAAAAAACATAAAAAATACATAAGGTAGAGGGTATGGAAAACCCCAGTGTGGGAGCTGTCATGGCCAGTTAGGAGAACAGCCCAGTTGGAGCTCTCTTATCTGTCTGCTACAGAAAGCCAACCAGCGGAGGTACACACTGCTCTGAGGCAGGACACACACTGAGGAATGTTTTTTTTCAATCAGGCCTACATGTTCTGCAGATATTACTGAGCTCACAATTCTTCTTACACAGTAGATATCCTTTCCATAAATTTTGTCAAATTCTCATATTTCTTGTAAATGCTTATGCTGTGTTTTTTTTATTTTTTTGGGGGGTGGTTTAATTTCAATATAGGATAAGTGTATTTGGAGAGGCCATTTTCAATTCAACTATTGATTTTGGACTTAAATACAACTAAACAAATTAAATGAACATGAAAAGACTTCAGACATTCCTTTTTAATAAAGCTCATAGTTAGCTTTATTAAAAAGGAGTTAGCTTCGGCTGGCCCTTAGATATGCTGCTATATGCCTAGACTGTCAGGGGATGTCCCATGGTGCACTGTGCTTCTCTCTCCTCCTCTCTTTCCTCTCTGTCCTCCTGTATGTGTTATACATAAATCATACTCATGTGTTAGGAACTCGTCTTCTTCTCCAGAGCCTTTGTGCTTCCCTACCTCCTAGATCTCTGACTGCTGCCACTGCTGCTGCTGGAGGCTCCAGACCTGAAGAGGCTCAAGCTGCCACCCTTAGCATCACCTGTTCACGTCCCTGTCTGTCCATTATTCTCTGCCACTTTCTTTCCCACTGTATATCTGTCTCTCTCCATTATCTGTCTTTGTCTCTGCCCCGCTCTCCTGCTCTCTTTCCACCCCACCGGTCAAAGCAGATCCCTTCGAGCCTGGATCTGTCCAACATTCCTGCCTGTTTAAAAGGAAGGTTTTCAGCACCACTGTTGCAGGATGTGCCTGCTCATGGAGAATTGTTAACTTTTGGTGTGATTTGGCGCTTCACAAATAAAATTCACTTGACTTAAATCCCACATCAGATATCGAAAAAAATACAGTACCTGAAAATCTTGATTGATATGCACTACTCACAAAAAGTTAGGTATATTCAGCTTCATGTGAAATTTCAGGATGAACCTACAATGCATTATAACTTTTACAGGTGAACTTAATGTGACCTTCTCTGAACTTTTGAATACACATGTCCAGCTGCTCGGTGTTTCAGTATTTTTTACACAACTAGCAAAAATTCACAACAGGAAATTGATCCATACAATCGACCAAAAAATTTCCAAGAATAATTGCAATTGGTATTTTCACAGTCCTCATTATGCAGTCCACATTTTGACATCATGAGATGAGATCGAGGTGACACGGAACACTTGATGAATAGTACCTCACAGTTACGAGGCTTCAAACAGAATGTTGTTTGACTGTACTTCTACTGTTTTTACTTTACTTTTTTACAAAAGTACAAACAGTGTCCTACAGGGGATTGTTTCACCAACATGCCACCTTTCCCCCCTCTTATGAGTTTACATGGTGGTCTTAATGCTTTTACTTCAGTAAAGGATATGAGTTCTTTTTCCATCACAACCGCTCAGTGATCAGTCTTTCAGTGACTCGCTGTGGCTCAGTAAATAGTGTTTTATTTATGGCGACCTCCCACATTAAAACAACCGCACCACGACATGATTTTCTAATTTTGGAGATGTATGCACCTTTCTCGCTCTGTCTAGACAGTAACTCTTTATTTGCACAACTCTCGTCAGACTTGTGTCTGTTGTTTCTAGTAAAATAATCAAACTCACACGATCTTTTGCAGCTCTAGGCTTCCCTTCTAGACACGACCCTCTCTGCCTTTCTGTCAAACTGATGACAGCAGACGATGTTAAACTGCAGTGTTTCACACACAGAAACTTTATTTGTGTGAACACTCAGGTATGGTTTGTGACTAATCTTGGCATTTTCATTTTTCTTTAATCAGTCTGAGAGGATGGTGGCATCTGCGATTGATTAGTAATCAGTCTGCCCTCCTCTCCTCCCTCAGCTGTTTGTTTGCTCTGAGAAGGTCTGACAGTTTCTGACAGAGACACAGACACTCCTGTTTAATGTAAAGGCCTCCTTATATCGTTGTTATATCTTATAAGTACACCTGGTTGGTGTCAATGTCATTCACCATCACGTTAGTTTCCAGTGTCACTGACTGTGACAAGTCAATGAACATAAACCTATTGAGGGTTGGATTCAAAACACTACAAAACCTAATGTGACAAATCCCTTTCTGTTGCCTCTCCTGCCCACCTGTTGTCTCTTTCATTAGCACCACAGTGGGTGCAACTGCTTCAGAATTACTTGCATTTCCCATTTAGACATACTAATATTCCAGAAGGTTGAGTGACTTGTTGTTATACTGCGATGATGAAGTCTTGCCTTAATTTTTTTGAGTGGTGTATATGAAACATATTTCAAGTCGAAGCCTCCAAGAACGGTTCAAAAGACCCTTCATGGGAAGAAGACTACAGAGTCTGTGTACCCAGCCTGGAGGGTTACCAGGGCCCCGCCCTGGTGCCAGGCCCGGGGTAGGGGCCCGTGGGCAAGTATCCTGTGGCCGGGTCTTCGCCCATGGGGTCCTGCTGAGCTCAGCCCGAAGATGTTGCATGTACTCGTCACCTGTGGGCCCACCACCCGCAGGAGAAACCAGAAGGGTCTAGTGCAATGTGGTTTGGGCAGCAGACCAAGGCGGGGGCCTTGGCTGTATGATCCCCAGACATGGAATCTGGCTTTTGGGACATGGAATGTCACTTCTCTGATGGGGAAGGAGCCAGAGCTGGTGGAAGAGGTTGAGCCTTACCGGCTGGATATGGTCGGCCTCACCTTGACACACAGCCCCGGTTCCAGAACCCAAGTCCTTGAGAGGGGTCAGACTCTCTCCATTGCTGGAGATGCTCCGGGTGAGAGGCAGAGGGCCGGGGTAGGCTTTTTGATAGCCCCCAGACTCTCATCCTATACGTTGGGTTTTACCCCGGTGGACGAAAGGGTTGCTTCCCTGTGCCTTCGGGTCGGGGAATGAGTCCTGACTGAACTGCTGTTCAGCGCAAAAGGCACAGACAACAGAGTACCCACCCTTTTTGGAGTCCCTGGGAAGGTTGCTGGATGGCACCCCGACTAGGAACTCTACTGTCCTACTGGGGTACTTCAACGCTCACATGGGTAATGACAGTGTGACCTGGGGGGGCGTGATTGGGAGGAACAGCAGACCTGACCTGAACCTGAGTGGTGTGCAGTTATTGGACTTCTGTGCAAGTCACAGTTTGTCCATAACTAACACTGGGCATCTGGTGTGGATGCCTCCTGGACGCCTCCCTCGGGAGGTTTTCCAGGCATGCCCAACTGGGAGGAGGCCTCGAGGCTGACTCAGGACACGCAGGAGGGATTATATTTCTCGACTGGCCTGGGAACGCCTTGGGATTCCCCCGGACGAGCTGGTGGAAGTGGCTGGGGAGAGGGCGGTCTGGGTTTTCCGCAACTTGGACCCGAATAAGCGGAGAACAATGAACGAAAGAACAAACAAATACTTGCTTTTATTCCATGAGATTTCTGTTTAAACTGTTTTTCCTTCTGTTTTATGTAAGTTACTCTTTTGAAAATTATTTTCAGATATGCATTTAGCTTCTTATAAATCTACAATTCACTTTGGAAATTACGGTTCAAATTATTGCTATTTTAATCATTATTATTATTATTATTATTATTATTATTATTACTATTATTATCATCATCATCATCATCATCACAAGTGTGTTTGAAAAAAACTGAATTCATTATATGGTCATTCAAATTCATTTGTTCTACCCTTTTCTGAAAAGGTCTTCCATAGTCCAAATTCTGTCAGTCACTTTCCTAATTTGTTGCACTTCTTGAATCATACTTTTGTATTTGATTAAATTTAAACTGTTTTTTTTCCAACTTTTTTGGTATTTTTAAAGTGGGCAATGCCCCTCTGGAAAAAGGCAATCACCAATCAGGGATCACAAATATCTGAATCAGGATCTGATGACAGTTTTTGATTAAAATCAAGTCAAACCACATTCCGCACCATCCCAATGAAACAAATGTTTTGAGTCCTGATAAATAACATCAAAAAGAATGATTAACTGAATGCACACTTGGGCCTCAAGTTAACAAAATATTGGAGAACCATATAAAGGCATGTGACGGACTGAAACCAACCGTGGATCTGAAATGAACTAAATGAATAAGATTCATGTTACGCTGAAGTATAACCAATGATTAATTTAAAGATTTAGTATAAAGCTTTGCGTCTTGTGCCTGGTGTTGTGTCCGGATGAGACACGGTCTAACTAATGTGAATGGATGTGACAGGCCCCAAAGGCACTTGTACAATGCACTTTAAAACATGCTCTTTAAAACATGCTCTTTAAATGGCATCAATAAGGCCATATATTTATGAACCAGAACCTTCAGTATTTGGACAAAGTGCAGCATGGGCTTTTTTTTCGTTACTTGGACAGTTTAATAATATATTTCTTCTTTGGTGACAGAAGAATTCAACTTTAACATGACAACTCTATTGCGAAAAGAATTAAAATTTTACGTAGCATAGCTTTTGACACTGGGCGGCGTAAAATATTTTGTTAAATGAGTATCTATAGCACAGCTTTTTCTGCCGTGTATCAACTGTTAATATTTTTTTCCCCAGTTCTACTCTGCCTTTAATGCAGCTTTACCATTGCACAATCAGGAAAATAGCCCCCTTTCAGTTTATACACACATTTTTTTCATAGTTTGAAAGAAAGGTGACAAATCATGTCAGCTTCAGCTTACTTTACACCATCACATGCAACACCACCAACCACAAGTAAGTCAAAGTAACAATATCATAATCATTATTACATCATGTCGCACTTTCACTAACCGGTGATATCTATGCTTTTGCGCTGGTGAAATGGTGGCGGTCAAGAGATGTTTAAACACTGATGGACTCTTGCAGGTAACACATAGACAATGTACTCTGTGAGCCATTGACCCAGTCAGTTAGTTACCTGTTCTGCAGCCTACCAGAGTAGGCGGGTTCCACTATTTTCCCCTACTCTTTTAGCAGTATATGCTGTTGTGTCATGTCAGAGGCTCTGGGCAACTGGCGTAGGAGAATTGGAACAGCTAATGAAATGTAGCTTTGGTCAGGAATCCCAGGGGTCTGGATTTTCATTGAGTGAGAGGAGTGAGATGTGACAGGAGTGAAAATTGACTCGGGGTCAGGCTCCACTATACACTTGAGTACCAAAAAGGGACAAGTGTGCATTGTAAACTATTGACTTGCAAATTGTTTAACATACAGCAACAAACAGAAGGAAACAGACAAGCAGTGCACTGCTTCTTGTACATCTGGAAGAGTGTCTCTCTTCCCTCTGCTAGAGTACATTTACTTACTCTATGCCTTTGTCCGGATTCCATGCATGTGCAACTGTACCATGCTGAAGCAAACCTCTTCCAATCATGACAGGGGCAAACAAAGTGTACCACATCCAAGCATTATACAGATTGCCAGGAATAAGTAGGGTGCAATGTTTTGGCTAAATTTAGCCTCAACTAAGCCTTAGCTTCCAATCCTATTTTACTTTTAGGTTACTTTGGATATGTAGAAGAAAGAAAATGTCAAAAAATTACTTTACTCCTTGGTTAATTTCAAGTCAAGCAAATATTTTGATGAAGACATCTTTGTTGTCCATCTCCTCTCTGACCAGTAGGAACAATAAAGTCAAATGTGCCTAAATGGCACATAAATCAGATTGCAGATGTGCGGTATTGATCCCCTACCTCATGCCTTCTGTGGACTTGTTCTGATAATTGCAGTAGAGTTGTGGCGTGCCCAGCATTGCTTCAGTAAACACGGCCAGGAAACCCAGGGTCTCCACGAACACGGCAGAGTCCAGTAGGACATAGGTGATGTAGGCTGCCACCAGTGTGAAGGCCAGCACACACTGAACGTAATCCAAGAAGTGGCTCCATGACCAGAAGTAGTTCCAGTCAAAGTCTGAGGGTGTACAACATAGGGAGACCAAAAAGTCAGTCATTCAAATAAATACTTAACAACAAGAATCCTCTCAGTGCCAGCCAGCTGGCTGTGCATTATGTTACCAGAGAGAAAGTACTTTTTTTTTTCCAAGACATGCTAGAGAAATGGGCAAAAAAGGTCATTTTTTCCCAGCAAATACGGTGGATAAGCTTGATTTCCATAAAGAATGCAAAATTTGCCAAAGAATCACTGTGGGATGCAATGTTGGTACACATTTTTTCTCTTACACAGATACAAATTTGAAACCAATCGGCTATGAGTAGCCTCTAGGCCCTAGAGGCTCCTCATAGCCCAGCATTTAGGTGGTTCCCCCCTAGAGTCTAGGGGGAACCACCTAAATGCTGGGGCTTCAAGTGTAGCCACTGAACTCTCAGTCAAGACTTCTGCTTTCATTTGCCATTAATTGCTTACAGCCCCATTATTAACTTCAGGTGCAAGAATAGTTTTGGATTAAAGAGACGATGTTTAATGTGCGCTAACATGATATCTGAGAAACACCTTGAGGGAATTGCTTCAAATTTGCCACCTCTTCTGGGACTCTAAGCTGAAATTGAAAGGTTTTTGGTGGTGGAAGATCAAGGTCAGTGGGACAGGCATACAATGCAATGGCATTCAACTTTTATTTCCAGTTCCATTTTCAATTGCAGTCTTCAGCTCCATTCAGTGTGGACTTGAAATCAATTTATTTATTTATTTTTTTACACAATTTACCAGATACATGTCCTCTGGAGTCACACAAGAATTTTAACATTTTCCCAGATATGCAGTTGTCTCCTCCAAATCCCTGGATGTGGACAGTCAATAAAAGTACTCTTTTCAGAGAAAAAAAAAAAATAAATGCCCTCCTATCCTCTGCGGGCATAAAAGAGTCTCAGATTATTTATGAGTGTCTTTTTCCCTCTGAACAGTGAACTCAGAGCTTCCTCACTTCTTATTTTTAAACAAAATATACCAATTCAGCTATTTTTAAAGCCTTATGCAGTTAATAAAAAGAAAGCAAAGACTTCTTCATTGTAAAAAAACATTTTTAGATTACTTGACACTTGAGATGCACATTTGAACACCCCCACAATGTCTTTTCTGCATTCAGTATGTACCTTGGTCACAAATAGGCAGCTTGGAATTGTGCATCATCTGGCATTGTTTTCACTCAAATGCTTGCAAAACAGAATTTTTTTCCCTGCAGTATCTTCACACAGGATTTGGGAAGTAGAAAGTGAAGCAGTGAGGAAGGACTACAGTGAGCCAAGGTTCTAGCAGCTGGGTGGGTATCTGGAAACTGATCAAGGATTTGAAACTTATTTTCTTCCCTAATCACTCTCATGTGCTTTCATTCTCCAAGGAAATGATTTGATAAAGATTCTGAGCACAACGCTGGCTCCCTGTAATAAGCACGACAGCCCATTTTAATACCACGATAACGTCTAAAAGCTCCACACCACTGATTGCCTCCAGCTCAACTTTAACTGATGAGGTAACAACTACAATAAGCAACATCAAACCATCTTTACGCTTAATTTCCATGAGGCTACAACACATTAAACAGATCTGTAGGCCTGGATTTGTAAGCAAGCAGAGGTGATTAAAAAAGTAGAGCTCATATCTCCTGCATCTTAAATACGATTTTCACAAGCCTCAAGTGCAATAAAGCAGATTCATTTAATCACATACAAATGAGGCTCCCCTTATCTTGAAGGCTCTCTACTCTTTAGGTCTCCAGATGAGTGTAGAGTAGAAATAACATTTATGACATTTGCATTCATGATGAATTAAATCTTGCCTCATTATGGAATTCATGGTGCCAAATGTGACATTTAGATGGCATTTCTCAATGAATGTGCAAAGCAGGGCCATGTGCATGCGAGGTGACCGAGTCCTCTAATATTGAATGAATGTAATTGTTCCTTTGTGACCGATAGGTTAAATCAATTGAATAAATAAAACTGGATCACCAAAGAAAAATTCAAACCAGGCCTTCCGTCAAACCCCCATGATTCACCCTTCAACCAGATTATGCGACCAAACGTGCAGGCAGTGGTGCTATAAAAGGTATAATGGGGTGTACATTTCTGTTTGTGCATAATTATCCCTCAGAATATCCTTTGAGAACTGTTGTCTGTACTGTACAGCTGTTTATTCTGTTGATTTTGTGGTTACAGATGCCCTGCTGGCAGCAGAGCCAACGGACTGTGAACCTGGTCCAACTAGCACCAGGCTGGCACTGCCTGATAAAAGCCAAGCACAGAGAAAGGCAATCTGGGGTGTGATGAAGCAGCACTCAAGACCAACCTTGCTGCTGCTGGTTTGCAAAGTTTCACCCCCAAAAAAGAGGGGCATATGACATATAAATGTATGTTTCTGAATGATAGGATTAGGCGGCAGGTTGGGCAGTATATCACAGGCAAACATTCTCAAGGCTGACTTTCCATGACTTCATATTTCCATTTATTGATTTACATTACATAATAAGGACTTGCCTTTTGTCCCTAAAAGGCAGGACAGGACTCACAATGTGACAGTATAGATGTACGTCTTGTTCTCATATTAGTGGGGATCATTTATGCATGCATTCCCTAGTCCCTTCTTGTCTTTGGGGTACACACTTTTTGTCAACCTCCTTCGAGCCAGACTGTGCACGCAGAAGGGAGGTGGGACCCCCACCACTTGTGAGCTTAGCACAGTGAATGTAATGGGAAGGAAGTGTGAACATTTATCTGTCAAAAGTAGTCAAATACAAGGTTCAGGATCCTAGTTTGCCAAAGGGCATCATCCTCCTCCTCTCTTACAAAGTCAGCCACTATCAGCAGCAACTACTGACTTCTAACCCCCAACAAACATTTTGTGTTATTGGCTGATGTCACAGTTTGGCTTTTGGGGTGCAGCGTTATATTACTGCACCAAGCATTTTAATCAGGAAAGTACACAGACGATGGGGTCTCACTCTAAAATGATAAAGTTCAACACTTCTGGCCTCGACAATGCTAATGCAGCCATTTATTGTTCTAAGCTAACTAGGAGTCAGCTGGTCTCAGGGGTGTCAGCTCCCTCACCTACTTCCTACTCCAACCCTAAAATCAAGTCTTAACCATCAAATGTCATGTGAAATTCAATATTTTGTCTCAGACCCCATAAGCATAAAGACCCACAAACACAGAGACCACATGACCCACACTTGTCTTAATGAGCAAAACATGTCATCTTCAGATGAGCATCGTCATTAGTATCGACGTTAAGGTGAAATTTTCAGCGTGCTCCAAACCTAAATACACATACATGCTTGCTTCCACTCAGCTGTTAAAGTTGCAGCTACAAGGCTAGTAATTTAGCTACTGTAGCACACATAATCATTCATGACAGAGGAGGAGACACAAGAGAGCAAAAGATGGGTATTGCATCTTCAAAGCCCCTGGGATTTCTCCATTCATCGCAGAAACAAGCAGGGTACACAGTGGAGTCGGAGCACGCTCTGCTGGTCAAACTAACGAGACCATTACCCAAACATCTTGTCTACATCTAATTTGAAAAAAATAGAGGCTTCCACAACGGCACACAGTGCCAACTGTATATGCTAATTTTGTATATTTCTGCAGACAGATAAGCTGATCAGTGGCTCAATTGAATAGTAAAGGCTGGTATTCATTTGACTTTTTTGGTGGTCAAAACATCCAATAAAACACTCACGTTACTTTGTCTTCTGAAGATTTAGACCAGCACATTTTTGCTCAAACGTAAGCTGTGATATGATGTCTGCTTGGGTTTGCTTTGTAGTTTGTGTCCCCCCGTGGTGTCAACATCTCATTCTGTAAATCCACGAGAAAAAAAAAAAAAAAAAGAGTACAAGACTGTGTTCACTTTACTCAACACATACAAATTAAGTCATTCAAGTGCAGGTCAGTAATGAAATGTGTGAAAGGATGGTCCAATCTCAGGAGGGCCATCCTCCCTCACAGAGGTGATCACTGTTATAGTCTGACAGACTCCACATGCACGACTGTTACATTTCTTGTTCAAGGCCTTCAAATAGAATGATTAAAAATTCCTCTTCAACTTTCCTTCCGCTCAGTGCTGTCAGTTACTGGAGACTGTGAGGAGAGCAAATGTATAGAATTTTCTATTTGGTGAAATGAATGATAATTTCGATATTCTGCATCTTAATTTGGTGACCGGGGATTTTGCACGGAACACGTGTCGGCGCTAAGAAAAACGCAACGCTGCAGCTCTTCTTCCAGCAACTGACTCCTTCCTGGCCGTTCTGCTGTTGTTGCTTAATCTTGTATGTTCAGACTTTGAAGACGCAGGCCTCCATCTGTGAGCAGCAACAAATGTAAAAACAGCATCTTGTGGGCAGAACTGCATCACGTAGCAGTACGATGAGAGCGCTATCTCACGCTGACCACTGAGGGATGTTTATCACCGAGCTGAACCTCAGCCATACCCTGTCATGTTCGTGCTCTCGCTGTGCCTCCTGAGTACCCTGGGGCATTCTCTTCCTCCTTTTTAATCCTGGCTCTGTGGCAGCAGCGACGGATCTGTGTGGGAGCAGACTGGAGCTGTGTACGACAGACTTCCTGCAGTTTGCACTTTGAAATCCCACTGAGTTGTGGTACATGTGTAGGAAGAAGATGGAAATTCCAGTTACTTGTCCACCTTGTGCACACTTCAGCTGGATCCTGGGTACATCTACAGGGGGGGGTTCAAATAATGGTTTCCCTGCACTCAGAAACATCCGAGGGAGGAGCAGGAGCATTATTATGACTGCCGGAAATGGAAACATGGATATAAACAAGTTTCAGTTTCTAAAATTTGGCAGGAAACTTTCTCAGAGTGACTAAAAGGATTTCATGGCCCTGCCAAACATCACAAACTTTCTGTGCTGCCACACAAACCAGTACCTCCCAAACTATTTTTCTGGGGATCCACATTTAAAGAAACTACAAACCTTTGTGAACCAGTTGGCTGGAAGGCTTTTGAGAAGCAGCTTCATGCATTCACTTTTCTGCTGTAAATATTTCTAAACCAATCCCAGATAACAAGTAAAGCCTTACAGACGCACTTAAAAAAATGGTTTGACTCAGATCTCATCTTTTATCTTCCGAAATCTGTCGCCTCCACCCAAGCGATAAAAAGCATTTCTGATTCTATCCCATCTTTTGATCTTAAATCTCCACTGACAGTTGTCAATATGAATCACCCTGAGCTGATAAAACACCGGGATCTTTATCCAGGAAAGGTCAGCTGTGCCGATTTGGCCAGCTCTGCCACTGAGGCCACAGCTTCACTGCATTTCTAACTACTTTTAGTTAAGTGTTATTTAAGTTACGTCACTGTACTTGAAATAACCCTTGCCAATCATATCTGTGATCATAGAACCACATTTGGACATTAGGAGGTACTGCTAAAGGCACCACTGTTCAAGCGGCCTGCTGGTTCTGATGGAAATGCCTGATGTGATAATGACTGAGCTGCTGTAAGAGAGCAAAGTGGGTTCTGTTATTAAGCTTTAGGAAACATTTGGGGAACAAATTGTACAATCAGACAAATATACAGGTTGAGAATGCTGACTTCACAACACTCCCATGTGAGTCGCTGCACAGAGCTACCACATCAAGCTGTTGCCCCTGACAGCTGCACAATGGATGTTCTAATCAGGGTTCTCTGGAACTGTGCAGAATCTCTGCTCCTTCATTCATCCCTTGGCCCTCAACGCTGACCAAAGTAGCTCCAGGCTTCACTCTTCCATTTCCTTCACTCTCCGCCTGGATGCTGTTGTTATAAAAGCGGACTACGATCTGCTTCGGCTGGATATTTCCCCTCACGGATCAATGAGCCGACTCACATCGGCAAAGCCGTGATCAGAGAACATGGCTTTCTGTCAATTCTAATGATGCTCAGCAGAGCTAAGAGACTGATGATCCTTCACAGGCCTGTGACGCAGCAGAGCCAGCCACAAGGGGTTGGCATGGTGAGCCAACACTACCGCAGCTGGGGATTATGGAAGCCAGATGCCTGCTCCTGATTCTGCTGCTCGCCACAGAAATCAAACGCAGGGATAAAAACTAAAAAATGAACATTTTGCATTGAAATATTGGATAAAGGTCGCAAAAAAAGCAATCTAATATGAAAACATGACTTGTGTATTAGCTGGTTCAGTGAGGAGAATTAATGTGTTACAGTACCATGGCTCAAAGAAGATATTAGCTCTTCCTGCCATCTAGTGTACATATCAGGAACTACAGCCCCTCTTTGGCTGATCCTGGGTCATTATAGAAATTGTATCCATCACAGCACATGATTGAGCAACTGTGTTGGAATACAACTCCTCCATGACATTCCAGAAATTCCGAATATAGTGTTTTAAGCCTGGAAGCAAGCCGACCAGCGGGCACTTGGACCAGGAGCATAAAATATTAGAGTTGGTGTAAAATGATAACGGGAAACTAGGAAAAAAGGCCAAGGTGCAGGATTGTGTCCATCACTATCTCATGACTTCAGGAACTACCAGGTAAGACATCACACAAAGATCTCCATGTCTTTTGCACACCGCAACCGAGGCTCGCTGAAACTGAGAGGTCAAAGCTTCCCTGACAGGAGCAGAAACCAGAAGTTTCCCTGTCCTGACATTCTCTCCCTCGCTATACAACAGAACACGCAGAATCTGTTGAAAGCAATCAGGTCACCTGAAAGTTGTAAGATCAAGCCTTCTATTAGATTGTGCCGTCTGGCATTGTGGTCATGTGATGTCCACCAAAAGGTTTGCTTATAAAAGATCCAAAGGTCCATCCTGCAGAGTCTGATCTTGGTTCATCCCACCCCGCTTGTTAGTTGAAAGGAGGACTTCAGAGAGCGAGTCACAGATGACGACAAAGAATCATTTGTATTTGCATAAATCAACTGTAAGCTACAAGAGGCTCAGCATTCACATTCTGAGCCTCCAGAATAAATTAAGCAGATTAAATATGAGCATGCACCGGTTCACCACTCACAAGTCATTTAACACATTTAAAAACACCCATGCCAGACAAGACTTCATTATAAGTCCAAACGCACGAGCAGGAAGTCAGTACACGACAACTACGACAGTACAGTTGCCTGATACGGATTAATTACCATACATTAAAAGGTTAATGGAGTGTAAGTCAAGCGTTATCTCATAGTAATGACTGATTCATGCACAAATGACACATGCAAAAAAGGCACACCCACACTGGTCTGTCAGGGGAAACGTCTTTTTGTATGGAGGGCATGGGTGTGACATGCAGTGAGGAAGTAGAGGCTACAACGGACGGAGAGTAAATGAATCACACATGGATGCAGCAACAGGATTACACGGGAGTGAAGTGGCTTCATGCTTCATCAACACATGTAAGTCGTGTTAGTAACAAGGAAGTGTGGTCGCGGCAGCAGGCGGTCATGCACGCTACATGGAGAGACGGAGAGGCAGATGAACTACAACTGATGTTTCATGGCAGACACATTAGATTGTGTACATACCCAGAAAGAGCCTCTTAGGGATTCTGACCTCCTCGTCCTTACTGTCTGTCGCTACAGACAAAAAATACATACATAAAAAGGGGGAAACAGGGGGAGAATACAGAGCTTGGTTTGGCGGCTGCGTCACATGATTCTGTGTCATGAGTTCATCATGAATAAGAAGCTTCCAGTTTGACCAGTTAGTCTCAGCAGCGACGGCAGCGTTGGTGCCCAAAGGCCACAAGAGGGCAGTGGTGCTTCTACATAAAGAGTGTTGGGTTATCCAAAACACAACTGTGCTGCACGATGAACTGAACTGCAGCGTCCGCCTGAGCAGCTGAATAACAAAAAGAGCAAGAGCACTGCATAAACTTTCATTTCGTAAAACATGTTTTTACTGCCATGAGACTGATTTGGATTCTTTCAAAAGTTTGTATTTTTAAGTTGAGAAACAAACCCTTTTGAAGAAACCTCTCATTTGTTTGCATTTCCGTTGAAAACCAAGCAACACATGACACATTCCGTTCATTATATTGCAAATGGTACAAAATAACTGCTTTGTTACTTTCCCACCAAATCTTGCTCCACTGTTTTAACGACACATTTGAAGAACCTGCTGAATCTTGATGGAATTACAATAAAGCCATTAATTGGAGGCTTTTTACAATTCCGTTTGTCTTGATTTTTAACCATGACTACATCACGGTCGCCCTCATTGTCTGTTGGCCCTGTGCAGTTTCTCAATCTACTTGGCTGCTTTTGCTGCTCCTTTGTGCAATATTCAAAATAGGAATGTACAGCGGCAATGACATGTTATCTGAAGATAATCCCTCATCCCGAGATTAGATTTTGGCCCAATGAGGAAAACTGGTTAGTGTGCTGGCTTACTTGTATTAGCTGCTCTGGTCTGCAGAAGTCCCTTCCTCAATCATGTGGTAAATATATGATTCATTGCTTTTTCCTGATTTTTTGAAAGTAAAGACAAGCGTTTCACATTTCCAATGAGTTTTTCCAGGATGTAAAATGTGAATGTTGTGTGTATACTTGTGTATGTGAGGGACGCCTTGATTGGGTTTTCTTTGGGCCGATCATCTTTTGTGTTTTGTAACAGACTGAAAAACGAAGCCAAATTATTCGCCTCAGCAGGTCAAATAAAGCGGTCTGATAAATGACAGGGAACGTGTCTCAGAACATTAAGCCAACTCAAGAAAACGAGGACTTCTGTCGAGCTCCACATTGACGTGTCTTCATTTCCTGCCATCAACTGCTTTAAGGAAGTTGATCCGAGAAGCTCAGCCGATTTATACTGTCGGCCTTGACCGTAAACTCCAGCAGTGAGTGCACACACACACACACACACACACGCACTCACTCACACTCACACGAGGATGAAATGTTAAACCCCAGAGGACTGCTCCAACAACATCTACGAAAGAAAAAATAAGCTCCTCAATTGGATTACAATCCTATAAACAATCAGAATCGTTCAGTCTCCACTCACACACACTTGGTGGTTCAACACTTTAAATTCATAGAGTGCACACACACAAACACGCAGGAAAGAGGCCTTGCACAATGTTTTCTGACCTATGAAGGAGCGCCTCTTGGTGTTGAGTTCAGTGGCCATGCGGACGTTGGTGCAGAGGTTCAGCATGATGAGCATGGTGGTGATCATGATGATGCTCTGCCACAGCAGCAGCGTCTCGAAGTAGCGACCAAATCTGACGGAGGGAAAAAGAAAAAAGCGTAAACCTCCTTTGCAACGTGCAGCAGACATCAAATCCAGCTGCAGCTTCATTTCCAGGGCTCGCTCTCGCCGTGCTGCCTCAATGAGTGATAGCAGACGTTGAACTCTTCCTGCACCTGCTCGGGTCTCAGGTATCTGCTCTCTGAAACACCCACACAACTGACAATAGAAACCACTGCTCAGTTTACTTACTGAATAAAAACAGCAGATGAGGGATGCAGATTGGTGGAGAATAATCTGCCTGCCTGATTAGAACTCTAGCTTTATTTAGCAAGTGAGATTCAATTATCAATTTGCATCGTCCACCAGACAGGTTCTCCTCAGTGAACCCAGGCAAGTCTTTCATTTGTCTGTGTCCACACTGGCAGCAAGACTAGAGCTTGACTTTGGAAGCTCTTAAGCAGATTTAATGTAAGTTGAATTCCAGCTAACGCCCTATTTATTGATCTACAAAGCAGATATCCTGGCATAAATGCGAGGCAGCCTTAAATTGGCTAATTTTTAAATGGAGTTTTGACATCAGGAAGCTGATCTGATGCCAAAGTGCTACCTGAAGAGGATTCTCAGGATGTTGGCCACGAGGAGCACCAAACACACGTAGGTGGAGAACCCCTCTGCGTTCTGAGTCCGCCGGATGTCTCGGTACTGGGGGATGTAGGGCACCACTCCGCCAAACACCATGGCCCCCGCAGCCACCCACGACACCAGCCTGTTGAGCACGGTCACAACCTGGTCCAGCACTTCTTCTTCCATGTTGAGCGGCTCACCGGTCCAACGCCTGGCTCTCGGGGGACTAGTGGAAGGTGTTTATCCGCCTCGCTTTCCTTGAGATGACTTCCGGATAGAACATCCGTGCATAATCCTGTCACACTAGCAAAGCAGCGATTGCCACGCAATCACGAGCCGAGCACAGGACGGCCGGGGTACTTTAACGATATCAAGTCAGGATGTTTATACAGTAGTTACCGCGGCGACGAAAAAAACCCAACAACAACAACACACACTAAAAGCAGCGGCAGTGCTTGTAATATAGAAATCAGATGTGGCGGATAATCTGCTCATTACGTTCCATTTATCGGGTTCGTCTATCCTGTTGATGTTCTAGCTAGCTTAACTTGAAACCTTTTGCTAAACTCAGAAGAGTGAACTCCGAAGACCTTCTCGAGATGGACAAGAAACTTGTCAAAAACAGCCTTTGTTCGAAGCCTTCCTTGTAACTCTGTCAACACAGGATAACCAAGTGGAACGCTGAGGTCTCAGCTGGCCCTCACTTCCTGGAACGTAAGACGTCACGCGTTCAATCAAAGATGATTGACTCAATCAAGATGGTTCACCCACGCAATAACCGTTAAGCTTTCTTTCTTTCTTTCTTTCTTTCTTTCTTTCTTTCTTTCTTTCTTTCTTTCTTTCTTTCTCTCTTTCTTTCTTTCTTTTTGTCACTGCTGTGTTTATATGGACCTCTATATAGCAAAATTAGACTTATACATTTTAATAATTCCTACATCAAAACGAATAATTTTTTTTTTTAATTGTCTGATTTTTTTTGTGAAAACCAAGGAAGTCATGACATTTGGAATTGCTGCCAAAATATGTCTGAATCATTTGTGGTTACTGTTTCTACCATTCACTCGGGTGTGAAAGCGAATTGTCCTTTATCCAAAATAATAGCACACGTCTAATACATGCCGTAAAGTTAGGACAAATTGTGTACCGCATCGTGTGGGAGTGGTTCCATGGTGTAATGGTTAGCACTCTGGACTCTGAATCCAGCGATCCGAGTTCAAATCTCGGTGGGACCTGATTTTGAGACGCTTTCCTATTTAAATGGTGTGGCACTTTGCATACAAATAAATATAGGTGCTTCACATGCTGACAAGATAAGACCGTGAATTAATAATTAAATTATGTAATGAATGGGAAGATAAACAAATGACGAAAAGGATACATCAGCTGGTAGGAGTACAAAATGAAATAATATTAATCGTAAACTGACTCAAGACCAAGTAGATCTAGGAGAACTTTTTGAAATTTATAAACAGTGCATAATTATGTCGATAGAAATCAGTTAAAAGACAGACTAGAGGGGTAGGTTTAGAGTTTGCTTTAAAAAAAATCTCTTGATTCTCTGCTGCCTTCAGGTCTTCAGGTAGGGGGCTCCTCAAACCTGGACCGTAGGATGCCCAGGCCCGCCGGGCCGAGGAGGGAGAAAAACACGTTTTCTGTTGCTTGTCACTGGAGTGTACCTCGGTGATTTTTCCACAGTTGTCTGGACCACTTGGTTTGATAAAGCTACAGCTAGAATTCCTGGACTTGTTTGTTTACTGGACACAAAAAACAATAACAAAAAAACCTTTATGTTGTAAAATAATGCGGCACCGTGTCTTCTTTTGTGAAAAGTAGTTCACATTTTGGTACAGATGTTAGCAGTAGCTGGTGATACTGTGTGAATGTCACCTAGGCTAGGTCTTGTTTTGATCCAGTCCAATGGGAATGAGCTTGTACGGTACTTGTTCTAAAGGCAGGTGTTATTAACATGAGCCATTAACAGTGATTTGCGCCCTAAATTTACCTAAAATGCGCTCGCCGGCGCACGGCCAGCTCGACTTCCAAGGCTGAATTGGGGGGCCCAGTCCATCCCTGACGTCTTATAATTCAACAAAAATACTACATTGACAAGATAGAACATTTCTTATTGCTATAATCATATAACAAATTAACACTCCATATCGCAGTGTCAGGATGGCCGAGCGGTCTAAGGCGCTGCGTTCAGGTCGCAGTCTCCCCTGGAGGCGTGGGTTCGAATCCCACTTCTGACATCACATTTTTGTCATGATTTAAAACAACCTCAAATTGTTCTCATATCCTAAATTATTCTCTTGGCCATGTGTCCTTCATTAACAGTGTTCCTTTCTTCTATATGGTAATTTTCTTTGTTACTCTTTCTGCCGTATTAACTACTTCCTGTGGTTTCATGTCATGCTACATATCTACAAAACAAAACATTTTAGAATTTTCGGGTGGGAGTGTCACCCAACTGTGATCACCTAAATGTTTAGAACTTGGCACGGTGACAATGTGGGAAATACAGCCATGAAACGTGACTCAGCAGATATATAAGTAAGATTTGTAGAGGCTTAGTGGAAGTTATGTAATAATCGCCGCGGCAGACAGTTGGTCGTGCATCATCTGTCACTGTGAGCAGGATCACCTCTTTCATAAAAATAATCCAGAGAGGAAACCTGCTTCCCAGGTCCCTAAACACCGCGGCTGCCGGTTGCGCCGGTGGACAGGGGGTTAACATGCATGCTTGTCCTTTAAAAGTCAAGTTCAGCAAAGTAATTGAACGAGACACCGGATACTAAGTTAAATATGCCTTCAAAATAAAAGCGTGAAACGAGTCCCAAGGGATTAATGGCGTTACTACAATAAGCATATCAGACCTATTTTTCAGGGTTAAAAAAAAAAAAAACAACAAAAATCAGATGTCAGACCAGCTCAAATGAAAAACTTCAACTATCATACTCCTGATAAAGTTTGATTCTAAGCTTGACTGCAGCGTGGAAGAGTTGGGATACACAGAGCTCCTTTACTGGATTAAAAGTGGAATTACCAAATATAATATCGTTTTCCATTAAAAGTCTCGATTCAGAATTCCTCTAAAGTAAAAGTAAGTGCATGTTTGATATCGAATTTATGAAGTACTAAATGTAAAAGTACACACTGGCTGTGCTGTTTTTGTATTCCAGCACTTAAGAGCATCCTCAAAGCATTGACCAAGTAGGCAAAGAGGTGTTTTGGTACAGAATAAATATGTAATCTTTTGTTTTGTTTTGAGCAAAGCTTGAGCAAAGTGGCCTTTATTTTTGAAATGATCAATTCCACAAGCGGAAGTCGTATTATTTTTTAGTGACTGAATTGAACTTATAGCAAACTTTCCTGAATTCGTAGCTAACGCCAGTTCGGGATAGGAGCCGGAGGCGTTTTTCCTCGTTTTGTCAAGGTGGATTAAACAGATGTTCACGTATTTTTAGCCACATCTGGTCAGGTTGAATGTTGGAGATTAATATTTCAGATCAACACTCAGAGGGGGTCGTGCATAGTTGGATGAATCATGTCAAACACAGAGTGCAAAGCAGCTAAAGACATGACGGAGGCGGTAAGTTGCTTTTTAAATCGCCGGCATTGCTAAAATACAGCAACTAAAATCCGACTGAATACCTGTTGTTTGGTCATAGATGGAGAAAACAATGCAGCGACTCCAAGGACGATTTCAGGCAATCTCAGAGCAGCTGGATACCAAATATATCCTTTAATAAACATGTGAATTGTGCTCCTGATGTCAAAACCTGTGTGACACCGCATGTCTCAGTAAAGGAAACGACTCCAGACAGTAGGTTGATATCCTGTCAACTTTGGTCATACAGTATTTGTCCACTGAGTGGCGCTATTAAGTCCAATAGTCCCTTTGAGAAGAACTCTTCGGGAAGACAAATGCGTTCGTTCACAGGTGATTCCACTAACACACCTGCAGCCACAGAAGAGTGTCAATCAGTGGAATCACCTGTGAACGTGTTTGGTTGGAAGGAAAACCTGCATACACACGGCCCTCCATGGCACATGATTCCCTACCCCTGTGTTAGAGTAAGCAGCCATTTTTGACACGTAATAGGAGGTCAACACAGGTGTGACTGATCGTCCTAGTTCGTGTCACTGCCGCTCAAGTGAGCTAGCAGCTAGTATCCCCTCTGGATACAGAGTGAAGTATTGAGCTGTCTTACTGTATGCGTCATATTAAGAATAGATGGTATTTACTGATGTTGATATTGTTGTGTAAAAACAAGTTTGTGGGATATTTGCATTTTGCGCTTCCTGACAAAACACAAACATTGAAACTTCCTGGAGTTTTCCGATCCCGCATGAGAAGGTTCCGGTCTTAACTGTCACACTGGATGAGATGGGAAAACGCATCGATGGCCTGGAGAAGAACGTGTCTGAGCTGATGACTCAGGCTGGGATGGAGGAGCAGGCCGGTTCCAAGTGACCCTGCATCTTCCAAACCTGCCGCCCCCCCCAGGGATCCGCGGGCTCCTGCTGGTGCTTCGTCAGTCTAGGACTCACTTAAGCGCCGACTCCAGAGTTCTACATTTCATGTTGATCAAATGTGGAGATAGCACTCCTGAGTCATCGTCACGGTCCCTGAAGCCAGATGTTACCTGGATACCAAACATGTTGGTGCTGTCTTTCCTTGAAGCTACAATCCTGAATGTTTTATCTTTGTAGCCTCCCTTCTTGTTGCTGCGCTCTGAGGATGTCCAGTCACATGCAGCTGACTAAGACACTCAAAGGTGCAGGTTCTTACCCAAACACATCCATATCCAAAAATGCAGTGGAGCCCCGTGGTGGCTGTAGAGACATAGCTCCATCTCACACGGCCACGTAAAAATAAAAAGGAGGGAACAAGTTGTGGTCGGTTGGCCTTAGAAGAACTACATCATGAGAACAAGTTTTGTGTTGCAGTGTAAATGTGATAAAATGAAGGGAACCATTGAGAGCCGTCTCCTCAGAAAAACTAATCTGAAGGAACAAGTTCCACTCTTTGGAGCCCTGGATTGGCCCGGGGTTGTTTTTTGTCAGCATCCAGAGGAAAAACTATTTTGAGGCCATCTGATTTAATGTGCTCCCTCAGTTTGGTTATTTTGAGGCCACAAGATATGACTCCCCCCCCCCCCCCCAGTTTAATTAATTTGTACCCACAAGGTATGAATTCTTCAAAAATACAACATTATTAAATGAAGTTACAAGTCCTATCCTGTGTCCTCACACAGAATGACAGTCTTTACATGTGCAGGAACTCATTTTTGTGTTCTCACTCTTCCACTGCTTTGATCTGATCTCACAGTGACAAAATTGTGGGGAAACATTCGGCCACAATTTAATTAAAATGAGGGAACGAGTGAAATTGTGCAGTCGTAAAATTGAGAGAAGAAATATATGGCGTGGCCTGTGACTCCTTATCCCTCTCTGCGGCCACTCCAGGGCTCCCAACAGTCACTACCTCTTACTTTAGTCACACCTTGGTGTTGTACTGCCACATGTTACCAACTTTTACTCACATGGTGCTCATAATGGGGACCTGCTCAATGCACAAAGACGTGGAGAAGTCTTCTCAGCCAACAGGAAGTAAGGCGTGTAAAGTGGCTTAGAGTCGCCTCGTAATCACACCATCACATGAAGTGTGCCTGAAGGTAGGCATGTATAATTAGTCTTCATTTATTATTTGGCTTTGCTTACGTTGCACTTTTCCAGCCCGCTGACCGCTCTGCATTCTTCACAACGCCGCCACATTCCCTCTCTGACAGCGCACGCCTCAGGAGGAGGTTCAGTTTTTGTTTTGTTCTTCTCAAGGACAGTTGACGAGGCGGTAACTTGGCCGGCCGCTGCTCCTACCGAGCAGCTGCTGCTTGCACAACTTGTCCTGTTGTTATCGTGAACCCAGCATATAAAATGTTCATAGACGAGCACAATGAATGTCAGAAAATATGGATTCACGTGCAAGATTTGATATTGTTTGCACTACATTCTAATCCAACAATGCCTCATCTCGGTCATTAATGGTTCTCTCTACAAAAGCCGTAAGTGCATGGACCACCCAGGCTGGAAGCAACACGGTGATGAACTTTTTTCCCCATCAGGAAGAAAACAAATCTATGCACTTGAATGAGAATTGTGTGCAACTGTGAATCACGTAGCTAAGATGCTGTAGCCGAATAAAGGTGGTTGTTGTTTTTTTAAACAGTTGGATCCGTCTTTTTTTGACATTTCTCAAACCTTTTTGAAACCATTGTTTGTATCATAACAAAGACATCTTTGTGCCTTTGTATCGGTCGGTTCTGACGTGCATTAGGACCGGCATCTTCTCGGCTCGCTGGCCCCATTTATTGAATTTTTTTTTTTTTTTTAAGTTCAAAATACAGCAATTTTGCATGTAATACTGCATAAGAGCTTTTTAGACTGTCATGGCAGCACAGCAGCGAGTTCTTCCACAACAAAACCCAAAGCATTAAATAGTTTTAAAGAAATCGGGACCTGATGAATTTTCCCCTTGGAAACAACAACAGAACCTCAAATCGGTGAAAAAAGTCATGTGTTGTTTCAGATTTAAATCCAAGTAAGCGGTAAAATATTGTCTTTTAGTAACCTTTGGCACTAATCAGACTCAGATCTGGGCTTCTTTCTACTGTAAAGGAGAAAACGGATCAGTCAGAGGACCCTAAGTGATGTCTTTCTGTTGATGTTGAGCTGTAGCGCCCTCTAGTGGTGGGAAACGCTCACTACAGTGAGAATGCCTGCTTCTGACCGTGGTGCTGAAAGTTCACCACCACCTCTTTGAGTACACGAACACAAAAGCTGTTTATCACAGCAGTGACACGCTCCATTTGAAGTCAAACTAAACGTTACGGAATATAACATCTTTTATTGTCACTATCAATCAATTCCCTTATAATTCTGCACCAAACACTGAGTACTGTATGATGGGTGAGGACAGGGATGGCGGCACCGGGGGGCCGGAGGGGGCAAAAAACAGGAATGAACCTTTTCAAAACAGATGGAGGCACGTGACAATATAAGATATTGCTTCATAATTTTACAATGTCACATTGACGTTCACCCTTTGACCAAATTTTAGTCATCATTTCCTTTGAGTGAGATTTTATTGACAGATTATTTTTATTT
The DNA here is from genome assembly GCF_037954235.1 of Aulostomus chinensis. Lineage (NCBI taxonomy): Eukaryota > Metazoa > Chordata > Actinopteri > Syngnathiformes > Aulostomidae > Aulostomus > Aulostomus chinensis. The sequence goes on along the minus strand of NC_141341.1, from coordinate 22,582,834 downwards.
ATTGTTATTTGTGTTCTCAGTTTTGAGGTAAAGTGGACGTCAAATCTGCCAAATCTGAAGAAATTTCCTCACCGCGCTCCTGAGGTATCACGTGACCAGAGTGGCCCACGGCTGTCACAAGCCGTGGCACAAGCAGGAAGCAGGGTCCATCAAGAAAACCGTGTGTGGGACAGAGCCTTGAACTTAACCTCACCAAGCACCCTTGGGATGAATTGATCACCCAGGGTCAGAGATGGGCGTCGCTCATCCTTTTTCGTCTGAATGGAATCAAATCCTCATCACCCGGCCCCAAAATCTCGTTGAAGACCTTTTCAGTAGGGGGATGGCTGTTGTAGCAGTAGATTTGAGCTGGGATGCTCACACATTTGTGAGAAGATGGTATGAGGAGCAGTGGTCAGCACTGTGGCCCCCCAGCAAGAAGGTTCCAAGTTTGAGCCCCGGCTGGAGCACGGGGTCTTTCTGGGTGAGTCTCCATGTTCTCCCTGTTCCTGCTGGGTTCTCTCTGGTACTCCAGCTTCCTCCACAGTCCAAAGACATCAAGAGGGACCAGGTTAATCCAGACTCTAAATTGACTGTAGGCGTGGCTGGGAGAGCCAATGGTTGTCTGTCTCTGTGTGTTGGCCCTGCCATGGACTGGTGACCTGTACAAGTTGAACCCCGCCTCTCACCTGAAGGCTGCTGGGATAGGCTCCACCTTCGTGACCCTTAACAAGATAAGAGGTAGAAAATGGATGGCTGGATGGTATGAGGTCACTGTCGATGTACTTACAGTGTTTGACCTGTAGGTGTCAGAATTTATCAGCAGGTTTTACAAACCAAACGTCATGCAAGATCACAAAATATGACTGAATATTTGTGTGGGCCTGGTTTTTACCAATTGGAGACCTTTTCTGGTACAAAGACAAACCAAATCAGGACCCCTAGTCCTCAAGGGCAGCGTCATTTCTGAGTTCCTGGTTAAAGTTCTGAAGGTCTGAATTAAGTTTAAATTCAGGTTGAGTTAGGGATCAATTAATCAGGACTTGGATTAGGATTAGGGTTGAGGTAGGCTGTCCACTTTGTGTGTGTGTGTGTGTGTGTGGGGGGGGTGTCCTTCAAACACTGACTAGCCTCACTGTCATGCCTGGTAAAGCTAAAGAGCAAGAATGTTGCTGACTGTGTTGCTATGGCAACATGCAGAAGCAGACACTTGTCAACTTTTGGACTTGTGTGTGCACATGTATTTACTAATGTGCTTGCGTGTGTTCAGCTTGATGTTTTGTTTCTTGCACAGTGTGAGTCTGAGCCGCTGAGACACTTTGCATTGCATGATACTGTTTTAGCAGTTTAGGCGGTAAATGGAGCTCACACACTCTCCTCCAGCAGCTGGAGTGGTGAGTGGGTGGGTGGAGAGGCTGAGAGGGTCAGCCCTGTGGCCCACACCGGGCACTCTCCACTGGGAGGGACCAACAGATTTGAAAGGGTGTCTGTATGAGTGTGTGTGTGTGTGTGTGTGTGTGTGTGTGTGTGTGTGTGTGGTTGCTTGTGGGTGTGCACAATTGTCCGCCCTATTTCACACTCTCCTTAATGCTACTTTTGCACACTTCACTTATAAGTGAAGCACTAAAATAAATGTCAATAGTCTTAAGAGGCTATCTATCTGTCTATCTATCTGTCTATCTATCCCTCCCTCCCTCCATCCATCCATCCTCCACACATCGTTCTCTTTCTTGTCTTAGCCTTCTTTCACACAGTTTTTGTAATCTTCTCCTCCGTCTCTTCCTCTTTCCACTGCAGTAAATTGTCATCTGACTTGTTGCGACCTGAAGGTTCACAGATCGGTGAATTTGACTCACTTACATTGATCCAAATTAACATTCAAGTCCTAGCCAGGGCTTACATGATATTGATAGCCTTCATATACACATGATGTTGTATGGAACCTCAGAGTGGCAGGAGAGGGAGAGAGAGAAAATATGTGGTCACACAGCTCAACTAGTTCACACACTTTGAATGATTTGTGACCACAACGTCATGGACCCATCAGGACTGTGTTGAGTTTAATTATGGACTTTTGGTTTTAGCCTTTTAGTTTGCATTAGCGAGGACTCCAGTTTTGATCTTTGCATTGTTTTGTGTGATTCCTTGGTGTGTTTGTGGTTTTGATTGAGACCTGAGACTTGTTCAGTTCCTGTATTATTTTGAAATGTATTTTCCTGCTTATACCTTTGTATCACTACCCGTCTTTGTCTTTTTAAGGGATTCATCCATGTCTTGTTACTTACTAAGTTCTTGTCAGTCACAGTCTTGCTCCCAGTGGTGTTTTTTTTCCCTGCTATGGTTTTCTGTCGGCTCCTTCCCTGCCCTGTTCTCCTGTTTCTTGTTGTTGAGTTTTTAATTTGTGTCTCCTGTCAGTTTCTCAATTATAGTCTGTTGTGTTTGGTCCTTCGTTGCTCTTTGTGCTAGCTCACATTTTTTGAGTTTAGCTCCTCATCTTGTTCCTGCCTCTGCTTTTGGATCCTGCCTCCACACCAACTGTGTTCATGTTTTTTTAATTAGTAACCACAGGATCAAATTCATTCCCACAATTAGAGTTATTTAGGGCCACAAATGATACCTTTTTTTGGATGCTTTGATTAATTTGTGGGAACAAGTTACATCTCAAGGCCACAACTTCATCATCTTCCTCTCTCTATGGCCTCTCCAGGTCTCCCTACGTTTGAACAAGTTCTAAAATGTGCAATTTGCTCAACTCAATTTGAAATTATAATTTGTGGTTAAACACAGTATAATTGTTCAGATATTTCAAATTAATGTATTTTTTTTTAAATAAAGCTTAAAATGTAATGAGAAGGTAAATGTGGTAACTTTCCTTAAATATAGCTGAGTAGGTTGGTTCTAATGATCTGTCCCTCTCTTACACTCTAGTTCTTATTTGATCCATTACCAATATAAAATGATTGCTTTTACAGCCTCAAGTTAAATTATCATGCTTCTCTTGTGTATCCATTCTGTGTTTTTGAGGAAATTTCTCACATATAATGATTCCCAGTGACTGTTATGGGTTGCACACTAAAGTCATCCTGTGTGAGTCACCAAGGACGTCTCCTGGGACTCAATTTTACGAGAGTGTCTGTGTCAGATAGCAGAATTCAATCAGTGAGACAGCTACTGGCTAAAGGTGCAGCCATAACATCAGATAATATTTACAGCTTAATTAGCCAATCATGTTCCACATTTCATTTACACTCATCGCGAGAAGTGGTCATTGGATGGTTAAACTGACCGTAAAAGTGCACCAAGGGATTCATCAATCTGTACCGACATGAGAATTCTCAGCAGATTTCATTTGAATTTCATTTGCTGTGTTACATTTTACGTCTACTCCATTACATTTCAGTTGGATTGTTTCATGATCTTTTTTTTGTGTTGGTACCTTCACAATTGTAGAAGCAGTGGAAATGATAGTCATAGTAGTAGCAGTAGTAGTATTAGTAGTAGTTGGAGCGCCACTTGTAGGGAGCTGCAGACTTCAACTGTTTCTTTCTTGCAGCATCACAGAGCTCACAGCTCTTGTCTGTGTGAGCTATGGCTTCATTGTGTTTCTGTTTTTATATCCTGAATCTTTGCATGCAAGCTACAGACAGCAAGAACCCAGGAAGGTGTTGGGAGATATGGGAGGTGAAAATAGACCAGCTCTCCTCTACAACACACATACACAAACACATACATACGGGGTGCACCTGTGTGTTCCCTACCACCTGAGGCTCTTTGATTCCTGGTGTGCTTTAATCTGCTGTGCGCCTGCCTGCCTTTGAAGTGAAAATCCCTGTTACCTTTCTCTCTCTCTCTCCCTGCCCCCCAAACACACACACACACACACACACACACACACACACACACACACACACACACACACACACACACACACACACACACACACAGACAAACCACCATCTGTTGTCTTTGTCCCAGTAAATGCACACTAGCTGCTCATCCAACAGCTCAACTCTCATTCATATATTCAGTTCTCTTCTACTGGGCCATCAGCGATCTGTGGCTAAATTTACCCCAGCAGTTATTTTAAGGCCTTTGTAACATACATCACCTCCTGTCTGCTCCAATGCATTTTTAACTACAGGAGCAGAAGCTGATCCCCAACTTTCTTTTGCTGCACGAGCTGTTTCATGTTGGCTGGACAAAGCAGGAAGAGTTCTGTTTAGATTTATCTGTATTTACACACCAAACTACATAGTACCTGGAGATTCCATGGAGACAGAAAAATGATAGGTTATTCTCACACTTTGATTCATTTGTTAAAGTTGACATGTCTCACTTTGATTAATTAATGCCAGGAGATATTACTTGTTCCCAAAATTTGATTGATTGGTTCCAACACTTTCGTAGTTAAGCTGTAATTTATTCTTGATGGACTGTGGGAACACGCAACATTTCATAGACACATAAGTGGACAAAAAATATATTTTCTGCAATATAAAACTGCTAAATCTCGATGTCAACTTTGGTTCTCTATATCAAGCAACAACATCAAGAAAGAGGGATAGCTAGAAGATGGGGTCCGGCCTGGCAGCAGACCAAGGCGGGGGTCTTAGTTTTCTGAACCCCAGACATTGAGTCTGGCTTTTGGGACATGGAATGTCACCTCTCTGGCAAGGAAGGAGCCAGAACTGATGGAAGAGGTTGAGCCTTACCGGCTGGATATAGTCGGCTTCACCTCGACACATAGCTCCGGGTCAAGAACCCAAGTCATTGAGAGGGGTTGGACCCTCTCCTTCGCTGGAGTTGCTGCGGGTGAGAGGAGGAGGGTCGGGGTGGGATTTTTGATAGCCCCCAGACTCTCTGCCTGTATGCTTGGGTTTACTCTGGTGGACAAAAGGGTTGGTTCCCTGCGCCTTCAGATCAGGGAACGGGTCCTGATTGTTGTCTGTGCTTATGTGCTGAACAGCAGTTCAGAGTACTCACCCTTTTTGGAGTTCCTGGGATGGCGCCCCGATTGGGGATTCCATTGTCCCACTGGGGGACATCCTACCTGTCCTACTTGGCTCATGTGGGTAATGACAGTGTGACCTGGAGGGCCGTGATTGTGAGGAACAGCAGGCCCGACCTGAGTGGTGTGCAGTTATTGGACTTCTGTCCAATTTCCGGGGCATAAGTCGCAGATACGCAACTCCGCAGTGGCAGAGCTCCTACAATTTCATTTAGCAGACGCTTTTGTCCAAAGCGACGTACAACACTAGCAAGAATTTAGACCTAATTAAGGAAAAGTCCATAGGAATCGCAAAAGTGCTTCAGTTGTGATTTGGTCACAGGTACTGCCATCTAGTGGCAGAAGAAGTGTTGCCCCCCCACACCTTTTTTTTTTTTTAAATTTTTATATAACAGACATACAACATCACACAACCCAGTTAGTGCTACATAATCACTAAGTGCTGGGTCTTGGACCCTCTGACTTACTCTACCCCAAAGAGGAGAAGAGTCAGGTTCAGTGCCTCGGTGCTCTCTGAACAATTGAGTCTTCAATTGTCTCTTAAAAGTAGAAAGGGACTCAGCAGAATGCACAGAGTTCGGTAGTTGGTTCCACCATTTGGGAACAACAGAAGAGAAGAGTCTGGCTAGAGATTTGGAGCAGCGCTGGGCTGGAAGCACCAGGTGTCTTTGGCATGCAGAGCATAGTGGGCGAGAAGGAGAGTAGACCTGGATCAGGGATTCCAGGTAGGCTGGAGCCGTTCTTGGGATTGTTTTGTAAGCCAAGAGAAGCCAGTGAAGAGAAACCAGCAGCGGGGTGACATGTGCCCTTTTTGGCTGGTTGAAGACCAGACGTGCTGCTGCATTCTGGATCATCTGCAGAGGCTTGAATGAGCCTGCAGGGAGGCCTGCCAGAAGAGAGTTGCAGTAGTCAATGCGTGAGATGACAAGAGCCTGAACCAGAAGCTGTGTGGTCTGTTGGGTCAGGAAGGGTCTGATCTTCCTGATGTTGTAGAGGGCATAACGACAAGACCGAGAAACTGAGGCCACATGAACCTTAAAGGTCAGCTGGTCATCAATCATGACACCCAGGTTTCTGGCTGAGTTTGTGGGCGCAAGTAGGCTCGAGTCAAGTTGGACAGTGACCTGAGGCTGAACAGATGGACAAGCTGGAAAGACCATAAGTTCAGTCTTAGAGAGATTCAGTTGAAGGTGGCGTTCCTTCATCCATATGGAGATATCAGCCAGACACGCTGATATACGATCTGAGACCGTTCTGTCATCAGGTGGAAAAGAGAGGAGAAGCTGAGTGTCGTCAGCATAACAGTGGTAGGAGAAGCCATGGGAACGGATCACTGCACCAAGTGAGGTGGTGTACAGAGAGAAGAGAAGGGGACCAAGCACTGACCCCTGAGGAACCCCAGTCGATAGGCCATGTGACCTAGACACCTTTCCTCGCCATGACACTCTGAAGGATCTGCCTGTGAGGTAGGACTTGAACCACAACAAGGCAGAACCAGATATGCCGAGCTCAGAGAGTGTGGAGAGGAGAATGTGATGGTTCACCGTGTCGAAGGCAGCAGACAGGTCCAGCAGAAGTAGGACAGAGCACTGACCAGCAGCTCGAGCTCCTCTCAGTGACTCAGTGACTGACAGGAGTGCAGTCTCAGTGGAGTGGTCACACCTGAAGCCAGACTGAAAAGAGTCAAGTAGGTTGTTGTTCCGCAGATGTTCAGAGACCTGGTTAAATAGTGAGCTCTCCAGTATTTTTGACAGGAATGGCAGAAGTGATACTGGCCTGTAGTTTTCAACCTTGGCGGGGTTGTATCACTTTGATCGTTCAGTACAGGACGAGCCAACACTTTTCTACCGTCGACCTCAAACGCGTAGCGACTCGTTCTTTCCATCATTAGAAGAGGTTCAGATGTATGAACATGATGATCAACAACACTGGTGATTAGAAGGGAACTTTAGCCAATAACAGGTCCCACCACTGTTTTTATTTATCTCCGCGGGGGTGCGTTGGTCTGAACCCACCGCCTTCACCCTCTCACTTCTTATCCCACTCACAACGCTCATTGTTCGTCCTGACACCACTGGACAGGCTTCCAAACAAACTCCGCTGTCTCTCCTCCACCTCTCCTACCAGCACCTCCAGCTCGCACGCAGTGAACCTCATTTTCTTTGACATTATTTTGTGAGTGCCGACAGCGGAGACCCTATTTAAATGAATTTGCGTATTTATAGGTGGGCGTAACGGGGGCGGGCCCGGTCACTCCGACATCTGCGCTCAATTCCACGCTGATTGGGATGTATCAAGGAAACGTGCGTGGATTCCGGCGCTCGCACACATTGATACATCCGGATTATTTTGTGCGTACGCAACTTTCGCGATTCTTGCGACTGCAATTTTTTAGTATGAAATCCACGCAAGTATTGATACATGAGGCCCCTGGTGTGGATGCCTCCTGGACGCTTCCTTCGGGAGGTGTTCCAGGCATGCCCAACCAGGAGGAGGCCTCGAGGCTGACCCAGGACATGCTGGATGGATTATATATCTCGGCTGGCCTGGGAACGCCTCAGGATTCCCACGGAAGAGCTGGTGGACGTGGCTTGGAAGAGGACAGTCTGGGCTTCCTTGCTGAGTCTGCTGCCCCCGCGACCTGGACCAACTGGATTAAGAGGAGGACAACAATGACGACAACAATGATGGAAAGCTAGAAGTTTGTATGAGTGGCAATATTGATGACTTAATTTGATTATAGTACTGGAGCATAAACCACCAGGTATAGCTGAGACCCTCAGAGACCAGCTGGCCACCTCTCCTACAAAATCAGCCATGATTAGTAGCATTTCCACATAAAATTTATAAATATAATTTTTTTTAAAAAGAAACGCAAGGGAATTCTGCCAAAAATTCTCAAGGGGCTTAAAGTGGCTTTCTCTAGGCAGTAACCGCTCATAACCATTAGTCGAGAGCTTATCGCTGACTGGTTTTCTGAGTCCCCCCCACCCCCCCAATAAAACAAAAGTGCACATTTCAGAGTGGCCTTTTATTGTGGCCAGTCTAAGGCACACCTGTGCAATAATCATGCTGTCTAATCAGCATCTTGATATGCCACACCTGTGAGGTGGGATGGATTATCTCAGCAAAGGAGAAGTGCTCACAGATTTAGACAGATTTGTGAACAATATTTGAGAGAAGTGGTGATTTTGAGTATGTAGAAAATGTTTTAGATCTTTGAGTTCATCTCATAAAAATTGGGAGCAAAAACAAAAGTGTTGCATTTATATTTTTGTTCAGTGTATTTGTGAGATGAGCCTTTACCATTTTCCCACCATGAGTGGGAAGTATATGCAAATGAAGTTTGGTTTGTGGTTAGTATTTAATGAAATTATACTGTAATGCACTGGGATTTGAATGTAATTTTGCTCACAACTGTAAGACTTTACTGTCTTCTCGTATATTTGCACACAAATTCTACAGAGTTGCTTCTTTTTCCATTATTTCAGAGTGTCTAAATACTTTTCTGTACCTCACAAAAACACATAAATGGCGTTATTTCCCCTTTCATCTATCCAACTCTTCATCTGCATCATTCTGCATCACTTCCTATCTCTCTGTTCCTTTCTCTGTATTAGTGAAACATGGGTGTGTCCTTGGGATCAGCAGCCTGCAACCAACCCTGATTGTGTTGCCATGGAAACTGGGTCAGCTTCAGCCATGGCAGGGAAACGTGCATATTCACGTGTGTGTGTGTGTGTGTGTGTGTGTGTGTGTGTGTGTGTGTGAGAGAGAGTCAGTGACATGTGTGTGCAGGTCGGGGGTATCCTGGAAATAGACAGACCAGGTAGATGAAAAGCAAGTGTGTGTGTGCGCGTGCGTGCGTGTGTGTGTGTGTGTGTGTGTGTGTGTGTGCGTGCGTGTGTGTGTATATATATATATAGAGAGAGAGAGAGGGAGAGAGAGAGAGATGTGTTTGTGTTTGTATGCATATGGGTACACAATATCTTATGATGTTGTCATCACATAAACACATTGGTGTCATATAAATCACCTGAAGTATTTTGGCTTAAACCTGTTGAACCTGCTCCACTATATTTCTTGTACTGCTAATTTGTTGGTCACATTTCAAGTTGTTGCCCCAAAATGACAAAACTCTAAATTAACAAATGATATCTTGTTGCTGCTATGTAATGAAAATGTGGGGGAAAAGTTATATTTCAAATAAAAAAGCTAAAATGTATGATTAGCTGTATTGTGTGGAGTCAAATTAACTTAATTTAGGATACAGGTTATATTTTGGGGCCTATCTGCACAAAAGGATTTTTTTCAAAAGGAATCTTTTTCTCTCACTTCCTCGTCACGAATAATGATGTTAGTAAACACGTCTCCTTCACTCAAAAACTCCATCTCTGAAAAGTTTGACATCGCAGGCTGATCCAGCTGGATTATTGCACAGGTGGGTGTTTGAACTGCCCACACTCAAAAGGAGTTCTCCAATGTGCAGTATAATCACACAGCACCTCAGTTGTCACAAGTTTTGTGGGAGTGTGTGCTTAGAGTGTCACTGCAGGAATGGCCACCAGAGCTGTTGCCTGCAACTGAATTGGTTTGTACCACCAAAGAATTGCAGCACAAACTGTCAGAAGCCATCTCAGGGAAGCTGATCTGAGAGCTCATCGACCTTGCCAGGGTCTTGACCTGAGTGAAGTTAGTCGCCGTCACTTGAGTGGGCAAATGCTCACCTTCAATGGTGTCTGGCACTTAGGAGAAGTGTTCTCTTCGCACCAGCGGGCAGATGTCAGACAGTGTGTAGAGCGCCGTGTGGGCGGGAGGTTGGCTGATGTCAGTGTCATGAAGAGCACCTCATGCTGGTGGTATTATGGTACTACCAAGAACAAAGAATTGTAATGCATTTGCAGTTACTAAAAGCTGAGGCCCATTGTTGTTCCAATGTTAAAAAACAACAACAAGACAATTTCTCTTTGTTAAATGTAGGCTTGTATGAATGGGAAGGTATGGCAGCAAAGGGTGTTGGGGGGCTAAGGTTAGCTTACAGGTCATACTGCATGTACAGCATGGCCTCCTCTTGAATACTTTATTAAACCTCAGAGATGCAGTAATGTGTGAAGGATCTTAGAGTTCCCTCACTGTCACCCCCCACCAAGCCACCCTGCACCCCACCATCACATCTCTATCTCATTACCACAGCTAATTAAGGATCTGTCAGACCACCTTCTTCTCTTTTCCTCTCCTCTTTTCCCCTATCACCCCCTCCTTCTTTCCCATGTGAAGTCACTGGAGTGGACTGATCGTCTGATTCGAGGTGATCGTCATGGTTGCCCCCACCCCTGTTACCCCCGCCTCAACTTCATCTCTCCCTGTCTGCTCTTTTTTTTGTCTTGTCATGATTAAGTGCTTCATTGCCCAAGGTGGTACATCCATTGGTCTGCTTAAAGACAGGGTTATTAAAACTGCCTGAACTCCATCTACAGCGAGGTGAGACTTATCTTCAGTCTGGAAAAATGGGAAGAAAAAAGGTTCATACTGTACGATGAAAGAGCAGCTGGCGTTGATGATGTTTTGACTAAAGCCAAAACTAGAGTTGATTTTCATGCCCATAAAGGCACAGAACTCTGGAAAACACAACATATATTCGCCTTATAATCTTTAAAAAAAAACAGATGGCAAATCTGATTTCTAAACAATAAGACTACTTTGGCATGGGATGAAGGACTTGTCTCTGTGCTGGTCCTGTGACATCTTAATTCAACCTTTGACAGCACTGACCATCACATCCTATTAAAGAGACTTTAACATGGCATCGGCATTGAATGAATGGCACTAAACTGGTTAAGGTCATATTTACAAGCGCTAACGCAAGTGCTTGGGCCAATACTCTTCACCGTAAATCTGCTTCCATTAGGTTACATTATAAAGAAAAGCTCTGTTAATTTGTATTGTTATGCAGCTGTACTTATCAATGCATTCACATAGAACAAATCAGCTGACTAAACTTGAGGCCTGTTTAAAGGACATGAGAACATGGATGACCACAATTTTCTTTTACTAAATTCTGACCAAACTGCAGTTATTGTGCTGGGCCCAACACACCTTAGAAACATCTTATCTAATGAAACAGGTACTCTGGATGGCATCACCCTGGCCTCCAGCTCCAAGGCATCTGGGGGTTATTTTTGATCAGGATCTGTCCTTTAACTCAAACAAATCTCCAGGGGCCTCATGTATCAATACTTGCGTGGATCTCATACTAAAAAACTGCGGTCGCAAGAATCCCGGAAGTTGCGCATGCAGAAAAACAATCCGGATGTATCAATATGTGCCAGCGCCGGAATCAACGCACGTTTCCCTGATGCATTCCAATCAGCGTGGATTTGAATGCAGATGTCGGAGTGACTGGGCCCGCCCCCGTTACGCCCACCTATAAATACGCAAATGCATTTAAATAGGGTCTCCGCTGTCTGCACTGGCAAAATAATGTCAAGAAAAAGAGGTTCACGGCGTGAGAGCTGGAGGTGCTGGTAGGAGAGGTGGAGGAGAGACAGCGGAGTTTGTTTGGAAGCCTGTCCAGTGGTGTCAGTATAAAAAAAAAACCAAAAACAAAACACTTGTGAGTGGGATAAGGAGTGCGAGAGGGTGAACGCGGTGGGTTCGGAGCAACACACCCCTGCGGAGATTAAAAAAAAAGGTGGTCGGACCTCAAGGTGGAGGTCAAGCGCCGTAAAGCCGCCCTCCCGAGGAGTGCCGGCCAGACAGGTGGGGGTCGGGGAGAGGGGCACCTGACGGAATTTGAGTAGCGGGTGGCGGCAGTCATGGGCAGCACCTGTGTGGGGGGATGGCAACTCCATTTCTTACGCAACATTTCCACATGCGTAATGAGTGGACGTCAGTCACCTCCAGCTGCTCATCAAGAATGTCCGTTTATTTGCCATTAGTCAACACAGACGTTAGAGTGCCGGTCGCTCTAAGACAGGCTATGCTGCCACCTAGTGGCTGGTGGCGCTAAGCATATCATTACAACATGCTTTGCAACAGATGTAAATGCAACAAATACAGCCATTTAAATAAACCAATATGTTAAATGTTGAACAGAAATTGATTCGTCAGCCATGCCGCCGACGTGCAGCACCCCTGCCGGCTCCCGCGCCTGCCCGCCCGCCACTGGTCCTGGCCGATGACTGAGCCGGCGGACGGTTGTCTAGCCCACCCGGACCCAGCGGCTCATCCTCCGGCCCACATGGATCCAGAGGGAGGGTCCTCACACAGGCGGTCCTGCAGTGGCAGGAGGACATTATTAGGGGAATAACGGGATCAATGAGCGGCTCAATCGCCTGATAAATGTTCTAGAACGTTTAGTGGACAGAATAAATTAATCTGGCTTCATGAATCGTGTAATCGCTTCTTACCTATTCACATTGTGGAAATGAAAATCACGCGTGCGAGGACGGCTGCCCGGCCGGGATCGGCATCCGTCCCTCCAGCCTCTGCGCATCGATGATCTTCACATTGATGGAGTGGAAACCCTTACGATGAACGTAAGCGTGTTCCTCAAGGGACGGCGCTTTTATGGCAACATGAGTGCAGTCATTAGAGAATTAGACATGAGAGAATCTGGCTATTGCTGCAAATTGCGCTTTAATATTGACCTGTTCAACCGCACCGTAAGGGAATTTAATGTACCTGTGGGAGAGGCTGATGATCAGGTCCACCACCCAGGGCATGGCCCGGCTGAGGGTCGATTGGCTCACCGGAACGGTCCGCCATCCCTCGCTGGAAGGAGCCAGTGGCGAAGAAGCCGAGCGTGCTCAGCACCAGTGTCGGCACTGGCACAGCTCGGCTCCTGGCGGTTCTGCGCTGGAGCGCTGGTCGCAGCTCCTCACAAATTTGCAGGAGGATGGCCCGCGGTAGCCAGGACCGGCTCATCAGCCACTTGTCAGAGTTGTGGAGCAAGTCCTCCCGCTCCCGTCTTATTGCACCGTTTGCCACATCCTCCAACAGCTCAAGTGCTGCCATTGTTGAAAGTTGCACATTCAGCACAGTCATGAAGGCTCTTTTAAAGTCGCTTAAGTACTGCCATCAGGTCTTTGTGTTTGTGTTTGTGTTGAAGGCTTTTTTGTGCCCGATGTATGTGCGGTTATCAAATAATGTCAGTTACCAATCACCGCCACAGGGTGTCGCTAACGGACTAAAGTGCAGTTAATGCAAGAATCAGCTTTCCGCCAACTTCTAGGGCACCTCCGGGTTGGCGTGAAACAGCGCAAGAATCCACAAACTTTTCGCGTTGATACATCTGAACGTGAGCGCCGATCCTGGCGTACACAAATTTTTTTCTTGCGTAAACGGTGTTGAGGCCTTGAGGCCCCTGGTCTGCCTTCTTTAATCAACATAACATCGCTAAGATCAGACACATCCTGTCTCAAAAAGATGCAGCAACACTAGTCCATACTTTTGTCACTTCCAGGCTGGATTGCTGCACCTCCCTCCTATCAGGATGCACCAATAAGTCTCTAAAGACTCTCCAGCTGGTCCAGAACAAGATCTCTCCTGGACTGCTTCTCTGCACTGGCCAACAATCAAATTCAGAATAGAATTCAAAATTGTGCTTCTAACATGCAAAGCCCTCATTAATCAGGCACCTTTATATCTGAGCTCATAGTTCCTTACTTTCCAGCTAGAACCCTTCGCTCCCAGGATGCAGGGTTACTTGTGGTTCCATGGGTATCCAAAAGTAGTATGGGAGCCAGAGCCTTCAGCTGTCAGGCCCCTCTCCTGTGGAACCACCTCCCAGTTTCTGAGTCAACTTAAGACTTTAATTTTTGATAAAGCTGACAATTAGGGTTGGCCGGGGCTTGCCCTAAAATATGCTGGTTTAGGCTGAGACTGCTGGATGATGTCCAGTGGTGCATTAAGCGTTTCTCTTGTCTCTGTCCTCCTGCATTCACACCACATACATGCCTGTTACGAACTTGATTTCTTCACTGGCGTCTTTGTGCTCTCTCACCTCCAAGATCCCTGATTGATGCTGCTGGAGGAGGCTGCATACCTGAGGAGGCTCAGGCTGTAAGCCTGAGTACTATTAGTATTAGTACTTGCAGTATTCATAATAGCCTTCTCATTCTCTACTAACATTACCATCAGCATTGTGTTTGTATTAGTAGAACTTTAATGCTCATATAATGCTGAAGTTGATTACTTTAGTATCTGGTAGAAGTTATTATTGGGAGCTAGCCATTATTTTTGCTGCTGCAGTTGTAGTTATTGTTTGTTCCATGTCTTAACTCTCACTGTCCCCCATGCCGCTGTCTTCAGCTCTGCTCGTCTTTCTCATTCAGTCTTGTTAACATCCCCATCTAGCTGTCATTCTTTCTGTCCCTTCTTCATCCCTCTCTTTGTCGGGCTCTCTTTTGTTTTATGTCTTTCTCTTTTTCCCTTATTCCCTTTTGTCTCTGCCCCTGTTTTCCTGTTCTCTCCCCCAACTGGTCTAAACTGATGGCCACTCCCATTGAGCCTGGATCTGCTTGATGTTCCTGCCTGTCAAAAGGACAGTTTTTGTCGCCACTGTTGTAAGGTATGCATGTTCACAGAGAATTGTTGGGTGTACATTCATTGGAAGAGAATGGTGCTTGACCGACTCTACTACTGACCACTGCAGTCATGTGACTCGAGGAAATGCAGATTAAACCTATTTGTGTTTTATCTCAGGTCACATGACTGTGGAAACACCTTTGACTGGCTAAGATTTGATTGTTGGTACACTTCTGGCACCAACAATCTCCAGCCCACTTCTGAAAGTTGGTGTCAGAAGTGTACCAACAAAACGCAGATTAAAAATGTTTGTGTTGCAGACAGAAGTCAAATGTCAGCAGCTTTTTTGGCCATTGGATAACTTGTTTCAGCAAGGTACCAAAGGCCAGTTTCCCGGGCAAATGAGCCATGTCGTCCCCAGAGTATTCTGGGTGTTCATGGGGCCTCCATATGGAAGTAATAGCATGCAACCAGTTGGCCAAGCCCAGATCACCTCCAGTGATGGCACTGTGGCTATCACTGTAACCTCACTGCAAGGAGGCCTGGGGTTTGAGTCCCAGTAATCCCAGGTCCTTCCTGTGTGGAGGTTGCTTGCTCTGCTGTGTCTGCATGACCTCCCCCAAACGGCTTCCCCCAACCATCAAAAAGATGAATGCTGTCTGCGTTTGTGACAAAGGTATTGAAAGAACGAGTAGGTTCCCCAATGCTGATTGTGGCTGCTCACTGCTATAAAGAGAATGGATTAAATGCAGAGGACAAATTTTGCTGTACAATGTACACGTGACAAAGACTTCATCCTCAAAGGACGATGCCTGAATGGGTTGAACTGACTGAGTGGGACATTCTTCACCCAACATTTCCAGTTCATCGTGGAGTTCAACAAGTCTCTGCAGCAGACCCATCTAGAAATATATAACAGGAAGGATGGCAGAGTCTGGAACATTCCTCTTTCAGGTTGTTCTCTGCCATATATCCATCCATTTCCTCCGCTCATCCGTTAAGGGTCATGGCGGGGGGGGGGGGGGACACCCTGGATAGGTTGCCAGTCTATTGCAGGGCCATCAGGAGCAATTAGGGGCTCGGTATCTTCCTCAAGGATACTTCGACATGTTCACTGGGGGAAGTGAGGATCAAACCAACAACCCTTCGGTTATTTGACGGCCACTCTACCTTTGAGCCATGCCGCCCCTATCTGCAATATATTGTATTATAATGTTAAATACTTAATATTATGCTTTAAAAAGTTGGAGTTCCATAATGTGTTTACCGTTCAAGAGTCTGTGCCCACATCCTTCCTAAATCTCACCATAAATTAGTCCACTGCCTGCAATTTCGAATAATGGCTATCTGTGGAGCAACCTCCAGAATGATGCTTCTACTTTGAAAAGTTAACTTGAAACAAAAGCTGTAACTGCTTTAATTATACCACTCAAAACCCACTCACTTGAAACAAGACTGCATGATGGCACAGGGCAGCTCCTGAAACTATTTGCCAGTTTCCAAGCTCTTTGATATACAATATATATATTTTACATTAAAAAAATAAAGGACCAGTGATTGTAATATTGTGTACACAGTAGCCAATGATGTTGTGATCAGAGACCCTGACGGGTCAATCAAATCCAGTGACCAGTGTCAGCATGAAATGGGCAGATTTCTGCATGCTAATTGTAATCCTTGTGGATGGTATTGAGGCCAAGATGTAGTATACTGGCCTTGCAAAGTAATGTAGCACAGATTGCCCGTTCTATTTGAGAAACTTCTTTCCTTTTAGTATTATCACCGTATATAATTAGTCACCAAAAATAAAAAAGGAAGAAGAAGCAGCTTTATTGCACGATTTCTCTATTTTCAGTATAGGGCACAGGTTGCCGCTGTCCAGCTTGCACAGAGGTTGTTGTTGATTCATATGAGGGAGACTAAAAAAGGCAACAAGCAGAAAGCAGAGAATGCTGAATGAAGTAACAGCTGGATGGCAACACCTGCAACATCCTTCTGTAAAACCTCACGAATGTCAACTTCAAATGATGCCAATGGGGCAACAACCGATGGGGGTAAAGGATAATATGAATCATGTTTCTGTTGAATTTTCAGGCAAATTTTGACCAAACTGTAGATACTTTGAAAAATAGGAAATGTGTGTGAGTTGTGTTTCCAATACATTGGTTTGGAGCAAATACAACAGAGTAGGTAATAACGCCAGAAGATGGCGCAATAGGCAACATATCATATTGCTGTGACTGTAACAAACAAAGAGCCGTCTATCAGCCAGAAATGAGAGAGGTCTTGAGGAATTAACTTTGGCTGGACAAGTTTTTGTTCTTCTAAAGCCGTGGTTCTCAGACTTTTTTTTTTTTTTTTTTTTACTAAGTACCACCTCAGAAAAAATTAAACACTCCAAGTGCCACCATTATGACCAAAGTTAAACTGATAGCAGCAATGTGACTCTATTCGTCTACAGCAGGAGTGGGCAACGTGTTTTCTCAGGGGGCCATTCTGACTTGGTGAAAGGCAGTGAGGAGGGGCCACACATCAGCAAATCAGAAGGAAACATGAAACACACATGCTAGAACATGTTCATGAATCTGAACTGGTTTTCGGTCGTATGTGTCACCCTGGTGAACTCTGAGATTACAATAATTAGATCCACTTTATGCCAATTGCTGATATACTGATGAAACACACTGAATCATGTTATGAAATAATTTGCAGCAGTGTCATTGATAGAAGAGCTCTCAGTTCTCAGCTCCAGCATGATGGAGAAATATGTGAAACCAGCAGACAGTTGGGAACGTGTTTAATAGCAGTACAGACTCTGTCCAGGCCCTACACCAGACCCGGTGTGCTCGCCACAGGGTCCAGCGCAGGCAGCCAGTGATCAAATGCAGCACATATGGTCGCTCTGCGCCTAAGATGGGCACCAGAGAATTTTAGAATCACATGCATCATAATGTACCTTACTCTGGGTATTCTATGGAGGTGAGCAATGAGGAAAAAGCTGAATGCTGAATATTGCCGGGATAATCTTTTCTTTCTTCGGCATTGACAGATCACCTGCTATTGGGCCACTGGTGTAGCACATATTGAATTGTGGACCTGGACTGCTTCAGTATGTCCTGTTGCGTCTTTGAGTCTTGGGTGTTTGGTTTGCCGTCTGAGGTTCACAGCTTCCATGGATTCACACCTGAGAACTTCATCACACACCACATAATGAGGTCTCGGCTCTTACTCAGTCCAGCTGAATCCTTAACTAGAATCATATCTTCTGACCGTCTCGTGACATTTTTTTTTTCTTTGCTGATGTTGGCAGGTGGAGGTGCATTGTGTTCTGCGACTTGAATGGACATGACCATGTTGCGGTCTGACAAAAAAATTACATGAAACATTTATTGTGAAGTTAACATATTTTAATTCCAAAGAATATACTGTTTAGATAGTTTTCTTTTAAAAAAATATTTTTGATTGTAGGGGCGGCACGGTGGTGCAGTTGTCAGCACTGTTGCCTCACCGGAAGAAGGTTCTGGATTCAAGCCCTGGCTCAGGCACTGGATCTTCCAGTGTGGAGTCTGCATGTTCTCCCTGTGCCTGCGTGGGTTCTCTCCAGTTCTCTAAGAGACATGCTGCAGCAGGACCGAAACCTGAAAATGACTTTCATCTCACATAAAGGGAACGAACCTTGACATTTTTGGCCAAAATTGATTCAGAGGTTTCACTGTGTTTTCATCTGTGCTCTTAATGAGGAGCAAAGACAAATTCTTGTCTCCTGGATACTCAGAGATCATCTTAAATAATTGACACCTTTTATAATCAGTATCAAGAAAATAATGAGAAGAGAAGGAAAAAAATGAAAGGTGAATGAGAAGGGAGAAGGAATAAAGAACGTGAAACAGATATGGAAGGAAAAGGACAACACAGCTCCTTTGATTAAAGATATCCAGAATTGGATATATCAACAGGATGTACAGTAGGTGCCCAATGTCCAAAGAGGGAAAGTGTTTAGCTGGGGGGGGGGGGGGCAGGTGGGTGGATGTGTGTACTTGTAATCGACAAGAGGCAGAAGAAGACTGCAGTTCAGGCTCAGTCACAACTAACACTTCATTTCAACATTATTCTCTGTATTCTGTCCCTTCATTCCATCTCCGCCATCTTCAGAAGTCTGCAGAACTCCTTCTACTTTGTTTTTGGTCCAGAATATGCTCTACATACAGTAAGTTGAAAAAAAAATCTTTTGCTGTGGATTTTGCAGAGACCATGCAGGCAGTCTTGAGGGTGTGCTAGCAGACTGAGTGTGCAAGCAAAAGCAAAAAGTGTGCTAGCTAAGCTAACAGTCTACCATGCATTAATGGTCCTGTTCCTGTCTCTATTCTGCTCCATGCTCATATTCCACACAAATTCAATGGTGAAAGACACTGAAAATTAGCTTCACTTATTGCTAACAGGCCGCCCTGTCAACCTGCTAGCTAACAGGTGGCCTTTCCAACAATCCATCAAGAAATTTAGCTCTTAGATAAAAAAACAGGGATGCATCATTTGTGTATTAGATGAACTGATGGACATCAGACCAAACTATGTGGAAATGAAGCTTAAGCTTTATGTTTTACAGCAAGGTTTGACTCTTTGTTTGCTTTCCCTGCATGCACATAGCTGTCTTCAGAAAAGAAGCCCTATAAACTTGGTGTACGCAACAATCATGACGGCAAAAGTTTGGTTGAGAGGCAAACCACAAAAATACAAAGTCCCTTGAATAAAAACATCCCCAGTAACCGGTCGGCCAAAGACAACTAAGTTTGCTCTGATCTGGCTTTGAAAATGCTTTCGACCAGCAGTCAAAGTGGCAGAAGATGTGGGGATCTCACTCCTGGACCTGCAGTTTATCCTCTGGGGAGAACTTTGCCTCACTGCTGTCTCAGTCCCTGCATTACTTCTCTTTTTTGTGAACACATTTTATTGAACATTAAAAGTCAAACAGGCACAAATTCCCCTCCCTCAATAACCCCAAAGTAGCCTTGCCTTCACTTGGGCGACGACACACAGCCACGACTTGGCACTATCCATCCTACAGCTCAAGTAACAGAATTTTGTAAGCGGCAGCTGTCTTAGGACGAATGCTTTTTTGGCAGCTGGTACATCTCTTCTCCTGAGAGAAGCTGCAGCAGGGTGCGACATGGAGCTCATCATCCACTTCCTTTAGGCCGTTCTGCTTGGCCTGCTGGACAGGAGCCTCCAAGCTGGATCTAACCAGACAGCCAGTCAGACACTCCTCTGGTAAATCTTTAAAAAAAAAAGAAAAAGAAGAAGTCTTGACATGAGGAATGACATTAAACATTTGCATGCGAAGTCATCACAGGGTGGTGTGCAGGAAAATCAGCTGATCCATTCATGCTGAAACCTTCTGATGAATTGTGTAACCTGTTTTATGCTTCCATTCCTTTTCGGGTGGTGTGTCTCGCCCCATTCTTTCCAACCAAAACTCTCTTTAACACCTTGAGATAACTTCCTTACACTTGGCTCAAATGTCCTCTGGGTCTGAAGGATGACCTAAAATTCTTTTGATAACAAAAGGCAAAGGTCACTCTGGCAGGCAAATACTGTGTAGGTGATGCAGTATTTTTAGTTTGTTACTGAAACTTCACTCGATACAGAAAACTATTTGGACGCTGAAAGACAAAGGAGACATCCCCTTCACGCAAAACTGGAAATTAGATTTATAAGAGATTACAGGGCCCATGACCTCTGAATAAAGTGCTGATCCAACTCTGTCACACCAGCAACTGTTGATTACTCAGATACTCAGCCATAAACATGTTTTGATAGTTTCTTTATGTACTAATGAAAGCCCCTGTATAGAGACCAATAACGCTACCTACTGGTCTAAAAGGACTCTGTGGTGGAGTCCTCCACTCCAGCAGACAAACCCCTGTGTCACCGCAGTACTTTGATTCTTTGTAATTGGAAAAAGTAAAATTGAAAAGGAGAAACTGAAGGACGGGAAGAACAAAATGATCTGAGGTCAAAGCAAAACAGAGGATGGAGGAAAGAGGAGAAGGGAGGGAATAGCAGGCGGAAGGAGGCGGGCAGGGGAGACGTCCTTTGTGGAGTGTGAAAAGGTCAATAGACAGTTTACAGCCCCACAGTTTTGCACCACACACACACACACACACATAGAGATGAGCTCACACACACACACACACACACACACACACACACACACACACACACACACACACACACACACACAGATGAGCTCACACACACACACACACACACACACACACAGATGAGCTCACACACACACACACACACACACACACACACACACACACAGATGAGCTCACACACACACACACACACACACACACACACACACACACAGATGAGCTCACACACACACTGAGACCTGAATAGAGGTTTGAATTTCATTATCCAGCTGCAGGTTCTGCCTTGGTAAGCCATCCTATCCCCCCCCCCCACCCCACCCCCAACCATGCATCACCGTCTTTGCCCGTCAATTAGCATGAATAAGATTGTATCACCACATGCTGGGAGGACTCCTGAAATCACAGCTGAGTGCTGTGATCCACACACACTTTATCTTCCAGGTCTCTCCCTTATTATTATAACCATGTGCTCTTAAAATATCTGTATTAACAAACTGAATAATTTGCCACTCCTGTTGCCCAGTGGGTATATTTTTAGAGGATTCCTCTATTCAGAATCATTTCAAATCCAGCGAATACAAAAATTCAATCGAAATAACCCCTGACTCTCAATAGAATAAGCAGAGAGAGGTAAAGTACAACACGGAGCAGTGCCAAAGTGAGGAGATAAATGATGGGATGGTGGCCGAGGACAGAAGAGATGAAAGAGAGAAGAGAAGGATGAGAGGAAGAGGATGGGCTTGATGGGTTGTCTCCCGTGGCAACCCAGTGTTGCTGATGGACACACATAGCCATGAATATTCATAAGGGTAAAAAGGAGAGAGATTCATGCTATATTCATGCCATTTTCAATAAAGCATATTTCAATTAGGCAGGGAGCGATTAATTTTATATCAGTTAATGCTGTTTCAATTATACATATTTGAATTAGAAGGAAGGGGAGGCAGAGTGATGGATTGGAAGGAGCCGGTGGTGGTGGTGGTGGTGGTGGTGGTGGCGGTGGCGGCGGTGAGGAGGTATAATTACTTGATGAAAGAATCACTGCATGCTCCATTTACTTGTCACTTTGCTGGGTAATTCTATACATTCAGGCTGAAACGGACTGTTTTATCTGGTCATCCGCGCCTCCATCAAAGTGAGTAATGCTTACCTTGGATTGAAGGACACACACCACGGAAGCCACGCAGTGTGTGTTGCGTTGGTTCTGCAAGGTGATGGACGGTTTACCTTGAGTGAAATGCTACGGTATGTCACTCCCAACGAGAGGCCCCGACTGACCTTGGATGATCAGATTGAAGCACATTTTCCTCTCTGTGCCTTTTGTCATTAAACTCTCTTTCTCTTGATGACATTCTCGTGTATCCATTGCAGAGGGCTTCCTGCGTTTTGGGAAAGTGTAAAGACGGATCAGGACATGAACCAAGTGGCCAGATTTCCATTTCTCATGATCAAAAATCACACTTTTTGGTTTGAGTAAACGCTGATTTGCTGTGACATAAAAGAAATGTTTGCTTTGTATTGTTTATGAGTCCATACTTTTGAGGGCTAATTCATGAATACGCTGATTTATGATGGATAACAAATACCCAGAGGTACCAGTAACTAAAAAAAGATGGATCCTACGATCATTGGGTTCTGTAAATAACACCACTTTAAAACACTGTTAAAACTATTAATCAGTCAAAGCAGCTTAACAGCAAAAAACCCAGTTACAAAGTGGGAGATGATCTCAGGCAATAGCTTTTGCCTCCCCCTTTGTAATGGTTGGTGCCGTTAAGAGGCACATGGTGCAGAATAAATGACAATTATTTTTTTTTGTCTCCTGGGAAAAACTGGAGCCTTTCTTAAGAGAAGAAATACAGAAATGTTAGTCATAAGAGTGGGAATGTCTGACCTCAGTGAATTCATAGCCAAGCTGCAGACCGTGAGTTCATTTTAAAGTAGATGAAGAAATCGATTTTGATGCTGTGGTCGCAAAGTCGAGCATTGTTCCAGCAGGTCAACAGGACTTGATGGAGCTCCCTAATGTTCTTTATATCTGAGGGAGTGTTCAGGCTCCAGTGTAATTCATCAAACATATTTCCTACCTTCTCCTTTGATAGACAGATTCCTCAAACACAGGGGAACTTTGACCACTGGTGGACAAGCAAATAATATAAGGGATTTTTTTTTTTCCAAAGTGTGCAAGCAAAAAAAAAAAAGAAGAAAAGTGTGTCCGAAGGTGTCTGAAGGGGCTTGTCTGATGGTAAAACAAAAGTTTACCCTCCAACTAAATAGTTTTTCTCGTTCAAGGCCCATCTGAAGAAAAATATGCCAGTCTATTTTGGTTTTATCCATTCAAATGTCATAATCTGTTTGACAGCTGATCTGAGAGTGTCCATCCACTCTCCACACGTTGGGCTCTGAGCCCTCACCTCATTGACAAAACATCTTGTCTTATCTTTTCTTACTATAAAGTGAGTCTGTCCAAGTCCATGTGTCTCCCTGGCAAGCGGCTGAATCCATAGGACTTTTCCCAAACGGCCACGCACAGAAACTGACGTGGCCGTTTTCTCATTTACTCACTGCCGTACCCCTTTTGTGTACAAATACTTCCCGCTCAGTGCCACTCTGCCACTGCAATATGAATTGTAGTCAAACATGAAAGTGTGGCAGATGCAAGATGGGGGTCTTTTGTTTGTTTTTCTGTCAATTGGCGATTTGTCATGTAACAGGCAAGACTTGCTAAAGACTGAGACATCGTGTAGTGCACCGGATTTCACCGGCAACTACCACAGAGCGCACATCCCACTCTCTCCAGCTCCCTCGGCGAGCCAGGTTGCAGTGGATCAGCATACCTGATGGAAGATGTGGGAGGCAGCATTCACGCCTCACCTATGCGACTGGTGTGCATACATAGTAAACATATAAACGATGCCTCCTGGTGTCCAATGCAAGGAAAAGATTAAAGTAAGACGACTGTGTTTTCTTCTGATAAAGATGTTGACTGCATATTATATTGGTAAAGATCAGTGTTTTTTATGTCAGATTGATAAAGGTGACCTTGTGTCACATAAAACTGAGAAAGGTGTATTTTATATCAAGTCAATCAAGATGATGAATGTATAATCATATTTTAGTTGAATGATAATACTCAGATTCACAATGCGGTAACCGAGTTTATTTTAAATATACAAACTCAATTAATAATCAACAGAAGATAACGAATTGAAGGAAAGAGGCCGGCTAATTATGAGCCTGTTAGCTAAGCCAGCACACTGTCATAGGGTCTCTCTGAAGTCCACTGCAAATGTTCTCCATCCATCCATCCATCTTCTCCCTCTTAACCTTTAAGAGTGGTGGGGGTGGAGCCTATCCCAGCAGCCTTCACCCTGGACAGGTCACCAGTCCATGGCAGGGCCAACACATAGAGACAGACAACCATTGGCTCTCCCAGCCACGCCTACGGTCAATTTAGAGTCTGGATTAACCTGGTCCCTCTTGATGTCTTTGGACTGTGGAGGAAGCTGGAGTACCAGAGAGAACCCACACAGGAACAGGGAGAACATGGAAACAGAAAGATGCCATGTTGAGCCGGGGCTCCAACGCAGAGCCTTCTTGCTGTGAGGCGACAGTGCTGACCACTGCTCCACCGTGCCGCCTGAAATACAAAGAAGCAAAAACTACAGAGGGGAGGAATTTTGCAGGCACATTTCATACTACGGAGATTCTCATTGGAATCAGTTTACTTCTGGTGTGCTTCTCTGTACATGTACGTACGCACAAGGCATGAGCCCCGCACAGGTCCGTGCTACCCAGCATCCCCCTGACCAAAACCCCACTGCTAAAGGGCAGGATGGACAAGCTGATGCTGATCCTCAGGACACACACATCTGTGCAGAACTTCTCGATTGTGATTGTCTTCAGAATACGTTTTTGATTGACAGTGTTTCTCCATGCGTTGCACTTGGCTCTAATATGGGACTATACCTATATCTACCTTTCTGTTCACGTTCATTTAGCCTCTCATCCATTTCAGCCAAAAATAGGGTTCTCTCTTATTCTGCTTACATATTGACTGACAAAACACACTTTTTTTAAACTCCTTATCAGCATTTTGCAAGTCTATTCTGATATATAGCCTTGGTCTTTGGCCTACGAGTTCATGACATGTACGTTTAGGTGAGGTGCTCATCTATGGACCGGTTTATTGTAACCCAGCTTGCATGTATGTGCAAACATTCAGTATTTATTCTGTGAAAGAGTAATGCTTCTGTTGTTTGTTTGTATCAGGAACTTTTCCATGATTGCACTATAATGTCGCCTAATTGAGCTCTCAAACTGAAAACACCATTTACCAATAGACTCCACAGAGATCATATTTTACTGTGTTGCTATTTTATAAACCAGTTTACGCGGTGAATTCATTTAATCGCTGTCATATTTTTAGCTCGATAGACAAAAGAATTTCTTTCACACAGAGAGGCATACAACGTGTCACTAAATACAGTACATGTGAGTTTCTAAGATGTCTTAAAAATGGTGGTTGCTAACCAACAGCTAAAAGAGACAGTAGAGCTTGCAGCAGCCACACCGTCACACCAACACCCCCAGCACAAACAAGAGCAACACAAACAAACAAGTAACATACAGTTCTTTGGTTGTGAATGTTTCATAGCATGATGTTGGCCTTCTACTTATAATGATTGCGTTTAAACTTTGAAAATCATTAAAGTGGTGTTCATTGGTGAAAATTATCTCGTGTGAATCTCATCTATTGGTACTTGCCACTGAATGTATGTTTGGCAGTAATCCAAAACGTCAAAAAAAAAATCCCTTCGGCTCTTGTTTGAGTGTTTTCATTGTGATGCCTACAAAAAAAAAACCCCACTTCATTCTGACAACAAAAAACAGTAAATAAAAAACTTTGAATATTAACATAGTTTTTTGAGCAAGTATGTCTCTGCCAGTCATGACAAACGTGGCTCGTCCTGGCACGGAGAATTGAACTGTCCAGCCTATCAAGATGTCGTTTAGATAAATTCGGTCAGTTTTTTGGTAAAAGCCTGATGGCATGAATTGTATCAAATGTATTCTTCACTTTCAGCAGCAGTTGTTCGACTTCCTGCTATATTTACTTTGTTTTTAGTGGCAGCTCGACTGACGCCCTCGCGTTCCCCTCTCTCTCTCTATCTCGCGCGAGCCGCAGCTCTCCAGAGGACGCGATGACACAGGCGCGCGCACCGCCAAAGCTCGGCTCTGATTGACAGGCCGCTCCGTCCAATCAGAGGATAAAGACCCGCCTACAAGCGGAGTCGCGGCTAATGGTCGCGCGGGGGAGGAGGCTTCCACGCAAATGTGTTGGCAAGGGAGACGCAGCGGTTCATTCATCTTCTTCCACTGAGAGGTGAGTTAATACCAAGGTTGTTTTACATGAGGAAGGAACTGTTGTGGACCCAAACATCAACGTGAGAGGAGCTGTAAAAGACTTAGTTTCACAGCTGTAAGGAGCATATTTCCTCAACTAACACTACAAGGTAAGAAGAGGACATTTTTATTGGCATATGGACTCACTGACCGTCGTGTTAATGGATGAGTGTGTCAGAATGTTTGAAATATTCTCTTTCTTACCTCCTATTCCTAACTAACTGAAGCAATATTTAATTAGTGAATCACTGGTTTGTTTTCCAAGGTGTTGCAGCACAAGGGGGTACTGAACCCTTTCCTCTGTCTGTCAGTGTGTTACACTTAGTGGCTCCGAGAACGAGGCAAGTCAGTGTTTTCACTCCAAGCAGAGATTTGAACATCTTGCTCAAGGACACTTAGGGGCAATCGAACCATCATGGTTCTCTGTTTGAGAGAGAAGAGGATGTCTTGTACAGCGTCAGTACATTTAGATTTCTGCACATCTTGGATGGCTTAAACAGGCACAAATTGCTTCTGCATCGATCAGCTGGGAAGTCAGCGCGAGAATGTCCTTCATGCTCTGGGAGCAATTAATGGTTGAACAAAATACGACTACCTGTGTGTCGCACCAGTGAATCTGGACTCTGTGGTTCACTCAGACACACACACACACACACACACACACACACACACACACACACACACACACACACACACACACACAGTAGGAATAAACTCAGAATGCCCTCTAAGGGGTTGTAACCCCACTTTGTAAAATATGCCCCCACAGCTTCAAAGTCTGCACAATCAACATTGTTGCATCAACCAGTATTTTTAATATTAGAAGTGAAACACATTTTTTCATTTCTGTCTGCAACAGTTGGAATTGGAATCACAACATTTTTCTTAATCTAAAACGTTTCCAAATCATTTGGAAAAGCCAATAAAACATACATTGGAAAACAGGACTTGAGGAAAAACTGGCCTGAATTTCTGAAATTAAAATTATTAAAAAAAAACAAAAAACCATAGAGACCAGGCTCTGCCAGTATCGCTGACACGGCACTATCAATGTCTTATTTTTTCATGGCCTGTAAAATGATTCATGAATTGACATGCGTGTGAGCAGCTATTTAATGTAGTCACAGTGAAGCAGCCCATTATGCTGTTGGAGTCTGGTCAATGTTGGGGAGGCACCGCATTGGAATTGATTTACTGATTTCTGATAGGCTGATATATTAGAGCTGATTAGGCTGATATTATCTGAATTGAGGAATGTTTGTACTACATTCATATTTGTGCACATGAATCACAAGTGAATTTGAAAAATTAACATTTTTCTTTATTTCCACAACATTTAGAAAAACCAGTGAATCAACTATTCTTTGCTGTCCTGATCACTGATGATGAAAGAAGAAGAGACTTGTGCGAATCTCTACATACCAGCCATTGGACCGATCATGACATATGAGAAAAATGATCAATATCTGCTGAAGTAACTGTGCATCCCTACTCTATTTATAACAAACTGATAATATGTTTTGTAAAAGTTATTGATCTGAATCTGTGTGCATCAGCCAGCATTGATGAAATATCAATATATATCTGTAAAAAGCCACTAATGGCCAATAAGATCAACCCAGGTCAGAGAGAGAGAGAGAGAGAGAGAGAGTGCTGGGTGAACAAGTGGTTTAGCTCGATCTCCATAATCCAGTCATGTGGATGACATCAGGACCTGCAGAATCAATGGGGCTCGCTTCAAAATATGCGGCATGCATGCTGCGTGACAGCCCAGGGTTTGCGGCCTTCATGCAGCTGTGCATCAAGGGTCAAGTCGCATGTGTTATTGCATCACAGTAATTTATGCATGCCTTGCTGTGCCTAGGAAAGAAGTAGCGTTCTTTGAGTGGGTCCATGTACAGCATAGATATATGCAAAAAGAAAACTGGCAACTGCACACATATTAGGTCGGTTTCATGACAGGCAACTGGTGGACGTGGCAGCTGAGTGAGGCTCTTCTGCTCCTTGGCGTTTAGCAGCACAGGAGCAGGTCTGGGATGTCAGTCATAGTCTGGAGTTGTTGCTTCAACTTGCCTCTACACTCTCAGGACACAGTGTTTTACTTCTCAAGAGTCAGGCTGATGCAAGTAGTGATGAGCTTCCGCGAGACAGCTATGACAGTGCTACACTTAGCCTTCACAATTCTCTTCCCAGATTCATCAGAAACCACCGCAGTATAACAGCTTCCGCTGTGTTTGAGGTTGATCTTTGATAAGAACCCCCCCACAAAAAGGTTATTTTTCTTATTTCCACCAACTGAATTGCTTTTGTTCTAACGAATGTCCAACAATGCCTCGTCATTCATTACTGAATGTAACACTTCAGTTGATTTATCCATCCATACATCCATTTTCTATACGGCTTATCCATTAGGGGTTGCGGGGGCAGCTGATCCCAGCTGATATAGGGCAAAAGGCAGGACTCAACCAGGATGGGTCACCAGTCCATCGCAGGGCCATCAGGAGCAATAAGGGGTTCAGTATCTTGCTCAAGGATATTTCTGCATGGTCACTGGGGGATGTGAGGATCGAACCAGCAACCCTTCAGATGCGAGACGGCTGCTCAAGCGCCGCACCACGCTGCCCCCTGAATTGATTTACACTCAGATGGGAGACTCAGAGTTTATGGTTTCAGAACAGCTGATTTGAGTTCAAATAATCAACACTGAGTAGGTTCACTGTGAGTTCTGCATCTGGACCATAAAAAGCAAACATTGAAGAAGCCTTGATTCTGTGATTTATCATGGCAACCGCTAACAAAAAGAGGTCAGCATACTTTACCTCCCTGGAATTAGAAATCCTTGAGTACATATGACAAATATGAATATATATTTAAGGCTGGGGCGGCACGGTGGTGCAGGGGTCAGCACTGTCGCCTCACAAGAAGAAGGTTCCAGGTTCAAGTTGTGGCTGGAGCACGTGGTCTTTCTGGGTGAGTCTCCATGTTCTCCCTGTTCCTGCTGGGTTCTCTCTGGTACTCCAGCTTCCTCCACAGTCCAAAGACATCAAGAGGGACCAGGTTAATCCAGACTCTAAATTGATCGTAGGCGTGGCTGGGAGAGCCAATGGTTGTCTGTCTCTATGTGTTGGCCCTGCCATGGACTGGTGACCTGTCCAGGGTGAACCCCGCCTCTCACCCGAAGGCTGCTGGGATAGACTCCAGCCTACCCTTAACAGGATGAGCGGTAGAAAATGGATGGATGGTTGGATGAATGAATGATCCCATGCCCAAGCCAGGGCTTGAACCCAGAACCTGCGTGCTGTGAGGCATCAGTGCTAACCACTGCACCACCGTGCCACCTGAGGTGCAATCGTCTCAGCTAAAAGCAAATGAGGAAGCAGCTTATATGGCACAGATGAATCACATTTAATATAACTAAGTAAATACAATTCATTGGCTATGTCAGCCAGCAGGAGCTCTGGTGTTGCTCGTATGAGGACAGATAAGATTATGCAGATATATGTAGTAGACTGAAGAGAAAAAAAAAAAACCTAAAAATTTTAATACATACATATTTAGTTGAACCCCTGGAGTTAGTCCTCTTTTTCAGGTTTGGATTAACTCATTTCCTTAAAAGGAAAACCCAGACTTTCCTTCATTTCAGGACTCAAGGCCTTCACCTGATTTCTGAAAAAGGCCCCAGGCCATGGAAACGACCATTTGTGTGTCAGAATAAACAGAACCAGTGTGGTTGCTTCAAAACACTGCTACACACCACTGATGTAACACACTGCTCAGTTTCTGTTGTGTTGCACGAGTTCAACAGAACTTTCAGGGTGGAAATATGAAGCTGCTGTTAAACTCAACATCTGTGTGAGGTCTCAGAGAAGGAATGGGGGAACGATCGTTGCACCTCTGAGGTGGATCAACGTCTTTGTGAAAGGGACAACCGGAAAATTGAATTGTTCGTTCTCTAGTGCAGAGATGATGAGTAATCCCGCCTTCGTGTAAACTGCAGACCGCCATGCCATAACTGCGTGTACACTCCTACTCTTTACAAGTACCCGTCTTTTAGATTATTTACCCAAGACTCTGTATAGTCAGCCGTTGTTTTTGTATAGTTTCAGTAAATCTTGGTAGCATTAACATCTCCGCTTAAGTGCACCGTGCATTGTTTAACTTCAGACATCATCGTTTTCCCCATTTTTGGTCTGTTTGAGTTGCCTGAAGCGGCAAGTCTGACTAATACTCAATGCAGAATTTTGGAATTTTAACACATGTAGTGATGGTGGCAGCTTATTTCCTAAAGATACAATAAGTTCAGACTCACACTGGATCATCAATAGATGGGAAAGCACATAAAAGTTTTTTCCTACTCTGAAAGACCTATTTTTCCACACTGTATAATGTATATGCTCAGAACAGTGTGTTGCGTTACGATTGCCTGTCTGTCTCTGCGTGCGTGTCTTCCAGTCTCTTTGTTTCTGTCGGCAGTGACTGATGAATGATGTCTTGACACCTGCAGCCACCTAGCAGTTTTTGTGTATCTTTGTTGCTGTCTCTTCACACTGCATCTATTTGTCTTGTGCGTGGTCATGTGTGGAATCCGACAGTGGCTCATTGTGTGTGTGTGTGTGTGTGTGTGTGTGTGTGTGTGTGTGTGTGTGTGTGTGTGTGTGTATGGGCTTGGGTGAGTATGAGAATGTGTATTTGTGTATTTGTTGGGGGGGGGGGAGGATGTCCCATGACTGATTGACTTATTCACTCCTGTCACATGCTTTATTACACAGGGAGACAGATGTTGGAATTTGAAGTGTGTGTATGTGTGTGTGTGTGTGTGTGTGTGTGTGTGTGTAATAGAGTATGTGTGTGTGTGTGTGTGTGTGTGTGTGCGTGCATGTGTGAGCTCTGATAATAGCCAAGCAAAGAAAAAGCTGTGTGAGTGAGTGAGTTTTGCATCACTGGCTGATAACTAATGAACACATAGAAAATGTCTCCATCTTATATGATGGAGAGGTAACCTAAACCTTCAGGCACGCGTTTCAGAACCAAGGGCCATGAAAAAGATGGTGATGGGATTATAAGTACACAATAAAATTATTTTGTATAGTCAATTAAACCGATTAGGGGTCATAATTTGGTAATTTTTCTGCATAATGGAGTTTCCTTGCTTCTTGGCACAAGCAACAGTTGGCAGACGGCAGCTGCCTGCAGATCAGATTGTTTGCTATTTATGGAAACTCAAAGCTTTTTTGAAGCCGAATCTGTTTTGGAGATAAAAGATAACTTTTATTTAAGGCTGGTTGATTAGATATTCAGAGGTCTTTTTACATCAATGTTTCACAATATCTGTGTATATCTCTTATCTTCACCTAACATTAGATACAATGGGAATTTTTTTTAAAAATAGGGTTGCATGATTTTGAAAAAAAATTGATTATTTTGACTGGTAACGTGAACACGATTTGATTTGCGTTATGAGGCATCATTGCTCCAATTTTCATTGAATTTTTGCGGCGTTAATAAAGGTGTTTTCCTACCTATTTAGAATCTGATTTGTTGGCAGTTTCAACGGCACCACAATATTTAATTTAGAATTACATTTTGACACTCAATAAGCCCTAAACAATCATGTTAAGATCAAATATGCCGCCTCAGTGAAAAATCTTATTTAGTATTTGCTTTTTTATCACAGATTTGGACAGAAAAATGGTGCATCACAATTCTTTATGTTGAAAAAAATTCCACAGTAGACAGTATTTGATATGAATGAATAAACTGCCTAGCCTTGCTTCTGTCGTGAAATAACAACAAGAGCCGTGCTGGTTGAGCTGTAACAGAAGACAGCAAAATATTTCTAAATCTGTATTTTGATGTAATTTCAGCCACTTTCATCAGCAGATGTTAACATTGTCCTTTCCAATGAGGTTCATTGCAATTATTGAGTATTTTCAATGCCATCAGTACTCTTTATCTGGTACATCTTTTAATTACTGAGAAATTTGCTTCTGAGTACGGAGCCAGAAAAGACAGATAACTCCTCTAGTGTGTAGAATTTAGTGGCTTTTAGCTGTCAGTTTTCAGGTTGCATGTCTTTGCTACTGTGCCGTGTTTGGAGTCCAGTGGTGACGACAGGATCAGTTACCAGTTTAATGGATGGGAGACGTAAACAAGGACTCAGTGGAATTGTAGTCTGGGTGTTGTTAGGACCTGGCTCATGAGTTGCAACAAACAGTGGAGAGACCAGGGATGTGAAAAATAGGGTTGGTATTTGAATTAACAAGCAATAAATAAATAACATCTTGAGGGTTAATTAGAAAAGAATGTGCATGGTTAGCTTTGGCAGTAAGAGTGTGGTTAGGCCCGAGGGTTCTCGGACCTCTAAACCACACCTCCTTTAGTCTGGACAAGCGAGTCCATGCGCCACTCAAAGATTCTTGCTCTCCCACTGCAGGCCTAGTGGGGATTACCAATGTACCATTAATCTCACAGCTAACAATTGATTGTCTGGGCTGCAGAAATCATGATGTTTCCTTTCTGTTCTCTGATTTATTCCCGTCCACCCAGACGGCCTGAGAACGGCTGGTGGTACTTGAGTCTCTCAGACACCCAATGCTACTCTCCAGTTTGTGATCTCTTCTCCATCAGTCTCTTGTCTGCAAACAGTAAGTGTTCTCTTACAGTGATATTTCACCAAAAAGGGTATTTTGCCTTTCAAGTAGTTGCTAAGAGGTTTCTGGAGCTCACAAAGCGTTTTTTTCTTCTGCTTCATTACCTCTGGGTGACTCCAGGATGCAGTGAGAACATGCCACATATATTTAGCTACATGCCAGACAGTGAACAACAACCTGTCCAAAAATGTCAACAAACTCCCAAACCCACTGTCTGGTATAATCCATGTCTTCTGTATGCAGCTGTATGCTAAGTAATCCACAAACACTTGGATTTGATCTATAAACAAACATTAACTCCACCGACATGGTGCTAACATGAAGGGGCATTAGGTCACGTTTAGATCACATTAAAATGTGTATGTGCAGATTACTGAGAATATGCTCATTGTGAATGGGTGTAAATGCAACCCTTGAGTTGCTGTGCAAAAGTCTGTTGTCTTTATCGTACTTGTCAGCAAAGGATGGAGGTGAGAAGAGAGGAAACCGTTGCAAAACTGCAGGCTTCCCCGTGTGTGTGTGTGTGTGTGTGTTGTGTAATATCGCGTTTTTGTTTGTCTGTGTACGTGTGCATCCTGACACATTGTCTCTGCCTTAGTATGAAGGCATTGCTGGCATATTGTCATGTTTTACGTGGTATTGCAGCTTTAAGGTGCAGATGGGTTCAGCAGCTGACGATCAGAGCAACACTCAGACGTGACTCATCCTCCGTATGTGTTTAACAATTAAACCAGCAATAAAGAATACGGAGGTCAATAAGTGTTGTCTCAGAGATACCAGAGATGAAGGTTACCTGAGAGACTGACTCATAAGAGCTGACACACACACACACACACACACACACACACACACACACACACACACACACACACACACACACACACACACACAGGCACCAAAACACACAGGGCCGTTTTGTCCCCCGTGTTTCCCCCCAGGCTTGACTTGCAGCCTGGTCTTAATTTAGAGTTTCAACTGTGCAGAGGTGAGCTGCGTTTCTATAGCGATGCATCCTATCTGTTGCAGTCACTGAAGAGATTCATGCAGATTAGAAAAATGCAGAGACACTTCTTCCTATTCTGATAGGGGAAGCGTTGGCATTGCTAGCACAACCGTCAAAACCCATTCCTGTTATTCTCATTAAAATTACTTCCATTAATAGATGTCTCCTACCATATAGAAATTGGTGTTATGGTTCACATTTATGTTATGCCACTAATATGTGTGTGATACATGTGTTCTTACATGCATTGGGATTTTTTTTCAAATCTCAATGTAGGGAAACATGAAGTGTGATGACTATGTATTGTGTTCCTCTTTTAACTGGCAATCACTGGGGCTCGCAAAGACTTGAATAGAGTGTCAGTGTTCAGTTTGTGGTGTAAGCATGTTTCCATTGGTTGTGTTCAGGTATTAATTGTTGTGAAGGAGAAATGTATTGGTGTGGTCAGTAAATGGCTGGGCCAGGAGCTGGTGATGTGCAAATTATGAATGAGATACCTGGGAGTGTCAGCGGGACTCAGTCAAAGTTCTGTAATGTTATACATGTGATGATGTGATACCTTTCAAGTTTATCCCTGAAAACTGATTTAATTTTCTGGATTAAAAAAAATTGTCTGTCGGCAACTCATTATGCAGGCCTTTCTGAAAACCTCTTCAGATCTGGGTGCCGAATTGAGTGCAGTAGGGATGAAGCATTTTTGAAAGCTAACTAAGTTAGCATCACTATGAATTCCCTCAACAAAAAAGAAATTGCAAACAACATTCTTACTTTAGACGTTCGATCCTTGCCGTGCAGCTCCTACAGCACGATGACCTTCACAAATGAACACAACTTTTATGGTGTTTGCAGCATGAAGCAGTTCAAGCTGCAACGCTGATGTTGCGAGGAATGAACCTGACCATCGATACATCATTTCACCGTCAGCACAACCAGCTTTGCACATGTAGACATTAGTAAATTTGTTTTATCCCATGATTAAGAACCGTCATCAGAAACACTTCATGAGTGTGATGTTAGCTGATGTGTCCTATTTCATTGAACAAAATGTTAAACTATCATAAACGCGTGTGAATGGCAGACCTTATTTTTAGGCATTTAGCTTGAGACAAAGTAAGCAGACATTTAACAATGATAAATTACTTTTAAGTTTCAGGACTCGTTCCTCTACCACTCTAGTTGTTAATTATTTGTGATGAAAAAGCAAAATAATTCTGGTATAAAGCCTTATTCTTGATTTAACCGCGAGCGATGGGTGTGGTTTGGGACATGGTGCTCTGAACCAAGAACCTGGAGGTTGCGTGCACATTCCAAGATGTTTACGGAGAACAGATTCATTCCTCAGGTTCCTACTAGACTGACCATTAAGAAGACTCGTCATCCTCGGTGAACTGATTTTAAATTTCCAAAGAGCCTTCAACACTTTTCAATGTCCAAGCATAATTGTTCATTCTATGATGCAAAGATTTCACTCTTAATTTCTTTCAAGTCTCAAGTAAATGAGGGATTGAAGCGTTCTGTCCACTCAAACCTCTCCACACTTGTCCACAGAAGCTGTCCGGTCAGGGCAGCTCCTTCTGAAACAAAAGGACAAATATTTCATGTATGCTCAATGGAAATAGATTAACCTTGATTTCATTTATTGATTCATTGATTGACTGACATCAAGGCCAAGGGTAATCTGCCTGTAGTGAAACCAGCATGCTCATAGCAACAGTGGACGCCCTGATAGATACAGTTAATGACTGCGGAACATAACAGGAAATATGTTTTGGATCAGCTGCTGTCTGTGGGAATCATCACACCTCAGTGAGAGCACCAGAGAGAAATTAAGGAGCTTCCCCCGGAGGATGCTCCTGCTTGTGTGTCGGACACATACGTTTGACCAAAGGGAGACGTGTTAGCGATGTACATCAAAAATGCTTCAGGTGCAGATTGCTAGCTGAAATTACAGCCTTTGCAATCTGTCTTCTTTCATTTGCCTTTTTTTTTTTTTTTTTAATCTGTGTGATCTATACAAACCCTGCACATTGGGTCGTATGTGCCATTTTTTTTATTCCTTGCAAAAATTTGCAATATGAGTCAAAACACCCACATCAGGGCACTGTGCTCTGCATCACGGAGCCATGATTAGCGTTAGCCGTTGTCCTGTGATCAGTTGGTTTCTCTCTCTTTTCTGCCAGAGTGGATTGAATCAGCGTGTCAAGGCTGCGTTGGAGATCCCAGCGTGGTGTGAAATGGATGTGCCGCTTCATTCTCTAGTTTGTGCACGCTCAGTGTTTGAACTTTCTTGAGATTCTTTGAAATTGTTCCATCATTGTACTGAGTTTATTGCAAACACATGCTGTGAGTGGTCTTTTGAGAGGCTTGTGATGATATCCGTGTCATTAACATCGCATGAGGTTGTGTAAGTACAATTTCTTCGGAAACATACAGAATTTCCCACAACCTTTAACGGATAAGCAGTATAGAAAATGGATGGATGGAAGGATGGAAGCACAGAACTGAAGTCTTGTCTCAGATCTGTAGCTCAGATATTTGAGAGACATAGACATCAGTAGATTTGTGTAACTGTAAAACGACTGTAAAACATCACGATACATACCCAGTCAACAGACCATAATGTCTCCATGCTGGATTAGGAGGGTTCATTCTGCATGGAGCTCAACAGGTCAACATGCAGATTTTGATAAACCCAGACATCAGCTAGCCAAACAGCCAGCTGTATTGGTTTTTAAATTGCTTTGACAAGACAACACATTGTCCTGTTTCACTTTTTGAGCTGCCCCAAAGGCTTTACTAGTTATATCCGAATAGGCTGTTGGTCCATCTTCCTATGCTCTTTTCTTTTTCTCTCTGCAACTAAAACACACACACTTAGATACCAGAGATGAAGGTTACCTGAGAGACTGACTCATAACCACACTCAAACACACACACACACACACACACACGCACACACACACACACACACACACACACACACAAACACAGCACATTGTACTTCATCATAGCAAGGGCTGGTATTTGACTGGTATCCTATTGATTATTTCCATCCCTGTCGCTGCCACAGTCTATTGTATTTTTTCCACTTTCACAAAGGTTATTGCCTTTGCACTCTCAAAACACACACACACACACACACACACACACACACACACACACACACATACACACACAAGGGCATGGGGTAGTGGGGAAGCAGGGGAAGGGGTGGGTGATTACTGCATGGGAGGCCCAGTTTCCCATTTTTGCTCTCTTTCCAACTCAATTACCGCTTTTGCCAGCTAATCATTTTCAGTCACAGGGACACCAACACATTTTCCCTCTGGGCAACATTCAGTTCAACCTAACCTCAGAAAAGCGGCAGTGAAAGCCCACTGTTTTCTTATTCTAACTCTGTAAAATGGCAAAAAAAAGTGACATAATTCTACTGTTGGTGATATTAACTGCTCAATATTTGTGGCAACATGATTAGCTTAGTTTTTGTTGATTGTACCTTTTGAATTTACTGTCTGAACCTTCTATCAATCCAAAGAAAAGCCCTTCTAAGAAAAATCTACATCTGTTCACATTTACGCCATATTTGTAACACTTTTGCTGCGTTACTTTTTTCAGTACTTTTCCAATTTTGATATTTTCAGTTCTCATGGAAGAAGGAAGGAAGAAGTGAAGGAAGTAGCTTACAGACTTTTGGCCTGTTTGCTCTTCAACTCAGTTGGCTAATTTGATCGAGATGGTTTGATAGTGGTTTCATGTATGTAATTGTTTGCTGACTGAGATTTTTGGGGGGCAAAGACTGTTGCTACCTGGGTGTTATATCATGGAAATGTGCAGTCACTCTGTGTGTCATGAAGGTGAGGAAAGAGAGGGACCAGGCCAGGCTCAGGCAAGTCTTTAAGAACCACAACTCAAGTGCTGGTTTCAACAGTATAGCATGCTTATAATTTAGAACTGATGCCCAATGATTAGATATAAGCTGCTGTTTGAGTTGTGCATGTCTCTGAGGGTCCAGGTGGGCTACTGCTTGCCATGGTAATCTTGGCATTTCAAATGTAAAATTATAAAAAAACAAAACAAAAAACAAAACAAAAACTGAGTAGTGCACAAAACAATGCGCTAACTTGAAGAGAATCAAAGAGTTGTGAAATCAAACTTCTCTATTGACCCATTGAACTTATGTCATCTGGTCCTGTCAGAAGAGCCACCGCCATTGATGAATCGCTTGTGCCATCCGTGATAAGTGCCTTGAGTTGGCCAAAACAGCCATCAAACTGTAAAGTTTATTGATGCTGACTCTGGTTGCAAACACGTTTAACTAGCTTATCCAATCAGCTGGATCACTGTCAGGATGGGCTGCCAGACATGTCCAAACATCCACACAGCGACACACACACACACACACACACACACACACACACACACACACACACACACACACACACACACACACACACACGCGCGCGCGCTCTCTTTTGCATTTACAACTCAGATTAGACTTAGTTGATTATCAGTGTGACAGCAAGGATCAACTTGCTTTAACGCCCCTTCAGCCTCAATAAGATACGCGTCCTCTTTTATTGAACGCTTGTTGGTACAATTTTCTACAAGTCCTGCTTCTCCGCCTGCCACCTCCCATCTTTCCTCATCCTAGCTTCATCTTCTTTTCGCTGCCTGTCTCTCTCTATTTGTCTTTTCTTTCACAGGTGTCAATCCACTTCCTGCATCCTCACTCTCCAAACAGCCTATCCACCTCTTCTTTTTCCTTGTATGTCATTTTCATGTCCCTGCCAGGATGTCTCTAACCTGGCAGCCTGTGTGTATGATGGAGCTCGTATGTCCTGTCATGTTTGTGTGTTTCCTAACGTGTGTGCCTACGTGACTGCTGTGTGATGGTGTGAACAGATTGTCAAAGATAACAACAGCAGCATACCACCAAGCCAACTGATCCCTCTGATGGGATGTGCAGAGCAAGCACGCAGGGCTGTATCTCTTGCAGCATTCAGTGAATGAACTTATTCATAGTTTGAGACTTAAATCCACACACATTAGCTCAAAATAAATGGATGTCTCTTGGGATTAGTGTCTCTGTTAAGCTGTAAAGTTTCATAACTCTGAGAAACCATAGCTGGCCACCAACTTCATCAATAAATGTGGCTTAGCAGATGTGAATGGTAAAGGTTGGTGTCGTGGATGTTCAGAAACTAAATGTTAAGGATGCGCTGAATTGGCTGCCAGATATGCTAGAAGTTGGGATGCCTTGCTCAGGAGTTTTTTTTTCCACTTATTTAATTTTTTGAACAAAGGCTGGCACCCAAAACCCAGCAATCATTTATGACCTCTGTTAGCTCTCTTTGAGTTGACTGCTTCTTCACATGACCTTTTTCATGTTTTGTTTTTTTTTAGGTTATTTTAAGTGCTGGCTCTTCAGCTCTGTTTATTCTCTTATCTCTGTGTCCACAGGCTTTCTTTGCTTTATCCCAGCAACAGGCATTGCGAAGCAAAAGCCATAATCATGTGAGCATTCACATGAATGCACATCTTTAATACAGGCTTATTTAAGACTAGGCTGAAGTTTTTGGTTTGTCCAGAAGTAATCCTCCTCATCCTCTCTTACAAAGTTGGCCATCATTAATAGCAGCAACTCCTCTTACAGTGGGGCTGTACCCAGCAGCATTTGTCTTGTGGATCATGTCTTGTGGTTGTAAATTTCATATGTTCTGCACAACTCTAGATTAATGCTGGCAAGGAGGATTTTGAAAAAGGTATACTAACATGCCAGCTGGTCTCTGAGGGTCTCAGCTCCCGAGTGCAGCCCAGAGGATATAATGGTATCTGTCTTCTTGTTTGGATCTGGGGAAGATGGACAATAAGTTAGCTTCCCAAAATATTTTCAACAGAGACTAACTTAGTAGTTAAGACCAAGCATAGTGAAGTCAGCAGCTGCAGTTTGTCCAATGAGACTGTATAAACACCACAGAACAAATGAACTCATTAGCTGTTGTAATACCGAAGGCTATGTCTTTGTACCACACTGTTTTTGAAACTGCATACATATTTTATTAGTACCAACTGACTTGGCCAAACTAATGTAGCATGCAGCACGCAGAAAAAAGTAAAACCTGAAGCATTTGAAATTCTGGATGTCATAATGGTTTGGGATAACTCTCCAACCAGTGCTTTGTCTAAAAGCAATGGAACCATGGGGATTTAGCATGAAGCTCCTAACAGCTGGGTCATATGACCTCTTATGCCACTTTAGCAAGTTTTACTAATTGTTCAGGTGAGAAAACTCCAAAGCCAGCTTCCATGTCTGGGGATCAGACAGCCATGGCCCACGCCTTGGTCTGCTGCCCAAACCACTCTGCACTGGACCCCTCCAGCTCCTTCTGCGGGTGGTGGGTCCACGGGGGGATGAGTCCATGTAACATATTTAGGCTGGGCCCGGCGGGACTCCATGGGCTAAGGCCCGACCATCAGGCGCTCACCCACGAGGCCCTACCCCGGGCCTGGCTCCAGGGCAGGGCCCTGGTAAACCTCTGGGCTAGGTACACTGACTCCTTGAATTCCTTCCCATGAAGTGTCTTTTGAACCGTTCTTTGTCAGGCGCTTCGCCTAGGACCAGTCTGCCTTGGGTGACCCTACCAGGGGCAAAATGCCCCCAACAGCATAGCTCGTAGGATCCTTGGGGCACTCAAACTCCTCCACCACGATGAGGTAATGGTTCCAGGAGAGGAGGGACTCAGAGTAGAGCTGCTGCTCCTCCATTTCGAGAAGAGTCAGTTGAGGTGGTTCAGGCATCTGGTGAGGATGCCTCCTGGACGCCTCCCTTGGGAGGTGTTTCAGGCATGCCCAACCAGGAGGAGGCCTCGAGGCTGACCCAGGACACACTGGAGGGATTATATCTCTCGGCTGGCCTGGGAACGCCTCTGGATTCCTCCGGAAGAGCTGGTGGAAGTGGCTGGGGTGAGGACAGTCTTGGCTTCCTCGCTGAGGCTGCTGCCCCCACGACCCGGATAAGCGGAGGATGACGAAGACGAAGATGAAGAGAAAACTCCTGCGTTGCCAGCTAACCCATAGATTTGTGTTTTGATGCTGTAATATTGAGGATCTGGCTCTTTATGTGGTGAATGCCTCACAAGATTCGAACTGGTTTCTAATTTTGGAGTTGTGCTTGTGAGAAGGGAAGAAGAGGCTTTGTTTTTCATTGACACTAAGGTAGCTGCCAGCAAAATTACTGGTCCATTAAACCAAAACTATGGCTGTTGATTTTAGAGAAATGCCTAAATTTATTCATCAAAATGACCTACTTCTTTCACAGCATCCATTTATTTTAGGTGTTCATGTGACATGTTAAAGTGTTAATACAAAAATGTTCATGTGGCTAAAAAAATTATTCAGCTGTCACACTGATCTGACTTATTTGCCATGAAATCTTTCCTAGGTGAAGAGAACAGGACAGTCACCTCTAGATAACCTTCCTGTATGACGTGCTGGCAGAGACCTGAGCACCAACCTGGAAGACAGCACTCATCCAGGGCATGAACCCATGGGCTTGTCTGTCTTCCCAGCTTGATCAGTATTTATTTTGATTCTTTCAGATGGGATAAGATTCAGATGTGTTTGCTTGCCTGACTAGTCGCACATCTCTCTGTCTCCCACCAAAAAATCTATTATCTGCTACATTTGCTTCCCTAACAGAGGGATAAAATCTCATCTGTCTCGGTTGGAGGGAAGAAACATTACAACCCCATGGTGTGTGTTTATGTGTGTGTGTGTGCACGCGCGCCCCCATGTGTGGTGGGCTACAGACTGAAATAAACTCAAGTTTGTGGCAGTCAGGGATTTTCAGAGGCACCTGAGTGGAAACTGTCTATCATCCTCTAAACAGCAATAGTTGGACTTTGCTCTGTATCAAATAACCTGGAATACTGAAGGAATATTTTAAAATTAACCCACTGAAGACCTTAAAAAATATGATCTTATTTAGAATATGGTCACTTGTTGGATTATCGCTGCCTGTCTTGCATGTGACAGGAGTTTATAATCTGGTGCTAAGCACAAAACACATTTCAGAAAAAGAGATAAAGAGGGGACATCAATGAAGCGTATTCTTCTCTTCACCAATGATCCATCCCAACTGACCCTCTGCCTCTCAGACAGAAATGGTGCTGAATATCTGTCTGCGTTGATCAATCCAGGGAAACTGTGTGAGGCTTCTCTGGCCTTCCTATTCATTTAAAATTCACCCTTCAACAATTCTTTATGCATTTCAATGCCTTAAATTGGCACGTCCTCAATTTTCAGTATCCCTCCATTATTACTGTTACTGCTTTTTGATCGGTTCACGCACTCTGACAAAGCCGAGCTTCCTTCTTATTCTCAAAGTGCTTGCAGAAATCAGTCTACATCAGCCAACAATATAAAAAGCTACAGCTTCTGGATATGTGTACCATTATTACCTCGGCTCTTTGTCCCACAGGTGGTTTAAGGTGTTAAATGCTGCTGTTTTTAGCTCTCAAGTGCATCATGTCAGCTTTAACTGTTTGTGTATGACTGAGCATACATCTGGATTAAGAGGATGTGAATTGTATGATGATTTATTTTAGAGTTTGTAATCAGATATTTTCAGTTGGTGGCCAGTTTTGTTGTTACTAGCTGTCGGTCACCATTAGCCTCAAGCTCAATGTAGGTGTTGAGCTCTCTCTGCCTTCTGGAGTCACACAGAAGTGATGGGTGAGGAAAAAAAACATCTCTGTGAGCCCAAGTCACTGATTTGTGAATACTCCAGAGACAAAGTACTCCTGTTGGGTGAAGAATTTAAATGAACAGAGACTGCTGATGACATTTAACAGTTGATCTTTTTATGGCTGACACATGTTTGGTCCGGTTATAAACACGCTACATGTGGAAGCTATTCTCCAGCCTCAAGTGAACAGAGTTAAAGATGTCTGAACTATCACAGGACTGCAGTGAACATTCATCTGACCTCATCAAATGTTATTAGTTAATGCTTTCCTTATTATACATTTCCTTCCTGCACAGTACCCTCTATTTTCTTTGTGAAGGGAAAAACATCTCTTTTTGTGTTTCAGCTTGATAAGATGACCTTTTCACAGCCAGTTAAGGCTGAAGCGTCCTGTTGCCTATCGATAGTCATTACTGCTTCCTCATCTCGCGTCTTCCTCTGAGCCCTCAGTGCTCCAACAGTGCCTCTCACTTGTCACAGGAATGCATGATATTTGTGCAGTTCACAGTGACTTCAGGATTTGTTCCCCCCTCCCTCTACATGACTCACTACCCATAAAGCACGGCAGGATGATATTTTAGCCACTAAACTGTCCCTGCACTCTTTCTGCAATTTAGGGGTGGATTTGTGACTGCTTGGCTCCGACACATCAGCTGTGTCCTGGTGTTAAAGTGTGAGAGCTGTCAGACAGAGCTATGAGTCATGGATTGTGTCATGAAGGCACTACAGTGGTCCATCGCCATGCAAGGATGTGTGTGGTAAGGTTACTGGCTGATCACTCTGGGTAATGGACCATTTTATGGCCAAAATAGCAGCAAAGCTATCAGGGGCTTTGCTCACACAAGGTGGTTATGGCAGGAGACGGGCAAGAACAATTATGGAGACAACAATGAGGCTGTTTTTAGCATCGGCATTTCGTTATTACGTGCACTGCCACAGATATCCATTTCAACCAG
This sequence comes from Aulostomus chinensis, assembly GCF_037954235.1. Classification (NCBI taxonomy): domain Eukaryota; kingdom Metazoa; phylum Chordata; class Actinopteri; order Syngnathiformes; family Aulostomidae; genus Aulostomus; species Aulostomus chinensis. The sequence continues at coordinate 22,539,400 of NC_141341.1, read as the reverse complement.
TCAGTCAGTCACTTTATTTGTAGCTTATCTGAACCAGCTTGTGCTTTTTTATTTTGCACCCTAAAGCAATGGAGTGCTGCAGGGGTGATGTGTTTCTGTTGGCTAACCCAGAATTTAACATCATCATAGGCTCTCTTGGCCAAAAGCCGGTGGGATTTTTGCAGTAGATTTTCAATCATTGAAAATAAGCACTGTAATGAACAAAAGCTGGTTTGATTTTGCTCAGCAAAAATAATCTCCACAAATGAGCGCCACCTTAAAGATTTTGAAACCATAAACGCTATCATTAAAATGTCAAAATTAACATTACGCTAAGATTGAACTGCACCAACATCACCACGTCATGTAACTTTTGTTTTCAGTGTGAGGTTTAATGTCTGCAATGATCCCTGTTGTTTCTTTTAGCCACTTGTGAGCAACTACCTTTTGTAAGACACATTAATGCTTCAAAATTCAGTGCAGTATTAACCGCTGAACTTGGTGCCATAATCTTAAAAAATCGTAATCTAGTGTTAAAAACAGACCTTATTTCAGGGATTTAATCAAAAAACCCTTTCAAAAATCCAATCGACTTTGAGATGAATGAAGCATACATTCACCAGTGGTAGGAGTATGGTGTCGTGTGCAGTGACTACAGCGGGCGTCTTCTGGGCGATGACACTGGTCTTCTTGGGGATGGCCTATGTTTCTCTTTCTTTCTTGATATAATCAGATAATGAATCCTATTCAAAAACACTGTTTTCATAAAGGTGTACTTTTGGTTTTCTAACATAATGTGATATGAGTCATTTACCATTAAGCCATATTTCTGTGTCATTTTTTGGGGGGGGGGGCATTTGCAGTCATGAACAAGGGGCACAAGGTGGGTCGCTAGCTAGGTGGGTCGCTAGCTAGCTAGCTAGTAACAACCACGACCAATCTTAACAAAATTAATAGATAATCCAAAACAGTTTGCATTTGATAAAACATGACTCTGAAATACATTACAGTGCTCAAGTGAATCAAAAATATACACGAATGGACAAAATCCCGTTCACACCAATTATGATAATTATCAGTTCGAAGGCTTTCTGAGCTCAGTTTGATTTCAAACTTTATTTTGGGAATATTTCTAAGATAATGGCAAAGAAAATATGGTTGTTCATATTTATGGTCTAATTCATGCAACCTGACTGAAGCAGTTGAAGCTGAATTTCACATGAAGGGACCACTATCATACCCGCAATGCATCGCTAGCTACAGTACAATACAGTATCGCAGTTCTAATTGTAGTAATTTAATGTTGCGAATTGGCTGTGCCTCCTGACGGACCTGTGTTACCCGTGAGGCATAAATCCTCCCAACAAATAATCCCTTTAAGCAGATAATCTGGGAAAAGCAGAATGATTTTTTTTTCTAACTTTGTTAAGGGAAACTTTTTGCACATTTTTCATTGTTATGATACACTGTGATCAAGTGCTGCCTCTGGTCTTTTGCAAAACGTGCAGTCATGTGAATGAAATGGATTGTATATTTTGCCTCCGTGTATGTGCAAGGGTGTGGGTAATTCCTTGTTTGTGTCCATCCTCAGAGACCTGTGCAACTTCAACAACACAGGCACGGTTGCTGTTGTTTGTAGTGCTGCACATCCTCACCTGTGTACTCTCTCTGTCCCCCCCCCCAGAGAATTGAAGTAACATGGGAAAACACAACAGTAAGCTGGCACCGGAGGTCCTGGATGACCTGACCAAGAACACTGAATTCAACGAGGCAGAGCTCAAGCAATGGTACAAAGGCTTCCTGAAAGACTGTCCCTCAGGCATCCTCAACCTGGAGGAGTTCCAGCAGCTCTATGTTAAGGTGAGCTGGAGGACAGGACCCAGGTGGGGGAAGCTGCTCACATCCAAGTTGTAGAGATGGATGACAGCTGATCAGTAGGGGGCTGAAATATATACCATCATCTTTTGCAGGTCATTTGCCTAAAGTTAAAACGGTGCTCTGTCTTTTTCTGCGGTTATATAAGATAAAAAGTTACCCCCGTGATGACTCAGTCTGAACATTATTAGCCGGCCATGGAGAAAGCTTATTTTACTGTGGCTGACTAATCGTTCTATGTTTGGACCACTGAGAGGAGGTGGAGCCTTTGATAATGTCAGAAAGTTATTAACTGCTTGAAACTCCCCTGGAACATTTTTCTACACTTTTTCAGAACCACACAGCGCCAAAGAACTCACACTGATTTATTTTGAAGACATTTCCTCTGTTCTTCTTTGAAACAGTTTGTAGATTTTTTTTTTTCTGTATGGCCAAATCAATGTTCGGGTTCGATGAAAACTGTTGTCATTTCACTGCAGACTGCAGCCCTGTTCCTTTGCACCACTGCGGTGAGAAAACAAAGCGTATAAAGCGAATAAACGACTTTGCAAGTTTTTGTCAACACACAGTAATGATTGAAGAGGTAGCTACAACTGAAAACCATCATCAGTGGCCTTCATTTAGCTTGTTAAGTTTTGTACGTGTTTATATAACCTTTAATAATGTCAGTGACTGATGTTAGGGAGCTCGGCTTGCCATGCAGTCATGGCGACTGACAGTGTTTGGCCATACAGTCATTAGTTAAGTGAAACTGAACGTTTAATCTAAGAAGAGCAGGAGGGCGAATTAACTGACAAAACACAGAAGATCATGAACATAATGTTCTTTTGTTTCCTGACCACTTGAGTTGTGTGCGCTGGACCCTGGTTAACACTGATGAATGCCCCTGTCCCAGACTGGCATCATCACGTAGCACGCAGGAGCTACCATGCTAAACGGGCAGAGAAAAGGGATCTGTAAATTTTCTGATACAGATATGCTGCCCTGAAGTATTATTGAGGGCAAAGGATTTTAACATATGATCAATTTCACTGAACCAGCCTGTCGTGGTCCGTCACAACACAACATCGCGACACTCGTCGAAATGGAAGGCAGGAGCAGTGAAAAAGTTAATTGCTGCTGAGAAAGTAACGCAAACAGACCGCTTTAACAGCTGAGTCACCAACATCTGCCTCAACAGTAACAATTAAATTTATGATTGCCGATTTCACCAATGATCATTGAAGGAAATTTCTTTAAATACCCCCCAACCTGGACTATAAGACGGGAGAGATTTGTGGGTTAAAAAAACACCAGTGCTCTTCAAGTCTAACAAAAAGAGGAGTGCTGAGATTAACAGTGCTGAGATTAACAGGTTACAAAAGTAATCAATTACTGTAATGCACTACTTTCTGCTGTAATGAAAGGCATTACAAAAAATTAGTTGGTATTTTACTCGCTTCAAATGTGTGCGTTGCAATGCATTTTAACCTTGATTGAAGTGTTTTTTTTTAACACACAAATTTGCCAAAATCACCGCAAGACCAGCAGAGGAGAAAAGTCCACGCAAAATGTTTGACTTCCCCTCTCCTCTGCTGCTGCAGAGAACGACAGGAGAGATGAGTGCAGCACCAGCAGATACGACGTTGGACGGTACATTAGCGAGATGGGCATATTGCCATTACTTTGAGTTCATGACAAACAAGGACATGAAGGATATGATGGTAAAATGGACTTCATGTGCAAAACCTAAAAGATCTGTCCGCTTTCCCAAATAGCACCGGTAATATAACTAAACATTTAGAGCGGTGCCATTGTAATGGGAAGTAAGCAAAAAGGAAGCAAGGAGAGGATGAAAGTGGGGATAAAAATAAGCAGGCAAAGTTATCTTTCTCCCGCTCTGAGACTGAAAGCTCAAGAGGTTAGGAGTCCCGCTGAAGATACGCTCCCGCTTTCAGCATTGGATCCACCAGCGTTTTGAAAACTTGTCAGCAAGATCCCTGCCGCGACAAGCAGCAATGATGACAAGGTAAGCGAGGCTACCATTGCCTCATCGATGTTAATTTTTACTGGACAGTGGTATTAATGCAAGCTGCAAATGGACTTTTATTTCCCCAAAGGATTCAGACAGACCAGCTATATGAGCCAGGCGTTTCATTTTATTCAAAATGTGCAAGCTAGCAAAAAATGCACGAGTCCTGTTAGGCTATGGAATTGAGTTTTATCATTTACGCCCAGGATCCTTGTGCACACAATAGGACTAGCCTATATATTCGTCTGACGATACTTTTTGTTAGGCTGTTATTATTATTATTTCCATTGCTTATCCGAGTTATTCATCAGTGGGGAGATTTGAATGATGGCTTTATTGCCCTCATGTTGCTGGCCCAGTCGTCTGACAGGCTTCTGTGGCTGTGCAGCTTTACAGTCGGCCTACTAGTCAATATTTCCAGCCGTCAGAACAGAAACACAATGTCATTGTGAATTAGGCCCAGCTCAATATGTGTGAAGTGTTTGATACACATTTGTTTTTAGTCTAAATCTTCTCGTGGGACAGGTAGTGCACCCACATGTTACAGTGTTCATGTTCGGTCGTGTCCAGACCTTCCAAAAATGGTTGGTTTCATTAGGGGTGTACACTGTAACATGTACAAGTTCCAGGCCCTTGGATTTGATCTCTGGCTATGTTCTTATATTTCCAGCATGTACTTCCAAGCAGATTAACTTTTGCTAAGGACTCGGACGAGGCATACTCAATCATGACAAGGGAACTCAAAAAGACTGAAATTCGGATTGAAATAAGGAACCCCCTGACCACCGCTGCTCATATTTGGAGTGCAAATAACAGAAGCTGCCTTGGAGTCACAGTGCACTGGATGGATAATGAAAGTTTGAAATGGAGGAATGTGGCAATAGCCTGTAGACCAGACATCACCAAGTGGTGGACTGTGGTCCGGGTCCAGACCCAGTTAGGGGTTAGGGTTAGGGTTTATGAATATTTATGAAAAGTTAAGTCATTCGTGCGTGCTCAGCTAATCTAGTTGATAAGACAGTTGCGTCGTCAGTAGCCAAGCCAGTCAAATTGATTGTTTTTACCTTTCAGCACCAGAGAATAGCGAGAGAGAGGAGACGAGACGAAACTGTGAAAACTGACATTTTTTAAGATGAATGGACGGACCAACACATGTTCGTTCTGCCTGCAGCCAGTTCAGAACCTTTGTGTCTCATGCAGCGAAACAGTGGCGTTAATAAAAAGTGGCAACGTTAAGCGTCACGATGAGACCAAACACGGGTCGTTTGAGGAAAGTTACCCACAGAAGTCTGTGAGGGAAAGTCTACATCTGTTTCCATGAATTAAAAAAAAAAATCACACTCTGTTACAATTCACCAACTCCATCCAGTGCACCGGTGGAAAGACTTTTCAGCCTTGTGCAAACCCTAAAGCGCAACCGTCTTGGTGATGCACGATTTCAGAGGCTTCTTCTGATGCATTTCAGCAAATATTTTAGCCAAGTAGGTGGTGGAATAGCTTGGCTCGCCACCATAGACTCTAAAAGAACATTTCCCAGCCTACTTTGGACACGTGCTACCTCTGTTTGTTGATTTGGTAGTTAGTCTGTTTACCTTTTTGTCTGGTAATGACTGAGCTGTCTTTACTATAGGGCCAATAGGCCCAAGCACGATAATACTATTAAAAGTACCTTTATTTTGTTATTTCTATTTCTGTTGAAATCTGACCTTGTGTAGCTGATAGTCATCGTCTAGCTGTAACTCACTAATAAACACGAACACCTGTGAATTGTTTTTTCTCTGGCCGGTTTTATTGTAGACTAAGATTATCCTGAATATGTTCATTTTTGTGTGTCCTTAGTTTTATATATAAAGCATAAACTTTGTTTTACTTTGCTGTGAACCACAAAAAAACTTGAATAAAGCGATAGAAATCCAAATTTTGTATCTTGTCATATCTTTAGATGCTGCATTACAGTACAATATGTTTTTTTTTCATAATGAATAGGCCCAAAGTTACAGTATCTCCATTACAATTTACAAGATTTTCTTTTCTTTGTTCTTTGTTCCTTGTATAGAGGCATTCAGCCAATGAGCTCCATTTAGAATACCAAATCAGAGTAACTTAAAAGTAATGCAAAAGTAGTGTAATGCCTTACATTTCAAATACAGTAATATTAAACTACAAACTTTTTTCTGGTGTTATTGGGAGACTTAAACAGACTGCTGCTCTGGGCCCCTCCCCTGTCCCAAAGCACTCACAGGCGGCCCTGTCCTTGTGCAGCAGACTGTCCCTCTAAGCTGCAGCAAGAGCAGTTGATGTTCACCCCTCTGCATCCAGAGTGAAAAATATATCAACTTTTTCAGGTCTTGTGAGGCCACCCCCCCCCCCTCCCCACACACACACACACATGTAAGATATTTTTCACACACTTGTCTGTCTCCAATGATGAGAATCATTAATCTGCCTCATAAAGTCCACTGTATGTAGATTCATTATGATGCAAATTAATCTATAATGTCATCTAGCGAAGTCCGGCTATCCTTCAGACAGTCAATAGCTGCTCTTTGAGAAACAATTGTTGCCACTGCCTGAATAAATTTTGGCCAAAGTTTTGTCAAAAACATTGCATTGAATGTACATAGCAAAATTAGCATCCACTGAACAATTGTTATGAGAATAAATACTTTTGAATTAATGTACTAAATGTAGGAATAAGCGGAAGACAATGGATGGATGGAAGTTCAAAAGATTAAATCGAGCGTGAAAATTTTTATTTTGAAAAGGCACTCTGCCGCTGCAAGTGCCCACGTGACTGGCAACAGCCAACCGGATTTGTTTTTTCTCTCTCCGCTCAAAAGCGGGAGCAGAAGATGTACGCAGAGCTGCACTGAAAGGAAGAAATAAAAGTGGAAACCACAGCTAAAAGTTGTTTGAAAGACATTTTGCAGTTTTGAGAATTTGGGGTTTTTCTTGTTCTTCCCTGACTCCGTCCCTGCCTTGGAGACATTTTGCAGACTGCTTAATGGGACTTGGTGAGTGTACACAAATGTATATTATTTATTGTCATAAACTTGACAAATTATTCTGAGAATTGTATCAGTTAAAGTACAAATGTGGATGTTTGTGTTTTAAATCTGGGTAAAGTGATGCATTCCTGTGACAATGATCGTACGGCCTCTGAAGTTCAAGTTGTCTCCGGGAGTAAACTGAGAAACCGTACTTTTGTTAAGACGTAAAAGATGCTTTGTTTTATTTTGTCTGTGGTTCTGTCCTTTATGTCACTGAAGTCGTTTGAAATAGGCCGTTAAAGCTGGGTTGAGAGAAGTGGAGCCAACACTGTGCTTGGATACCACGTGTGCAAAACTTGGTGGCGAGCCAGGGATTGAACTGAGCCCTCAGAGTGAAACGCCCTCTGCTGGACGTTGCAGGTTTTCTGGCTGGAGTGGTAGGACCTGCCCTGATTTTACCGCAACTCGTAGTGGACTGAGAACTTGAACTGGAATAACAAATCCAAGAAGTTGAAGGATTCACAATAAGAAGGAAAAAAGATTCAAATCAATCATGAACAGATTTCTTGCTGAATGATTTATCCCACTGCGCAATGTGACGTTGAAATGATGTGTATTTAACGTCATTTTTGACATCTATCAGGTCTCCTGAAGGTGCAGAATGAAAGTTGTTTTTTTTAACGTCCATTTCTGACGTGGTCTAGACGTCCGGCCGTGACGTCCACATGACCTTTTGATTACATTTGAAGGACGTCTTGTCAACCCAATTTCCAGGTCCACAGGACATCTGGATGAGAGCGTATTTACATCCTAATGACGTCGTCCACGTCCATTTAGATTTTTAGCTTTTTGTTTGGTTTCAATCGCCTTTACCTTTAACTTTCATCAAAGTGGGTTCCAACCTGAAAAAGGGGCCCATAGTTATGCATGGAGGTTCTTACTTACAATCACAACTGAAGCCTCCTTTCATTTTCCATCTCTTCAATTAACAATAAGCGAAAAAAATCAAACTGGGAAAAAGTTGAATAAAAAAATGGCCAGGTACAAAACTGTGAGTCACTTCTGCAATTATAACGTTGAAACTTTACAGCACCCACAACCTGTCAATTGAAGCTTTACGTCATGCAGAAATAGCACATTGCAATTGAAATGGCCACTGAAGTTTGTAAGAAACATTGCATTTTTTTTTTATTAAAGCACAGAATGATAAACTGACGGAAATTTAAGGGTATGAACGGTGTGAATACAGTTACATGTGTTCAAGATATCAGAACTTTCCTCCAAAGGGTTGGAGGGGCAGCCATAGACTCCCATGAAGGAAAAAAAGCAAACAAAGAATTCTAAGAAAACAAAGAGTTAACACACACACTTCCAAATATTTACACAACCTATTTACATTTTTTTTAAACTACTTTAATGGATTTTTTTTGCAACTATTAACACATTTACGCCCATTTACAAGTACTTACACACTATTTACAATTATGAGCAAATTATTAACTTATACCATTTACAAATATTCACACAAACAACTTACAACTAATTACAACTATTAATCTTCTAACAACTACTTACACACAAACATTTTAATTCCGGCACTAGGGATTAGTGTTGTCACGATACTGGATTTAACACTTTGATAAGATATTTTGAAAAGCATTGATAATCGATTCAATTTTCGAGACTAAGCTACCACTCAGAATTTAGTGCAAAAATGTTTTTCATTTAAGGAAAAATAAAGAACTTTATTCTTAAGGTAGAGAACTTTTTAAACTTATTCTTTACACAGTAACAGTATGCAAATAAGTTTTAATATATGTAACCTACCGTCGATTAGCTTTAGCTAGCGCTCGCTAACAAGACAACACGTCAAAGTAAACACAGACAGATGTGATAACTCCAGGCAACACGTACTTCAAGTTCTACTGTTACCAACCTCTGTACCTCTAACTCTATACAGGTCCGGTGTCTGTCTTGGAGGAGCTTTGCTACATTCGTTGTGTTCACTCCTTTTGTCAGCACAGTTCTGTTCCATCTCTTGCATATGGGCTTGCTGCTGTCCTTTGGCTTTCCTTGTTCATCCAACTCAAATCAAAGGAACCTCCAAACAGCACTTGTGCTGTATTGTTTATTTATTAAAACTGGTTGTGAAGGTCCTGCAGACACCATCTCATGGCAGCTTACACACATAGAGCGATGACATGAAAACAAAAATATAGCCAGCGAGGCAGGAGGGGAGGGGCTGCTGCACGATGGCTCGCTTGCTCGTCTGTTTGTGTATATGTGTGTGTGTGTGTGTGTGTGTGTGTGTTGGCGGTGGCGCATGTGTAAACCAAGGAGGCAGCTAGAGTATCGATACTATTGAAAGGTCATTTTGTACCGTTTTTACTTTTCAAAATTGATATTTATTCGATAAATCGATATTTTTGACAACACCAATTTGAGATGCTGACCAAAGAATCTGCTCTGTGTGGAAGTCACTCTCCCTCATCAAAACGGGCACAACCTACTTAGCTACCATTGGCTGGTCCTCCTATTGGATTGAAAAGGTACTGCAACTGAGTTTACACATGAGGACACAGTGGCGTTATGAGTCATTCACTTGGTCACTGCAAGGGAACTCATTCCAGGCACGAGCCCAGCAGTGATTGGCCAAGGTGCCATCGTAGTTTTTGTGGAAATTTCTGGCGGCTGCTGCAGTAGGAAGCCCAGAACTATGACTCCATTTGAACCTTAGAAAGTAGATGAATGAGCAGCAGGGTCCATTAGAGTGTCCCTGGTCAACCCCCACCCCCCCAAACCCCCAACAGAAAAAGTTCATTTGTAGGTCTAAAGGTATATAAGCCACTTAAAGTCCATTGTATGTAATTCATTATTATGCAAATTCATTGCTGATGTCATCTAGCGATGTCTGGCTACAATTCAGACAGCCAATAGCTGCTTTTTGAGATTTGGAAACAATTGTGTCCACCACATCAATAAATTGGAGCCAAAGTTTTGTCAAAAACATTGCGTTGCCTGTTCATAGCAAAATTAGCATCCAATGATCAGTTGTTATTTGAATAAATACTTGTGTTTTTTATTGGCATCACTTTCAACTTGCATGCAGAAAGAGAATCACAGTCAATTTAAATCCAGCAGACAGTTTTTATTTCAAATAAATCACAGTTGCAGAGTAACGATTGGGGCAGGGGTTGGCTTCCAGACTTGATCTTCCTCGGCACCGCCTTGGTTTAAGCCCTGCCTGGCAAAATAATTGTTTTCAAGCCTGACTCTTGCAGCAGGGTTTAGTCCCCAGAATGAGTCCTCCATGGCATCACAGTTTAAGCCCCGCCTGGCAAAATAATTGTCTTCAAGCCTGATTCTTGGGGCAGGGGTTGGTCTTCAGACTAGATCTTCTTCGGCATCATAGATTTAGAACCGCCTGGCAAAATAATTATCTTCCAGCCTGACTGTTGGGGCAGGGTTTAGTCTCCGGTATGGATTTTCTCCAGCACTGTAGTTCAAGCACCGCCTGGCAAAATAATTGTTTTCGAGACTGACTGTTGGGGCAGGGTTTAGTCTCTGGTATGGATTGTGTCGAGCACTGTAGTTCAAGCACCGCCTGGCAAAATTATTGTTTTCAAGACTGACTGTTGGGGCAGGGTTTAGTCTCTGGTATGGATTGTGTCGAGCACTGTAGTTCAAGCACCGCCTGGCAAAATTATTGTTTTCCAGAGTCACGCTTGGGGCAGGGGTTGGCTTCCAGACTTGATTTTCCTCAGCACCGTAGTTTAAGCCCTGCCTGGAAAAATAATTGTTTTCCAGAGCAACGCTTGGGGCAGGGGTTGGCTTCCAGACTTGATTTTCCTCAGCAGCATAGTTTGAGCCCCGCTTGGCAAAATAATTGTTTTCCAGAGTAACGCTTGGGGCAGGGGCTGGCTTCCAGACTTGATTTTCCTCAGCACTGCAGTTTAAGATCTGCCTGGAAAAATAATTGTTTTCCAGAGCAACGCTTGGGGCAGGGGTTGGCTTCCAGACTTCATCTTCCTCTTCACCATAGTTTAAGCCCCGCTTGGCAAAATAGTTGTCTTCAAGCCTGACTCTTGCAGCAGGGTTTAGTGTGCAGACTGAGTCCTCCATGGCATCATAGTGTAAGCCCCGCTTGGCAAAATAATTGTCTTCAAGCCTGACTCTTGCAGCAGGGTTTAGTGTGCAGACTGAGTCCTCCATGGCATCATAGTGTAAGCCCTGCTTGGCAAAATAATTGTCTTCAAGCTTGACTCTTGCCGCAGGGTTTAGTGTGCAGACTGAGTCCTCCATGGCATCATAGTGTAAGCCCCGCTTGGCAAAATAATTGTCTTCAAGCTTGACTCTTGCAGCAGGGTTTAGTGTGCAGACTGAGTCCTCCATGGCATCATAGTGTAAGCCCCGCTTGGCAAAATAATTGTTTTCCAGAGTAACGCTTGGGGCAGTGTTCAGTCTCCAGAATGGATGTTCCTCGGCACCGTAGTTGCCTGGGGCAGCTGATGGCTCCCAGATCATGTCCATCAAGTCATCACTGGTACCGTAGTAATGTTGAAGCTGGGAACGGACCAGATACTCCGCAAAAGAGTTCATGATGGAGCTTCTGTGCTGGTGCTGAATAGTCTTTTAGTTCCTTTCAGTTTCTTTCTGCTCTGTCTGGTCTGAACTTGCTCTCACATTTCTAGATGTACTCTTTCTTTATTTATATATTCTTTCACAAAGACTAAATTCAGTCAAGTCTTCTGCTATCCTGTCAGGATCACAGTCACATTGTCTTTCTGTGATGTCTTGTACTAGACTTAGCAGGCTGTGTTCTCATGAGGGTCAGAATTGAAACCTTCTTCTCGAGTTGAGGGCGGCACGTTGGCGCAGTGGTCAGCACTGTGGCCTCACAGCAAGAAGGTTCCAGGTTTGATTCATAAAAATTATAATTTAGAGGATCCAATTCACCAAGCCTCTGTGGTAAAATCACCTAAATCCTTCGTTGAAAGGATCACGCTCTTTATGCCCTGTGGACAATGGCCTATGTCAGGAGGGTGCCCTGCATTTGGGTACATGTTTTGTGTTCTCCCAAAAACTTGAAATCATGACTTAGGCCTTTATTTTAATGGGGTGATGATTTATAATTTCCATCCACCCATCCATTTTCTTCTGCTTATCCTGTTAAGAGTGGTGGGGGGTGGAGCCTATCCCAGCAGCCTTCAGGTGAGAGGCGGTGTTCACCCTGGACAGGTCACCAGTCCATGGCAGGGCCAACACATATAGACAGACAACCATTGGCTCTCCCAGTCACACCTACAGTCAATTTAGAGTCTGGATTAACCTGGTCCCCTCTTGATGTCTTTGGACTGTGGAGGAAGCTGGAGTACCAGAGAGAACCCAGCAGGAACAGGGAGAACATGGAGACTCACCCAGAAAGACCCCGTGCTCCAGCCGGGGCTCGAACCTGGAACCTTCTTGCTGTGAGACGACAGCGCTGACCCCTGCACTATATAAAACATGATAAAAATAATTTTCCATTTGGGAATTAATTTTTTGAAGTGCAATCGGAAAATGTAGGTCCCGCACATTCAGTTGACCTGCAAAGTTATGAATTAGGCAGCATTTCTTTTTTCCCACAGGTTGATAATTTTCTTGAGGTGGTGACATGGAACGGCGTGGAAACAACACATGATTTGCTAGTTCAGAATACACGAGGCAAAAAAGGTGTATGAACTCTCATGATGACAAAAACTACTAAACCCTAGAACACTAACGGCAGCTGATTTTATATATTTGAATGCAAACCATATTTTATCAGGAATACTGTATTGGGTCAAATCTATCCCTCATTAGTGATGGTGTTACTAATTATAACTTTAGTCCTCTAGAGTTAATTGCCTAATTAAGATATTGATGAAGAAATCAACTCAGATTTGTAATTCTTTTTTTTGACAAAGTTGGCAGTTCTTGTCAGGGCACTGAATCTTTCTTTGTGTGGTCCTGGGCCCCTCCCCTGTCAAAGGCCTGTATGGATTTCAGTTGGCTTCGCAGCTAAGAGACAAACACCTCTTAACCTGGTCGTATGAGTCCACTTTTAAATGCCAGCAGAAGAACTTTATGCTGATTTCTTCACATGCAGCTGAAATTTAGACTTCAAGTGTTGGTTTGAGGGTACAGCTTTGTGCCTATTTAGTTTTCAATAAATATTAAGTAACTTTGATGCAAATGAGCAATGTGCAACGCATGCCAATTAACCATGTCAGGCTTTTTCATTTACCGTCAACATAAATGCTGGAGAGAGATCATCGTTACTGGATGGGACTCTTAATTATATCTATAAGCAAAAAGTGATTCAAATTATTTAGCTAACTGAGTCCCTTTTGTCTCAGAGTAGCTGGACCTGTCAGGGGGAGCGGCAGTGTGGACCAGCATTAGCCTGCTACAAAATGCAATGACAGATAAAGAAGTCATTAGGAGTAGCTATTTGATTGAGTGTTAAAGATGTGGGTCCTTTGTTGGTAATAGGATTTGAGCTATCGACTCTATTCTTAGTTTACTTCAATGTTATTTCAAACATCAGCTGCTCAGTTATTAGCTAGCAAGTGAACAACAGTATTGTTAGCTGTGCTAGCTTAAGTAGACTGCTGGTATTGTGTTGGGGCCTGAGCCTCCTAGCACCGGCTGCGGCCGAGTCGCAGGAGTTGTCCCAAATCCAAGGATGTATTTTGTGAAGCGGTAGGATTTGAAGTTTGGAAGAGAGAGGCCTCAGTGTGGCACAAAGTTTGAGTCCAGACCTGAGAGCTATGCCTTTAAGAGCCCTCCCCCCGCTGCTCTCTGGCACCCAGAGTGGAGAGGAGGGTTTTTTGAGAGTTTTTGGTTATAAAAAGGCTCATAAATCCCCAGATGTTGGTCAAAAGTAGAATGAAATACTGTCACGATCCCTGTCTCGTGTTTCCTGTTTTATTTTGTAGTCATGTCCTGTCTTCCTGACCTCCCTCCTGTGATTACCTCATGTGTCTCACCTGGGTGATTGCACCACCTGTGTCTCGTTTCCCTTCTTGTATTTAACCTGTGTGTCTCCTTAGTTCCTTGTGGGGTCATTGTCATCATTTGTCGTCTTTCGCTGTCACAGTAGTCATTGTCCTTGTTTTTTGTCTCGTCACGTCAAGCCTCCTGCCTCAGAGAAGCAGAGAAGGAAGAGGTGAGAAGCATCTGTTAGAGGCTATGTGTGTCTGAGGAGACAGCCTCCCTATTGGTTTACATTGTAAGGTGAAAAGTGGGTCCTGGACTTTCAGGCTTTATAAAATCCAAACCATTTGAGTTCTGACAAAATTTTTAACAGCTTTTTGTTGAGCACTGTGTCATGAATCATGTAAATTAAAGGGGAAAAAATAGTTTAAAAAAACAATCTACACTCTAAAATTTAAATAAAAGTATATTTCAAGGTTTAAAGGTGGTGGTGGTGAGGAGGACACCCTGATCCTCCCTGCCATGATTGTTTCCTTGGTGCTGTGGTTCTTCTGATAATGGGCGGCATGATGTTAGCTTTTAGGCTCCAAGAAATTTCTTCTTTAAGATGCCACAATACAGCCTCTTCAGGACTCCACCTTCCCTGGCATTGGTGACAAAAGGGTTTCTTGTGGTGCCGCATGACTTCAGGTAGAGGACCCGATCATCCTTTTATGGTGCGACGATGTATCCCACGAGGACGCTGTGATCCTTCTTCACATCAGTGCCACAATTTTTCATGTAGGGAACAGCATGAGCTTTCTTGTAAAGCTTTGCTCTGTGTTTCTGCACAGAGCTTCAGGATCTGTCCTTGAAAAGATGCAGCAAACTCTCCAGTAATAGGAGAATTCAGGGACAGGGGTTGCCCCCCAGATCTTATTCTCCCTGGCACCGCAGTTCAAGCAACGCTTGGCAAAATAATTGTGTTCAAGGCTAACGTTATTGGTGCGTGGGGCAGGGGTTGGCCTTCAGACCGGATCTTGTCTGGCACCGAAGTTCAAGACATGCCTGGCAAAATAATTATTTTGTAACAATAGGGATGTGACGATACACTCAGCTCACGAGATGAGACAAGACTTGAAGAAAACTACAATGACAAAGTGTATGACTTGACCAACAGACTTTGGTCGGGGGCTTCTTCAATGGTAATACGACCGGTCTTTTCGGCGGTCTTTTCGGACGTCATTGTTGAAGCGATCCTTCCCTCCTTCTCCTCAGCTTCAGCTCCTCCTTCTCTTTCTTTAGGCTCTGGCAGGCTCGACGTAGCAAAGGTGCTTTACCACTCCCACGGGTCACAAATATGAGTTCACAAATCTCGCAAGACAGATATTTAACATGACGAGAAATATCGCCGAGTTTAATCTCGTAAGGTCTCATAGCACGAGATCTCATCAGATCCCTAGTAAAGAAACATCGGTGCTCGGGGCAGGAGTTGGCCTCCAGACCAAGTTCTCCATGGCACCGTAGTTAATGCTATGCTGGGCAAAGGGATTGCTGGGAGGGTACCGGTGCTTGGGGGAGCGGATGGCTCCCAGATCATGTCCATCACTTCATCACTTGCACTGTAGTACTTCTGAAGCTGGGATCGGACCAGAAACCCCACAAAGGAGTTCATGATGGAGCTTCAAAAGTCTCTGCTGGTGCTGAATAGTCTTTCAGTTGCTTTCTGCTTTGTCTGGTCTGAACACATTTTGTGTGTAGTCTTAGTTTTTTTGGCCTCAATCATAATGTGTGTTTTATTCTCATTAAAATTATTTCTCAGCTTCATATGTTTTTTTTTTTTTAATTTCTTCATATGTATTTTAAGTATGATAACTGTGACATTGTTTTTGATGATTCTGTTGCAGATTTGAGTTCCCTGTTGACTGAAGCATAAATAGGAACAAAAAGCTCGAGGTTGTCAGAGCTCAACGTTGGGACGCTGATATTAAAGTATGGGGGACTAACACATTTAGGTTAAATATCACTCTCTGAACTTGATACTTTACCTCCTCAAAATATAGTCGCACAGCATAGTTACATTTTGCCAGTTAGTGGCCACACTTTGATGTATGGGGAAAATAGGTCAAAGTTTATTTACAACTCTTAATTAGCAGTTTATTAAGTGTTTACAATGCAATAAATAACACAACCGTTTAGTAATCCTATATAAAAGGAGACTTACCATGAAGTTTACAAGTTGTACCAGTTGAGTAACAAAATGACTTCTCCACTATTCAAATTTATCCTCACTCGTCCATACTTGGGGGTACCTCTGTATTAAATGGAGAGTTGAGGAAGTGGGTTTGTTGTGGCCCTGTGGACCACAGACCTACTGTACAGTCCCCAAGTGATGGCAGGCACTAGTCAGGAGCATGTGGAAGTCTGTTCCTGCCTTAGTCTATGAGTTAAGCTGTTGCTGGCTTATTCCTCTGTACTTTTTCTGCTGCTACTTCTCTGTTTCTGCTGCTGTAACAGTGCCAATTTCCCCACTGTGGGACGAATAAAGGTTTATCTTAGCTTGAAGGAACTGCCTCTGATTAGCGGGGTACAGTAGCATTCAGGACCTCAGTCCTCAGCTCAGCTGCACTGGCCCCTGGTGCTGACATCGCACCAAAGGGCAAGGCAAGGCAAGGCGATTTTATTTGTAGAGCCCGTTTTCACCACCAGTTTGTCTCAAAGGGCTTCACATGGCATCATAACAACATCCTCTGCCCTTAGACCCTCACATCCACTGAGGAAAAACTCCATAGAAAACCTTTAACAGGGAAAAATCTGAGAAACCTCAGGGTGAGCAACAGAGGAGGATCCCTCACCCAGGAGGGACAGACGTGCAAAGGGGAGTCCTCCCTCTGGCATCTTCATGAATCCATCTAGAATGTCTTGTAGATTTGAGTCCCCAATGATAAGCATAAACTGCACTGTGTGGTTAGAAAAACAGACAAAATTTCAGGCTTATTTGAATTATTTTGAATGAATGTGGATGAAATGGAAAAAGTTTACAAAAACAATATCTTGGGGTAGGGCAGCACGGTGGTGCAGTGGTCAGCACTGTGGCCTCACAGCAAGAAGGTTCCGGGTTCGAGTCCCGGCTCGGGCGCGGGATCTTTCTGTGTGGAGTTTGCATGTTCTCCCCGTGCCTGTGTGGGTTCTCTCTGGTACTCCAGCTTCCTCCACAGTCCAAAGACATCAATTTGGGGACTAGGCTGACTGATACTCTAAATTGACTGTAGGTGTGAATGTGAGTGCGAATGGTTGTTCGTCTCTGTATGTTGGCCCTGCGATGGACTGGCGACCTGTCCAGGGTGAACCCCGCCTCTCGCCCATAGGCTCCAGCCCCCTGTGACCCTTAATAGAAAGGAATAAGCGGAAGACAATGAATGAATGAATATCTTGGAGTGAATAGTGATGAAAGACAGTCGTCAGGAATAACCAACATTGAATTTCAATATTATTCAAGGATCGTTATTCAAGGATTCAAGGATCTTTATTGTCATACCACTCACATTTCCACGTTGGTGATATGAACTCAGGTCCCGGGATAGCAAGAGAAAATATTTATATAAAGGTTTCTTACATATATACACTTGTGGTTTAAAGGGGGCAGGCTTGTATGTTTAAGCTATGAAATGGGTGGATTATTAACTAATTGATTTATGGGAGCAGGGTGGGATTGAATATGTTTATTTTTCCCACTCCTTTTTGAATATTTATAACAAGTTAAGTGTGTCACAGTTGCCTTTGCTTCATGTTTTTCAGTGTAATTATTATTATCATGATTAATGTAATTGTTATATAGGTTATTCATTGTTTTATTACTATTATTTCTTGTCCTACCATTTCTTGCTCTTTGGATATCTGAAATAAAAATGTTCATTCACAAAAATAATTAATCTTGCATCCTACAACAATGCCTGGAGACTGAATTGTTCACTTAAGGTGAAACTGGCCATTTCCACTCAGGATGTCAGTAACCAGGTGTATCGTTTATTATTAAACAAGACAAGAATCATTAACCATTAGATTCATCATGAATCAAAACTTCATGCAACCCATCAGAGACAGTAACATACACCTTAAACATGAATAACGTTTTTTTAAATGACTTGATTGCAGTCCTACGACACGATTGTATTCGAGTAAACTATGAGATAAAGGAAGTGCAGGCTATAATTTATTGTCCACTAACCTGCACATATTCATCATTAAACTGACGTTGTCCAACTGTGTCTAATATTTAACAGAAGCAGTTAGATTGTTGGAAAAAAGTAGACAGAATCAAGTAATGGTTGCAAAATGGGTGGGGCTTGACTGTTGTGGACACCGCCAATCCCATGTGGCTGTGGGTATGGTTGTAGACGGTTCCATCTGCTGAAAGATGGAAACAGTACAAGTCCAAACTGGCACAATTTGTGACTAAATGTAACAGAAACTTGTGTTTCTTCCTTTCGTGAGTTTTACTTAAGGTTTACTGTTTGATAACATCTTAAATTAGTGAGGAGACGGTGTGGAATATGTACCGAAATTACAAGTAGTGAAAGATAGTCATGTGAGTCAGACCTTCAACATTGTCCGAAAAAAAACTGCCATTTTGAGTAAACCTTCCATCAGCTTTAAGAATACAAGCCCTGGAATATTTACAGAAAGCTTGATTGACAATAAGTGAAAAAAAATCAAACTGGGAAAAAGTTGAATAAAAAAATGGCCAGGTACAAAACTGTGAGTCACTTCTGCAATTATAACGTTGAAACTTTACAGCACCCACAACCTGTCAATTGAAGCTTTACGTCATGCAGAAATAGCACATTGCAATTGAAATGGCCACTGAAGTTTGTAAGAAACATTGCATTTTTTTTTTATTAAAGCACAGAATGATAAACTGACGGAAATTTAAGGGTATGAACGGTGTGAATACAGTTACATGTGTTCAATATATCAGAACTTTCCTCCAAAGGGTTGGAGGGGCAGCCATAGACTCCCATGAAGGAAAAAAAGCAAACAAAGAATTCTAAGAAAACAAAGTGTTAACACACACACTTCCAAATATTTACACAACCTATTTACATTTTTTTAAAACTACTTTAATGGATTTTTTTTGCAACTATTAACACATTTACGCCCATTTACAAGTACTTACACACTATTTACAATTATGAGCAAATTATTAACTTATACCATTTACAAATATTTACACAAACAACTTACAACTAATTACAACTATTAATCTTCTAACAACTACTTACACACAAACATTTTAATTCCGGCACTAGGGATTAGTGTTGTCACGATACTGGATTTAATACTTAGATAAGATATTTTGAAAAGCATTGATAATCGATTCAATTTTCGAGACTAAGCTACCACTCAGAATTTAGTGCAAAAATGTTTTTCATTTAAGGAAAAATAAAGAACTTTATTCTTAAGGTAGAGAACTTTTTAAACTTATTCTTTACACAGTAACAGTATGCAAATAAGTTTTAATATATGTAACCTACCGTCGATTAGCTTTAGCTAGCGCTCGCTAACAAGACAACACGTCAAAGTAAACACAGACAGATGTGATAACTCCAGGCAACACGTACTTCAAGTTCTACTGTTACCAACCTCTGTACCTCTAACTCTATACAGGTCCGGTGTCTGTCTTGGAGGAGCTTTGCTACATTCGTTGTGTTCACTCCTTTTGTCGGCACAGTTCTGTTCCATCTCTTGCATATGGGCTTGCTGCTGTCCTTTGGCTTTCCTTGTTCATCCAACTCAAATCAAAGGAACCTCCAAACAGCACTTGTGCTGTATTGTTTATTTATTAAAACTGGTTGTGAAGGTCCTGCAGACACCATCTCATGGCAGCTTACACACATAGAGCGATGACATGAAAACAAAAATATAGCCAGCGAGGCAGGAGGGGAGGGGCTGCTGCACGATGGCTCGCTTGCTCGTCTGTTTGTGTATATGTGTGTGTGTGTGTATGTGTGTGTGTATATGTGTGTTGGCGGTGGCGCATGTGTAAACCAAGGAGGCAGCTAGAGTATCGATACTATTGAAAGGTCATTTTGTACCGTTTTTACTTTTCAAAATTGATATTTATTCAATAAATCGATATTTTTGACAACACCAATTTGAGATGCTGACCAAAGAATCTGCTCTGTGTGGAAGTCACTCTCCCTCATCAAAACGGGCACAACCTACTTAGCTACCATTGGCTGGTCCTCCTATTGGATTGAAAAGGTACTGCAACTGAGTTTACACATGAGGACACAGTGGCGTTATGAGTCATTCACTTGGTCACTGCAAGGGAACTCATTCCAGGCACGATCCCAGCAGTGATTGGCCAAGGTGCCATCGTAGTTTTTGTGGAAATTTCTGGCGGCTGCTGCAGTAGGAAGCCCAGAACTATGACTCCATTTGAACCTTAGAAAGTAGATGAATGAGCAGCAGGGTCCATTAGAGTGTCCCTGGTCAACCCCCACCCCCCCAAACCCCCAACAGAAAAAGTTCATTTGCCTGTTCATAGCAAAATTAGCATCCAATGATCAGTTGTTATTTGAATAAATACTTGTGTTTTTTATTGGCATCACTTTCAACTTGCATGCAGAAAGAGAATCACAGTCAATTTAAATCCAGCAGACAGTTTTTATTTCAAATAAATCACAGTTGCAGAGTAACGATTGGGGCAGGGGTTGGCTTCCAGACTTGATCTTCCTCGGCACCGCCTTGGTTTAAGCCCCGCCTGGCAAAATAATTGTCTTCAAGCCTGACTCTTGCAGCAGGGTTTAGTCCCCAGAATGAGTCCTCCATGGCATCACAGTTTAAGCCCCGCCTGGCAAAATAATTGTCTTCAAGCCTGATTCTTGGGGCAGGGGTTGGTCTTCAGACTAGATCTTCTTCGGCATCATAGATTTAGAACCGCCTGGCAAAATAATTATCTTCCAGCCTGACTGTTGGGGCAGGGTTTAGTCTCCGGTATGGATTTTCTCCAGCACTGTAGTTCAAGCACCGCCTGGCAAAATAATTGTTTTCGAGACTGACTGTTGGGGCAGGGTTTAGTCTCTGGTATGGATTGTGTCGAGCACTGTAGTTCAAGCACCGCCTGGCAAAATTATTGTTTTCAAGACTGACTGTTGGGGCAGGGTTTAGTCTCTGGTATGGATTGTGTCGAGCACTGTAGTTCAAGCACCGCCTGGCAAAATTATTGTTTTCCAGAGTCACGCTTGGGGCAGGGGTTGGCTTCCAGACTTGATTTTCCTCAGCACCGTAGTTTAAGCCCTGCCTGGAAAAATAATTGTTTTCCAGAGCAACGCTTGGGGCAGGGGTTGGCTTCCAGACTTGATTTTCCTCAGCACCATAGTTTGAGCCCCGCTTGGCAAAATAATTGTTTTCCAGAGTAACGCTTGGGGCAGGGGTTGGCTTCCAGACTTCATCTTCCTCTTCACCATAGTTTAAGCCCCGCTTGGCAAAATAGTTGTCTTCAAGCCTGACTCTTGCAGCAGGGTTTAGTGTGCAGACTGAGTCCTCCATGGCATCATAGTGTAAGCCCCGCTTGGCAAAATAATTGTCTTCAAGCTTGACTCTTGCCGCAGGGTTTAGTGTGCAGACTGAGTCCTCCATGGCATCATAGTGTAAGCCCCGCTTGGCAAAATAATTGTCTTCAAGCTTGACTCTTGCAGCAGGGTTTAGTGTGCAGACTGAGTCCTCCATGGCATCATAGTGTAAGCCCCGCTTGGCAAAATAATTGTTTTCCAGAGTAACGCTTGGGGCAGTGTTCAGTCTCCAGAATGGATGTTCCTCGGCACCGTAGTTGCCTGGGGCAGCTGATGGCTCCCAGATCATGTCCATCACGTCATCACTGGTACCGTAGTAATGTTGAAGCTGGGAACGGACCAGATACTCCGCAAAAGAGTTCATGATGGAGCTTCTGTGCTGGTGCTGAATAGTCTTTTAGTTCCTTTCAGTTTCTTTCTGCTCTGTCTGGTCTGAACTTGCTCTCACATTTCTAGATGTACTCTTTCTTTATTTATATATTCTTTCACAAAGACTAAATTCAGTCAAGTCTTCTGCTATCCTGTCAGGATCACAGTCACATTGTCTTTCTGTGATGTCTTGTACTAGACTTAGCAGGCTGTGTTCTCATGAGGGTCAGAATTGAAACCTTCTTCTCGAGTTGAGGGCGGCACGTTGGCGCAGTGGTCAGCACTGTGGCCTCACAGCAAGAAGGTTCCAGGTTTGATTCATAAAAATGATAATTTAGAGGATCCAATTCACCAAGCCTCTGTGGTAAAATCACCTAAATCCTTCGTTGAAAGGATCACGCTCTTTATGCCCTGTGGACAATGGCCTATGTCAGGAGGGTGCCCTGCATTTGGGTACATGTTTTCTGTTCTCCCAAAATCTTGAAATCATGACTTAGGCCTTTATTTTAATGGGGTGATGATTTATAATTTCCATCCACCCATCCATTTTCTTCTGCTTATCCTGTTAAGAGTGGTGGGGGGTGGAGCCTATCCCAGCAGCCTTCAGGTGAGAGGCGGTGTTCACCCTGGACAGGTCACCAGTCCATGGCAGGGCCAACACATATAGACAGACAACCATTGGCTCTCCCAGTCACACCTACAGTCAATTTAGAGTCTGGATTAACCTGGTCCCCTCTTGATGTCTTTGGACTGTGGAGGAAGCTGGAGTACCAGAGAGAACCCAGCAGGAACAGGGAGAACATGGAGACTCACGCAGAAAGACCCCGTGCTCCAGCCGGGGCTCGAACCTGGAACCTTCTTGCTGTGAGACGACAGCGCTGACCCCTGCACTAAATAAAACATGATAAAAATAATTTTCCATTTGGGAATTAATTTTTTGAAGTGCAATCGGAAAATGTAGGTCCCACACATTCAGTTGACCTGCAAAGTTATGAATTAGGCAGCATTTCTTTTTTCCCACAGGTTGATAATTTTCTTGAGGTGGTGACATGGAACGGCGTGGAAACAACACATGATTTGCTAGTTCAGAATACACGAGGCAAAAAAGGTGTATGAACTCTCATGATGACAAAAACTACTAAACCCTAGAACACTAACGGCAGCTGATTTTCCACCAAATGATTCTTGTTATGTCATTTTTCTGTAGGGTCCCCCATTTTTTTGTTTTATGTGACATTAATATATTTGAATGCAAACCATATTTTATCAGGAATACTGTATTGGGTCAAATCTATCCCTCATTAGTGATGGTGTTACTAATTATAACTTTTGTCCTCTAGAGTTAATTGCCTAATTAAGATACTGATGAAGAAATCAACTCAGATTTGTAATTCTTTTTTTTGACAAAGTTGGCAGTTCTTGTCAGGGCACTGAATCTTTCTTTGTGTGGTCCTGGGCCCCTCCCCTGTCAAAGGCCTGTATGGATTTCAGTTGGCTTCGCAGCTAAGAGACAAACACCTCTTAACCTGGTCGTATGAGTCCACTTTTAAATGCCAGCAGAAGAACTTTATGCTGATTTCTTCACATGCAGCTGAAATTTAGACTTCAAGTGTTGGTTTGAGGGTACAGCTTTGTGCCTATTTAGTTTTCAATAAATATTAAGTAACTTTGATGCAAATGAGCAATGTGCAATGCATGCCAATTAACCATGTCAGGCTTTTTCATTTACCGTCAACATAAATGCTGGAGAGAGATCATCGTTACTGGATGGGACTCTTAATTATATCTATAAGCAAAAAGTGATTCAAATTATTTAGCTCACTGAGTCCCTTTTGTCTCAGAGTAGCTGGACCTGTCAGGGGGAGCGGCAGTGTGGACCAGCATTAGCCTGCTACAAAATGCAATGACAGATAAAGAAGTCATGAGGAGTAGCTATGTGATTGAGTGTTAAAGATGTGGGTCCTTTGTTGGTAATAGGATTTGAGCTATCGACTCTATTCTTAGTTTACTTCAATGTTATTGCAAACATCAGCTGCTCAGTTATTAGCTAGCAAGTAAACAACAGTATTGTTAGCTGTGCTAGCTTAAGTAGACTGCTGGTATTGTGTTGGGGCCTGAGCCTCCTAGCACCGGCTGCGGCCGAGTCGCAGGAGTTGTCCCAAATCCAAGGATGTATTTTGTGAAGCGGTAGGATTTGTAGTTTGGAAGAGAGAGGCCTCAGTGTGGCACAAAGTTTGAGTCCAGACCTGAGAGCTATGCCTTTAAGAGCCCTCCCCCCGCTGCTCTCTGGCACCCAGAGTGGAGAGGAGAGGAGGGTTTTTTGAGAGTTTTTGGTTATAAAAAGGCTCATAAATCCCCAGATGTTGGTCAAAAGTAGAATGAAATACTGTCTCGTGTTTCCTGTTTTATTTTGTAGTCATGTCCTGTCTTCCTGACCTCCCTCCTGTGATTACCTCATGTGTCTCACCTGGGTGATTGCACCACCTG
Source organism: Aulostomus chinensis (assembly GCF_037954235.1). Taxonomy (NCBI): domain Eukaryota; kingdom Metazoa; phylum Chordata; class Actinopteri; order Syngnathiformes; family Aulostomidae; genus Aulostomus; species Aulostomus chinensis. The sequence goes on along the minus strand of NC_141341.1, from coordinate 22,515,176 downwards.
TGTCTCGTTTCCCTTCTTGTATTTAACCTGTGTGTCTCCTTAGTTCCTTGTGGGGTCATTGTCATCATTTGTCGTCTTTCGCTGTCACAGTAGTCATTGTCCTTGTTTTTTGTCTCGTCACGTCAAGCCTCCTGCCTCAGAGAAGCAGAGAAGGAAGAGGTGAGAAGCATCTGTTAGAGGCTATGTGTGTCTGAGGAGACAGCCTCCCTATTGGTTTACATTGTAAGGTGAAAAGTGGGTCCTGGACTTTCAGGCTTTATAAAATCCAAACCATTTGAGTTCTGACAAAATTTTTAACAGCTTTTTGTTGAGCACTGTGTCATGAATCATGTAAATTAAAGGGAAAAAATAGTTTAAAAAAACAATCTACACTCTAAAATTTTAAATAAAAGTATATTTCAAGGTTTAAAGGTGGTGGTGGTGAGGAGGACACCCTGATCCTCCCTGTCATCACTGCCATGATTGTTTCCTTGGTGCTGTGGTTCTTCTGATAATGGGCGGCATGATGTTTGCTTTTAGGCTCCAAGAAATTTCTTCTTTAAGATGCCACAATACAGCCACTTCAGGACTCCACCTTCCCTGGCATTGGTGACAAAAGGGTTTCTTGTGGTGCCGCATGACTTCAGGTAGAGGACCCGATCATCCTTTTATGGTGCGACGATGTATCCCACCGAGGACGCTGTGATCCTTCTTCACATCAGTGCCACAATTTTTCATGTAGGGAACAGCATGAGCTTTCTTGTAAAGCTTTGCTCTGTGTTTCCTGCACAGAGCTTCAGGATCTGTCCTTGAAAAGATGCGGCAAACTCTCCAGTAGTAGGAGAATTCAGGGACAGGGGTTGCCCCCCAGATCTTATTCTCCCTGGCACCGCAGTTCAAGCAACGCTTGGCAAAATAATTGTGTTCAAGGCTAACGTTATTGGTGCGTGGGGCAGGGGTTGGCCTTCAGACCGGATCTTGTCTGGCACCGAAGTTCAAGACATGCCTGGCAAAATAATTATTTTGTAACAATAGGGATGTGACGATACACTCAGCTCACGAGATGAGACAAGACTTGAAGAAAACTACAATGACAAAGTGTATGACTTGACCAACAGACTTTGGTCGGGGGCTTCTTCAATGGTAATACGACCGGTCTTTTCGGCGGTCTTTTCGGACGTCATTGTTGAAGCGATCCTTCCCTCCTTCTCCTCAGCTTCAGCTCCTCCTTCTCTTTCTTTAGGCTCTGGCAGGCTCGACGTAGCAAAGGTGCTTTACCACTCCCACGGGTCACAAATATGAGTTCACAAATCTCGCAAGACAGATATTTAACATGACGAGAAATATCGCCGAGTTTAATCTCGTAAGGTCTCACAGCACGAGATCTCATCAGATCCCTAGTAAAGAAACATCGGTGCTCGGGGCAGGAGTTGGCCTCCAGACCAAGTTCTCCATGGAACCGTAGTTAATGCTATGCTGGGCAAAGGGATTGCTGGGAGGGTACCGGTGCTTGGGGGAGCGGATGGCTCCCAGATCATGTCCATCACTTCATCACTTGCACTGTAGTACTTCTGAAGCTGGGATCGGACCAGAAACCCCACAAAGGAGTTCATGATGGAGCTTCAAAAGTCTCTGCTGGTGCTGAATAGTCTTTCAGTTGCTTTCTGCTTTGTCTGGTCTGAACACATTTTGTGTGTAGTCTTAGTTTTTTTGGCCTCAATCATAATGTGTGTGTTTTATTCTCATTAAAATTATTTCTCAGCTTCATATGTTTTTTTTTTTTAATTTCTTCATATGTATTTTAAGTATGATAACTGTGACATTGTTTTTGATGATTCTGTTGCAGATTTGAGTTCCCTGTTGACTGAAGCATAAATAGGAACAAAAAGCTCGAGGTTGTCAGAGCTCAACGTTGGGACGCTGATATTAAAGTATGGGGGACTAACACATTTAGGTTAAATATCACTCTCTGAACTTGATACTTTACCTCCTCAAAATATAGTCGCACAGCATAGTTACATTTTGCCAGTTAGTGGCCACACTTTGATGTATGGGGAAAATAGGTCAAAGTTTATTTACAACTCTTAATTAGCAGTTTATTAAGTGTTTACAATGCAATAAATAACACAACCGTTTAGTAATCCTTTATAAAAGGAGACTTACCATGAAGTTTACAAGTTGTACCAGTTGAGTAACAAAATGACTTCTCCACTATTCAAATTTATCCTCACTCGTCCATACTTGGGGGTACCTCTGTATTAAATGGAGAGTTGAGGAAGTGGGTTTGTTGTGGCCCTGTGGACCACAGACCTACTGTACAGTCCCCAAGTGATGGCAGGCACTAGTCAGGAGCATGTGGAAGTCTGTTCCTGCCTTAGTCTATGAGTTAAGCTGTTGCTGGCTTATTCCTCTGTACTTTTTCTGCTGCTACTTCTCTGTTTCTGCTGCTGTAACAGTGCCAATTTCCCCACTGTGGGACGAATAAAGGTTTATCTTAGCTTGAAGGAACTGCCTCTGATTAGCGGGGTACAGTAGCATTCAGGACCTCAGTCCTCAGCTCAGCTGCACTGGCCCCTGGTGCTGACATCGCACCAAAGGGCAAGGCAAGGCAAGGCGATTTTATTTGTAGAGCCCGTTTTCACCACCAGTTTGTCTCAAAGGGCTTCACATGGCATCATAACAACATCCTCTGCCCTTAGACCCTCACATCCACTGAGGAAAAACTCCATAGAAAACCTTTAACAGGGAAAAATCTGAGAAACCTCAGGGTGAGCAACAGAGGAGGATCCCTCACCCAGGAGGGACAGACGTGCAAAGGGGAGTCCTCCCTCTGGCATCTTCATGAATCCATCTAGAATGTCTTGTAGATTTGAGTCCCCAATGATAAGCATAAACTGCACTGTGTGGTTAGAAAAACAGACAAAATTTCAGGCTTATTTGAATTATTTTGAATGAATGTGGATGAAATGGAAAAAGTTTACAAAAACAATATCTTGGGGTAGGGCAGCACGGTGGTGCAGTGGTCAGCACTGTGGCCTCACAGCAAGAAGGTTCCGGGTTCGAGTCCCGGCTCTGGCGCGGGATCTTTCTGTGTGGAGTTTGCATGTTCTCCCCGTGCCTGTGTGGGTTCTCTCTGGTACTCCAGCTTCCTCCACAGTCCAAAGACATCAATTTGGGGACTAGGCTGACTGATACTCTAAATTGACTGTAGGTGTGAATGTGAGTGCGAATGGTTGTTCGTCTCTGTATGTTGGCCCTGCGATGGACTGGCGACCTGTCCAGGGTGAACCCCGCCTCTCGCCCATAGGCTCCAGCCCCCTGTGACCCTTAATAGAAAGGAATAAGCGGAAGACAATGAATGAATGAATATCTTGGAGTGAATAGTGATGAAAGACAGTCGTCAGGAATAACCAACATTGAATTTCAATATTATTCAAGGATCTTTATTCAAGGATTCAAGGATCTTTATTGTCATACCACTCACATTTCCACGTTGGTGATATGAACTCAGGTCCCGGGATAGCAAGAGAAAATATTTATATAAAGGTTTCTTACATATATACACTTGTGGTTTAAAGGGGGCAGGCTTGTATGTTTAAGCTATGAAATGGGTGGATTATTAACTAATTGATTTATGGGAGCAGGGTGGGATTGAATATGTTTATTTTTCCCACTCCTTTTTGAATATTTATAACAAGTTAAGTGTGTCACAGTTGCCTTTGCTTCATGTTTTTCAGTGTAATTATTATTATCATGATTAATGTAATTGTTATATAGGTTATTCATTGTTTTATTACTATTATTTCTTGTCCTACCATTTCTTGCTCTTTGGATATCTGAAATAAAAATGTTCATTCACAAAAATAATTAATCTTGCATCCTACAACAATGCCTGGAGACTGAATTGTTCACTTAAGGTGAAACTGGCCATTTCCACTCAGGATGTCAGTAACCAGGTGTATCGTTTATTATTAAACAAGACAAGAATCATTAACCATTAGATTCATCATGAATCAAAACTTCATGCAACCCATCAGAGACAGTAACACACACCTTAAACATGAATAACGTTTTTTTAAATGACTTGATTGCAGTCCTACGACACGATTGTATTCGAGTAAACTATGAGATAAAGGAAGTGCAGGCTATAATTTATTGTCCACTAACCTGCACATATTCATCATTAAACTGACGTTGTCCAACTGTGTCTAATATTTAACAGAAGCAGTTAGATTGTTGGAAAAAAGTAGACAGAATCAAGTAATGGTTGCAAAATGGGTGGGGCTTGACTGTTGTGGACACCGCCAATCCCATGTGGCTGTGGGTATGGTTGTAGACGGTTCCATCTGCTGAAAGACGGAAACAGTACAAGTCCAAACTGGCACAATTTGTGACTAAATGTAACAGAAACTTGTGTTTCTTCCTTTCGTGAGTTTTACTTAAGGTTTACTGTTTGATAACATCTTAAATTAGTGAGGAGACGGTGTGGAATATGTACCGAAATTACAAGTAGTGAAAGATAGTCATGTGAGTCAGACCTTCAACATTGTCCGAAAAAAAACTGCCATTTTGAGTAAACCTTCCATCAGCTTTAAGAATACAAGCCCTGGAATATTTACAGAAAGCTTGATTGACAATAAGCGAAAAAAAATCAAACTGGGAAAAAGTTGAATAAAAAAATGGCCAGGTACAAAACTGTGAGTCACTTCTGCAATTATAACGTTGAAACTTTACAGCACCCACAACCTGTCAATTGAAGCTTTACGTCATGCAGAAATAGCACATTGCAATTGAAATGGCCACTGAAGTTTGTAAGAAACATTGCATTTTTTTTTATTAAAGCACAGAATGATAAACTGACGGAAATTTAAGGGTATGAACGGTGTGAATACAGTTACATGTGTTCAATATATCAGAACTTTCCTCCAAAGGGTTGGAGGGGCAGCCATAGACTCCCATGAAGGAAAAAAAGCAAACAAAGAATTCTAAGAAAACAAAGAGTTAACACACACACTTCCAAATATTTACACAACCTATTTACATTTTTTTTAAACTACTTTAATGGATTTTTTTTGCAACTATTAACACATTTACGCCCATTTACAAGTACTTACACACTATTTACAATTATGAGCAAATTATTAACTTATACCATTTACAAATATTTACACAAACAACTTACAACTAATTACAACTATTAATCTTCTAACAACTACTTACACACAAACATTTTAATTCCGGCACTAGGGATTAGTGTTGTCACGATACTGGATTTAATACTTAGATAAGATATTTTGAAAAGCATTGATAATCGATTCAATTTTCGAGACTAAGCTACCACTCAGAATTTAGTGCAAAAATGTTTTTCATTTAAGGAAAAATAAAGAACTTTATTCTTAAGGTAGAGAACTTTTTAAACTTATTCTTTACACAGTAACAGTATGCAAATAAGTTTTAATATATGTAACCTACCGTCGATTAGCTTTAGCTAGCGCTCGCTAACAAGACAACACGTCAAAGTAAACACAGACAGATGTGATAACTCCAGGCAACACGTACTTCAAGTTCTACTGTTACCAACCTCTGTACCTCTAACTCTATACAGGTCCGGTGTCTGTCTTGGAGGAGCTTTGCTACATTCGTTGTGTTCACTCCTTTTGTCGGCACAGTTCTGTTCCATCTCTTGCATATGGGCTTGCTGCTGTCCTTTGGCTTTCCTTGTTCATCCAACTCAAATCAAAGGAACCTCCAAACAGCACTTGTGCTGTATTGTTTATTTATTAAAACTGGTTGTGAAGGTCCTGCAGACACCATCTCATGGCAGCTTACACACATAGAGCGATGACATGAAAACAAAAATATAGCCAGCGAGGCAGGAGGGGAGGGGCTGCTGCACGATGGCTCGCTTGCTCGTCTGTTTGTGTATATGTGTGTGTGTGTGTGTGTGTGTGTGTATATGTGTGTTGGCGGTGGCGCATGTGTAAACCAAGGAGGCAGCTAGAGTATCGATACTATTGAAAGGTCATTTTGTACCGTTTTTACTTTTCAAAATTGATATTTATTCAATAAATCGATATTTTTGACAACACCAATTTGAGATGCTGACCAAAGAATCTGCTCTGTGTGGAAGTCACTCTCCCTCATCAAAACGGGCACAACCTACTTAGCTACCATTGGCTGGTCCTCCTATTGGATTGAAAAGGTACTGCAACTGAGTTTACACATGAGGACACAGTGGCGTTATGAGTCATTCACTTGGTCACTGCAAGGGAACTCATTCCAGGCACGATCCCAGCAGTGATTGGCCAAGGTGCCATCGTAGTTTTTGTGGAAATTTCTGGCGGCTGCTGCAGTAGGAAGCCCAGAACTATGACTCCATTTGAACCTTAGAAAGTAGATGAATGAGCAGCAGGGTCCATTAGAGTGTCCCTGGTCAACCCCCACCCCCCAAACCCCCAACAGAAAAAGTTCATTTGTAGGTCTAAAGGTATATAAGCCACTTAAAGTCCATTGTATGTAATTCCTTATTTTGCAAATTCATTGCTGATGTCATCTAGCGATGTCTGGCTACAATTCAGACAGCCAATAGCTGCTTTTTGAGATTTGGAAACAATTGTGTCCACCACATCAATAAATTGTAGCCAAAGTTTTGTCAAAAACATTGCGTTGCCTGTTCATAGCAAAATTAGCATCCAATGATCAGTTGTTATTTGAATAAGTACTTGTGTTTTTTATTGGCATCACTTTCAACTTGCATGCAGAAAGAGAATCACAGTCAATTTAAATCCAGCAGACAGTTTTTATTTCAAATAAATCACAGTTGCAGAGTAACGATTGGGGCAGGGGTTGGCTTCCAGACTTGATCTTCCTCGGCACCGCCTTGGTTTAAGCCCCGCCTGGCAAAATAATTGTCTTCAAGCCTTACTCTTGCAGCAGGGTTTAGTCCCCAGAATGAGTCCTCCATGGCATCACAGTTTAAGCCCCGCCTGGCAAAATAATTGTCTTCAAGCCTGATTCTTGGGGCAGGGGTTGGTCTTCAGACTAGATCTTCTTCGGCATCATAGATTTAGAACCGCCTGGCAAAATAATTATCTTCCAGCCTGACTGTTGGGGCAGGGTTTAGTCTCCGGTATGGATTTTCTCCAGCACTGTAGTTCAAGCACCGCCTGGCAAAATAATTGTTTTCAAGACTGACTGTTGGGGCAGGGTTTAGTCTCTGGTATGGATTGTGTCGAGCACTGTAGTTCAAGCACCGCCTGGCAAAATTATTGTTTTCAAGACTGACTGTTGGGGCAGGGTTTAGTCTCTGGTATGGATTGTGTCGAGCACTGTAGTTCAAGCACCGCCTGGCAAAATTATTGTTTTCCAGAGTCACGCTTGGGGCAGGGGTTGGCTTCCAGACTTGATTTTCCTCAGCACCGTAGTTTGAGCCCCGCTTGGCAAAATAATTGTTTTCCAGAGTAACGCTTGGGGCAGGGGCTGGCTTCCAGACTTGATTTTCCTCAGCACTGCAGTTTAAGATCTGCCTGGAAAAATAATTGTTTTCCAGAGTAACGCTTGGGGCAGGGGTTGGCTTCCAGACTTCATCTTCCTCTTCACCATAGTTTAAGCCCCGCTTGGCAAAATAGTTGTCTTCAAGCCTGACTCTTGCAGCAGGGTTTAGTGTGCAGACTGAGTCCTCCATGGCATCATAGTGTAAGCCCCGCTTGGCAAAATAATTGTCTTCAAGCCTGACTCTTGCAGCAGGGTTTAGTGTGCAGACTGAGTCCTCCATGGCATCATAGTGTAAGCCCCGCTTGGCAAAATAATTGTCTTCAAGCTTGACTCTTGCCGCAGGGTTTAGTGTGCAGACTGAGTCCTCCATGGCATCATAGTGTAAGCCCCGCTTGGCAAAATAATTGTCTTCAAGCTTGACTCTTGCAGCAGGGTTTAGTGTGCAGACTGAGTCCTCCATGGCATCATAGTGTAAGCCCCGCTTGGCAAAATAATTGTTTTCCAGAGTAACGCTTGGGGCAGTGTTCAGTCTCCAGAATGGATGTTCCTCGGCACCGTAGTTGCCTGGGGCAGCTGATGGCTCCCAGATCATGTCCATCACGTCATCACTGGTACCGTAGTAATGTTGAAGCTGGGAACGGACCAGATACTCCGCAAAAGAGTTCATGATGGAGCTTCTGTGCTGGTGCTGAATAGTCTTTTAGTTCCTTTCAGTTTCTTTCTGCTCTGTCTGGTCTGAACTTGCTCTCACATTTCTAGATGTACTCTTTCTTTATTTATATATTCTTTCACAAAGACTAAATTCAGTCAAGTCTTCTGCTATCCTGTCAGGATCACAGTCACATTGTCTTTCTGTGATGTCTTGTACTAGACTTAGCAGGCTGTGTTCTCATGAGGGTCAGAATTGAAACCTTCTTCTCGAGTTGAGGGCGGCACGTTGGCGCAGTGGTCAGCACTGTGGCCTCACAGCAAGAAGGTTCCAGGTTTGATTCATAAAAATGATAATTTAGAGGATCCAATTCACCAAGCCTCTCTGGTAAAATCACCTAAATCCTTCGTTGAAAGGATCACGCTCTTTATGCCCTGTGGACAATGGCCTATGTCAGGAGGGTGCCCTGCATTTGGGTACATGTTTTGTGTTCTCCCAAAATCTTGAAATCATGACTTAGGCCTTTATTTTAATGGGGTGATGATTTATAATTTCCATCCACCCATCCATTTTCTTCTGCTTATCCTGTTAAGAGTGGTGGGGGGTGGAGCCTATCCCAGCAGCCTTCAGGTGAGAGGCGGTGTTCACCCTGGACAGGTCACCAGTCCATGGCAGGGCCAACACATATAGACAGACAACCATTGGCTCTCCCAGTCACACCTACAGTCAATTTAGAGGCTGGATTAACCTGGTCCCCTCTTGATGTCTTTGGACTGTGGAGGAAGCTGGAGTACCAGAGAGAACCCAGCAGGAACAGGGAGAACATGGAGACTCACGCAGGAAGACCCCGTGCTCCAGCCGGGGCTCGAACCTGGAACCTTCTTGCTGTGAGACGACAGCGCTTACCCCTGCACTAAATAAAACATGATAAAAATAATTTTCCATTTGGGAATTAATTTTTTGAAGTGCAATCGGAAAATGTAGGTCCCACACATTCAGTTGACCTGCAAAGTTATGAATTAGGCAGCATTTCTTTTTTCCCACAGGTTGATAATTTTCTTGAGGTGGTGACATGGAACGGCGTGGAAACAACACATGATTTGCTAGTTCAGAATACACGAGGCAAAAAAGGTGTATGAACTCTCATGATGACAAAAACTACTAAACCCTAGAACACTAACGGCAGCTGATTTTCCACCAAATGATTCTTGTTATGTCATTTTTCTGTAGGGTCCCCCATTTTTTTGTTTTATGTGACATTAATATATTTGAATGCAAACCATATTTTATCAGGAATACTGTATTGGGTCAAATCTATCCCTCATTAGTGATGGTGTTACTAATTATAACTTTAGTCCTCTAGAGTTAATTGCCTAATTAAGATACTGATGAAGAAATCAACTCAGATTTGTAATTCTTTTTTTTGACAAAGTTGGCAGTTCTTGTCAGGGCACTGAATCTTTCTTTGTGTGGTCCTGGGCCCCTCCCCTGTCAAAGGCCTGTATGGATTTCAGTTGGCTTCGCAGCTAAGAGACAAACACCTCTTAACCTGGTCGTATGAGTCCACTTTTAAATGCCAGCAGAAGAACTTTATGCTGATTTCTTCACATGCAGCTGAAATTTAGACTTCAAGTGTTGGTTTGAGGGTACAGCTTTGTGCCTATTTAGTTTTCAATAAATATTAAGTAACTTTGATGCAAATGAGCAATGTGCAATGCATGCCAATTAACCATGTCAGGCTTTTTCATTTACCGTCAACATAAATGCTGGAGAGAGATCATCATTACTGGATGGGACTCTTAATTATATCTATAAGCAAAAAGTGATTCAAATTATTTAGCTCACTGAGTCCCTTTTGTCTCAGAGTAGCTGGACCTTTCAGGGGGAGCGGCAGTGTGGACCAGCATTAGCCTGCTACAAAATGCAATTACAGATAAAGAAGTCATGAGGAGTAGCTATTTGATTGAGTGTTAAAGATGTGGGTCCTTTGTTGGTAATAGGATTTGAGCTATCGACTCTATTCTTAGTTTACTTCAATGTTATTGCAAACATCAGCTGCTCAGTTATTAGCTAGCAAGTAAACAACAGTATTGTTAGCTGTGCTAGCTTAAGTAGACTGCTGGTATTGTGTTGGGGCCTGAGCCTCCTAGAACCGGCTGCGGCCGAGTCGCAGGAGTTGTCCCAAATCCAAGGATGTATTTTGTGAAGCGGTAGGATTTGAAGTTTGGAAGAGAGAGGCCTCAGTGTGGCACAAAGTTTGAGTCCAGACCTGAGAGCTATGCCTTTAAGAGCCCTCCCCCCGCTGCTCTCTGGCACCCAGAGTGGAGAGGAGGGTTTTTTGAGAGTTTTTGGTTATAAAAAGGCTCATAAATCCCCAGATGTTGGTCAAAAGTAGAATGAAATACTGTCACGATCCCTGTCTCGTGTTTCCTGTTTTATTTTGTAGTCATGTCCTGTCTTCCTGACCTCCCTCCTGTGATTACCTCATGTGTCTCACCTGGGTGATTGCACCACCTGTGTCTCGTTTCCCTTCTTGTATTTAACCTGTGTGTCTCCTTAGTTCCTTGTGGGGTCATTGTCATCATTTGTCGTCTTTCGCTGTCACAGTAGTTATTGTCCTTGTTTTTTGTCTCATCACGTCAAGCCTCCTGCCTCAGAGAAGCAGAGAAGGAAGAGGTGAGAAGCATCTGTTAGAGGCTATGTGTGTCTGAGGAGACAGCCTCCCTATTGGTTTACATTGTAAGGTGAAAAGTGGGTCCTGGACTTTCAGGCTTTATAAAATCCAAACCATTTGAGTTCTGACAAAATTTTTAACAGCTTTTTGTTGAGCACTGTGTCATGAATCATGTAAATTAAAGGGAAAAAATAGTTTAAAAAAACAATCTACACTCTAAAATTTTAAATAAAAGTATATTTCAAGGTTTAAAGGTGGTGGTGGTGAGGAGGACACCCTGATCCTCCCTGTCATCACTGCCATGATTGTTTCCTTGGTGCTGCGGTTCTTCTGATAATGGGCGGCATGATGTTTGCTTTTAGGCTCCAAGAAATTTCTTCTTTAAGATGCCACAATACAGCCTCTTCAGGACTCCACCTTCCCTGGCATTGGTGACAAAAGGGTTTCTTGTGGTGCCGCATGACTTCAGGTAGAGGACCCGATCATCCTTTTATGGTGCGACGATGTATCCCACGAGGACGCTGTGATCCTTCTTCACATCAGTGCCACAATTTTTCATGTAGGGAACAGCATGAGCTTTCTTGTAAAGCTTTGCTCTGTGTTTCCTGCACAGAGCTTCAGGATCTGTCCTTGAAAAGATGCAGCAAACTCTCCAGTAATAGGAGAATTCAGGGACAGGGGTTGCCCCCCAGATCTTATTCTCCCTGGCACCGCAGTTCAAGCAACGCTTGGCAAAATAATTGTGTTCAAGGCTAACGTTATTGGTGCGTGGGGCAGGGGTTGGCCTTCAGACCGGATCTTGTCTGGCACCGAAGTTCAAGACATGCCTGGCAAAATAATTATTTTGTAACAATAGGGATGTGACGATACACTCAGCTCACGAGATGAGACAAGACTTGAAGAAAACTACAATGACAAAGTGTATGACTTGACCAACAGACTTTGGTCGGGGGCTTCTTCAATGGTAATACGACCGGTCTTTTCGGCGGTCTTTTCGGACGTCATTGTTGAAGCGATCCTTCCCTCCTTCTCCTCAGCTTCAGCTCCTCCTTCTCTTTCTTTAGGCTCTGGCAGGCTCGACGTAGCAAAGGTGCTTTACCACTCCCACGGGTCACAAATATGAGTTCACAAATCTCGCAAGACAGATATTTAACATGACGAGAAATATCGCCGAGTTTAATCTCGTAAGGTCTCATAGCACGAGATCTCATCAGATCCCTAGTAAAGAAACATCGGTGCTCGGGGCAGGAGTTGGCCTCCAGACCAAGTTCTCCATGGCACCGTAGTTAATGCTATGCTGGGCAAAGGGATTGCTGGGAGGGTACCGGTGCTTGGGGGAGCGGATGGCTCCCAGATCATGTCCATCACTTCATCACTTGCACTGTAGTACTTCTGAAGCTGGGATCAGACCAGAAACCCCACAAAGGAGTTCATGATGGAGCTTCAAAAGTCTCTGCTGGTGCTGAATAGTCTTTCAGTTGCTTTCTGCTTTGTCTGGTCTGAACACATTTTGTGTGTAGTCTTAGTTTTTTTGGCCTCAATCATAATGTGTGTGTTGTATTCTCATTAAAATTATTTCTCAGCTTCATATGTTTTTTTTTTTTAATTTCTTCATATGTATTTTAAGTATGATAACTGTGACATTGTTTTTGATGATTCTGTTGCAGATTTGAGTTCCCTGTTGACTGAAGCATAAATAGGAACAAAAAGCTCGAGGTTGTCAGAGCTCAACGTTGGGACGCTGATATTAAAGTATGGGGGACTAACACATTTAGGTTAAATATCACTCTCTGAACTTGATACTTTACCTCCTCAAAATATAGTCGCACAGCATAGTTACATTTTGCCAGTTAGTGGCCACACTTTGATGTATGGGGAAAATAGGTCAAAGTTTATTTACAACTCTTAATTAGCAGTTTATTAAGTGTTTACAATGCAATAAATAACACAACCGTTTAGTAATCCTATATAAAAGGAGACTTACCATGAAGTTTACAAGTTGTACCAGTTGAGTAACAAAATGACTTCTCCACTATTCAAATTTATCCTCACTCGTCCATACTTGGGGGTACCTCTGTATTAAATGGAGAGTTGAGGAAGTGGGTTTGTTGTGGCCCTGTGGACCACAGACCTACTGTACAGTCCCCAAGTGATGGCAGGCACTAGTCAGGAGCATGTGGAAGTCTGTTCCTGCCTTAGTCTATGAGTTAAGCTGTTGCTGGCTTATTCCTCTGTACTTTTTCTGCTGCTACTTCTCTGTTTCTGCTGCTGTAACAGTGCCAATTTCCCCACTGTGGGACGAATAAAGGTTTATCTTAGCTTGAAGGAACTGCCTCTGATTAGCGGGGTACAGTAGCATTCAGGACCTCAGTCCTCAGCTCAGCTGCACTGGCCCCTGGTGCTGACATCGCACCAAAGGGCAAGGCAAGGCAAGGCGATTTTATTTGTAGAGCCCGTTTTCACCACCAGTTTGTCTCAAAGGGCTTCACATGGCATCATAACAACATCCTCTGCCCTTAGACCCTCACATCCACTGAGGAAAAACTCCATAGAAAACCTTTAACAGGGAAAAATCTGAGAAACCTCAGGGTGAGCAACAGAGGAGGATCCCTCACCCAGGAGGGACAGACGTGCAAAGGGGAGTCCTCCCTCTGGCATCTTCATGAATCCATCTAGAATGTCTTGTAGATTTGAGTCCCCAATGATAAGCATAAACTGCACTGTGTGGTTAGAAAACAGACAAAATTTCAGGCTTATTTGAATTATTTTGAATGAATGTGGATGAAATGGAAAAAGTTTACAAAAACAATATCTTGGGGTAGGGCAGCACGGTGGTGCAGTGGTCAGCACTGTGGCCTCACAGCAAGAAGGTTCCGGGTTCGAGTCCCGGCTCGGGCGCGGGATCTTTCTGTGTGGAGTTTGCATGTTCTCCCCGTGCCTGTGTGGGTTCTCTCTGGTACTCCAGCTTCCTCCACAGTCCAAAGACATCAATTTGGGGACTAGGCTGACTGATACTCTAAATTGACTGTAGGTGTGAATGTGAGTGTGAATGGTTGTTCGTCTCTGTATGTTGGCCCTGCGATGGACTGGCGACCTGTCCAGGGTGAACCCCGCCTCTCGCCCATAGGCTCCAGCCCCCTGTGACCCTTAATAAGCGGAAGACAATGAATGAATGAATATCTTGGAGTAAATAGTGATGAAAGACAGTCGTCAGGAATAACCAACATTGAATTTCAATATTATTCAAGGATCTTTATTCAAGGATTCAAGGATCTTTATTGTCATACCACTCACATTTCCACGTTGGTGATATGAACTCAGGTCCCGGGATAGCAAGAGAAAATATTTATATAAAGGTTTCTTACATATATACACTTGTGGTTTAAAGGGGGCAGGCTTGTATGTTTAAGCTATGAAATGGGTGGATTATTAACTAATTGATTTATGGGAGCAGGGTGGGATTGAATATGTTTATTTCTCCCACTCCTTTTTGAATATTTATAACAAGTTAAGTGTGTCACAGTTGCCTTTGCTTCATGTTTTTCAGTGTAATTATTATTATCATGATTAATGTAATTGTTATATAGGTTATTCATTGTTTTATTACTATTATTTCTTGTCCTACCATTTCTTGCTCTTTGGATATCTGAAATAAAAATGTTCATTCACAAAAATAATTAATCTTGCATCCTACAACAATGCCTGGAGACTGAATTGTTCACTTAAGGTGAAACTGGCCATTTCCACTCAGGATGTCAGTAACCAGGTGTATCGTTTATTATTAAACAAGACAAGAATCATTAACCATTAGATTCATCATGAATCAAAACTTCATGCAACCCATCAGAGACAGTAACATACACCTTAAACATGAATAACGTTTTTTTAAATGACTTGATTGCAGTCCTACGACACGATTGTATTCGAGTAAACTATGAGATAAAGGAAGTGCAGGCTATAATTTATTGTCCACTAACCTGCACATATTCATCATTAAACTGACGTTGTCCAACTGTGTCTAATATTTAACAGAAGCAGTTAGATTGTTGGAAAAAAGTAGACAGAATCAAGTAATGGTTGCAAAATGGGTGGGGCTTGACTGTTGTGGACACCGCCAATCCCATGTGGCTGTGGGTATGGTTGTAGACGGTTCCATCTGCTGAAAGATGGAAACAGTACAAGTCCAAACTGGCACAATTTGTGACTAAATGTAACAGAAACTTGTGTTTCTTCCTTTCGTGAGTTTTACTTAAGGTTTACTGTTTGATAACATCTTAAATTAGTGAGGAGACGGTGTGGAATATGTACCGAAATTACAAGTAGTGAAAGATAGTCATGTGAGTCAGACCTTCAACATTGTCCGAAAAAAAACTGCCATTTTGAGTAAACCTTCCATCAGCTTTAAGAATACAAGCCCTGGAATATTTACAGAAAGCTTGATTGACAATAAGCGAAAAAAAATCAAACTGGGAAAAAGTTGAATAAAAAAATGGCCAGGTACAAAACTGTGAGTCACTTCTGCAATTATAACGTTGAAACTTTACAGCACCCACAACCTGTCAATTGAAGCTTTACGTCATGCAGAAATAGCACATTGCAATTGAAATGGCCACTGAAGTTTGTAAGAAACATTGCATTTTTTTTTATTAAAGCACAGAATGATAAACTGACGGAAATTTAAGGGTATGAACGGTGTGAATACAGTTACATGTGTTCAATATATCAGAACTTTCCTCCAAAGGGTTGGAGGGGCAGCCATAGACTCCCATGAAGGAAAAAAAGCAAACAAAGAATTCTAAGAAAACAAAGAGTTAACACACACACTTCCAAATATTTACACAACCTATTTACATTTTTTTTAAACTACTTTAATGGATTTTTTTTGCAACTATTAACACATTTACGCCCATTTACAAGTACTTACACACTATTTACAATTATGAGCAAATTATTAACTTATACCATTTACAAATATTTACACAAACAACTTACAACTAATTACAACTATTAATCTTCTAACAACTACTTACACACAAACATTTTAATTCCGGCACTAGGGATTAGTGTTGTCACGATACTGGATTTAATACTTAGATAAGATATTTTGAAAAGCATTGATAATCGATTCAATTTTCGAGACTAAGCTACCACTCAGAATTTAGTGCAAAAATGTTTTTCATTTAAGGAAAAATAAAGAACTTTATTCTTAAGGTAGAGAACTTTTTAAACTTATTCTTTACACAGTAACAGTATGCAAATAAGTTTTAATATATGTAACCTACCGTCGATTAGCTTTAGCTAGCGCTCGCTAACAAGACAACACGTCAAAGTAAACACAGACAGATGTGATAACTCCAGGCAACACGTACTTCAAGTTCTACTGTTACCAACCTCTGTACCTCTAACTCTATACAGGTCCGGTGTCTGTCTTGGAGGAGCTTTGCTACATTCGTTGTGTTCACTCCTTTTGTCGGCACAGTTCTGTTCCATCTCTTGCATATGGGCTTGCTGCTGTCCTTTGGCTTTCCTTGTTCATCCAACTCAAATCAAAGGAACCTCCAAACAGCACTTGTGCTGTATTGTTTATTTATTAAAACTGGTTGTGAAGGTCCTGCAGACACCATCTCATGGCAGCTTACACACATAGAGCGATGACATGAAAACAAAAATATAGCCAGCGAGGCAGGAGGGGAGGGGCTGCTGCACGATGGCTCGCTTGCTCGTCTGTTTGTGTATATGTGTGTGTGTGTGTGTGTGTGTGTGTGTGTGTGTATATGTGTGTTGGCGGTGGCGCATGTGTAAACCAAGGAGGCAGCTAGAGTATCGATACTATTGAAAGGTCATTTTGTACCGTTTTTACTTTTCAAAATTGATATTTATTCAATAAATCGATATTTTTGACAACACCAATTTGAGATGCTGACCAAAGAATCTGCTCTGTGTGGAAGTCACTCTCCCTCATCAAAACGGGCACAACCTACTTAGCTACCATTGGCTGGTCCTCCTATTGGATTGAAAAGGTACTGCAACTGAGTTTACACATGAGGACACAGTGGCGTTATGAGTCATTCACTTGGTCACTGCAAGGGAACTCATTCCAGGCACGATCCCAGCAGTGATTGGCCAAGGTGCCATCGTAGTTTTTGTGGAAATTTCTGGCGGCTGCTGCAGTAGGAAGCCCAGAACTATGACTCCATTTGAACCTTAGAAAGTAGATGAATGAGCAGCAGGGTCCATTAGAGTGTCCCTGGTCAACCCCCACCCCCCCAAGCCCCCAACAGAAAAAGTTCATTTGTAGGTCTAAAGGTATATAAGCCACTTAAAGTCCATTGTATGTAATTCATTATTTTGCAAATTCATTGCTGATGTCATCTAGCGATGTCTGGCTACAATTCAGACAGCCAATAGCTGCTTTTTGAGATTTGGAAACAATTGTGTCCACCACATCAATAAATTGTAGCCAAAGTTTTGTCAAAAACATTGCGTTGCCTGTTCATAGCAAAATTAGCATCCAATGATCAGTTGTTATTTGAATAAGTACTTGTGTTTTTTATTGGCATCACTTTCAACTTGCATGCAGAAAGAGAATCACAGTCAATTTAAATCCAGCAGACAGTTTTTATTTCAAATAAATCACAGTTGCAGAGTAACGATTGGGGCAGGGGTTGGCTTCCAGACTTGATCTTCCTCGGCACCGCCTTGGTTTAAGCCCCGCCTGGCAAAATAATTGTCTTCAAGCCTTACTCTTGCAGCAGGGTTTAGTCCCCAGAATGAGTCCTCCATGGCATCACAGTTTAAGCCCCGCCTGGCAAAATAATTGTCTTCAAGCCTGATTCTTGGGGCAGGGGTTGGTCTTCAGACTAGATCTTCTTCGGCATCATAGATTTAGAACCGCCTGGCAAAATAATTATCTTCCAGCCTGACTGTTGGGGCAGGGTTTAGTCTCCGGTATGGATTTTCTCCAGCACTGTAGTTCAAGCACCGCCTGGCAAAATAATTGTTTTCAAGACTGACTGTTGGGGCAGGGTTTAGTCTCTGGTATGGATTGTGTCGAGCACTGTAGTTCAAGCACCGCCTGGCAAAATTATTGTTTTCAAGACTGACTGTTGGGGCAGGGTTTAGTCTCTGGTATGGATTGTGTCGAGCACTGTAGTTCAAGCACCGCCTGGCAAAATTATTGTTTTCCAGAGTCACGCTTGGGGCAGGGGTTGGCTTCCAGACTTGATTTTCCTCAGCACCGTAGTTTGAGCCCCGCTTGGCAAAATAATTGTTTTCCAGAGTAACGCTTGGGGCAGGGGCTGGCTTCCAGACTTGATTTTCCTCAGCACTGCAGTTTAAGATCTGCCTGGAAAAATAATTGTTTTCCAGAGTAACGCTTGGGGCAGGGGTTGGCTTCCAGACTTCATCTTCCTCTTCACCATAGTTTAAGCCCCGCTTGGCAAAATAGTTGTCTTCAAGCCTGACTCTTGCAGCAGGGTTTAGTGTGCAGACTGAGTCCTCCATGGCATCATAGTGTAAGCCCCGCTTGGCAAAATAATTGTCTTCAAGCCTGACTCTTGCAGCAGGGTTTAGTGTGCAGACTGAGTCCTCCATGGCATCATAGTGTAAGCCCCGCTTGGCAAAATAATTGTCTTCAAGCTTGACTCTTGCCGCAGGGTTTAGTGTGCAGACTGAGTCCTCCATGGCATCATAGTGTAAGCCCCGCTTGGCAAAATAATTGTCTTCAAGCTTGACTCTTGCAGCAGGGTTTAGTGTGCAGACTGAGTCCTCCATGGCATCATAGTGTAAGCCCCGCTTGGCAAAATAATTGTTTTCCAGAGTAACGCTTGGGGCAGTGTTCAGTCTCCAGAATGGATGTTCCTCGGCACCGTAGTTGCCTGGGGCAGCTGATGGCTCCCAGATCATGTCCATCACGTCATCACTGGTACCGTAGTAATGTTGAAGCTGGGAACGGACCAGATACTCCGCAAAAGAGTTCATGATGGAGCTTCTGTGCTGGTGCTGAATAGTCTTTTAGTTCCTTTCAGTTTCTTTCTGCTCTGTCTGGTCTGAACTTGCTCTCACATTTCTAGATGTACTCTTTCTTTATTTATATATTCTTTCACAAAGACTAAATTCAGTCAAGTCTTCTGCTATCCTGTCAGGATCACAGTCACATTGTCTTTCTGTGATGTCTTGTACTAGACTTAGCAGGCTGTGTTCTCATGAGGGTCAGAATTGAAACCTTCTTCTCGAGTTGAGGGCGGCACGTTGGCGCAGTGGTCAGCACTGTGGCCTCACAGCAAGAAGGTTCCAGGTTTGATTCATAAAAATGATAATTTAGAGGATCCAATTCACCAAGCCTCTCTGGTAAAATCACCTAAATCCTTCGTTGAAAGGATCACGCTCTTTATGCCCTGTGGACAATGGCCTATGTCAGGAGGGTGCCCTGCATTTGGGTACATGTTTTGTGTTCTCCCAAAATCTTGAAATCATGACTTAGGCCTTTATTTTAATGGGGTGATGATTTATAATTTCCATCCACCCATCCATTTTCTTCTGCTTATCCTGTTAAGAGTGGTGGGGGGTGGAGCCTATCCCAGCAGCCTTCAGGTGAGAGGCGGTGTTCACCCTGGACAGGTCACCAGTCCATGGCAGGGCCAACACATATAGACAGACAACCATTGGCTCTCCCAGTCACACCTACAGTCAATTTAGAGGCTGGATTAACCTGGTCCCCTCTTGATGTCTTTGGACTGTGGAGGAAGCTGGAGTACCAGAGAGAACCCAGCAGGAACAGGGAGAACATGGAGACTCACGCAGAAAGACCCCGTGCTCCAGCCGGGGCTCGAACCTGGAACCTTCTTGCTGTGAGACGACAGCGCTTACCCCTGCACTAAATAAAACATGATAAAAATAATTTTCCATTTGGGAATTAATTTTTTGAAGTGCAATCGGAAAATGTAGGTCCCACACATTCAGTTGACCTGCAAAGTTATGAATTAGGCAGCATTTCTTTTTTCCCACAGGTTGATAATTTTCTTGAGGTGGTGACATGGAACGGCGTGGAAACAACACATGATTTGCTAGTTCAGAATACACGAGGCAAAAAAGGTGTATGAACTCTCATGATGACAAAAACTACTAAACCCTAGAACACTAACGGCAGCTGATTTTCCACCAAATGATTCTTGTTATGTCATTTTTCTGTAGGGTCCCCCATTTTTTTGTTTTATGTGACATTAATATATTTGAATGCAAACCATATTTTATCAGGAATACTGTATTGGGTCAAATCTATCCCTCATTAGTGATGGTGTTACTAATTATAACTTTAGTCCTCTAGAGTTAATTGCCTAATTAAGATACTGATGAAGAAATCAACTCAGATTTGTAATTCTTTTTTTTGACAAAGTTGGCAGTTCTTGTCAGGGCACTGAATCTTTCTTTGTGTGGTCCTGGGCCCCTCCCCTGTCAAAGGCCTGTATGGATTTCAGTTGGCTTCGCAGCTAAGAGACAAACACCTCTTAACCTGGTCGTATGAGTCCACTTTTAAATGCCAGCAGAAGAACTTTATGCTGATTTCTTCACATGCAGCTGAAATTTAGACTTCAAGTGTTGGTTTGAGGGTACAGCTTTGTGCCTATTTAGTTTTCAATAAATATTAAGTAACTTTGATGCAAATGAGCAATGTGCAATGCATGCCAATTAACCATGTCAGGCTTTTTCATTTACCGTCAACATAAATGCCGGAGAGAGATCATCATTACTGGATGGGACTCTTAATTATATCTATAAGCAAAAAGTGATTCAAATTATTTAGCTCACTGAGTCCCTTTTGTCTCAGAGTAGCTGGACCTTTCAGGGGGAGCGGCAGTGTGGACCAGCATTAGCCTGCTACAAAATGCAATTACAGATAAAGAAGTCATGAGGAGTAGCTATTTGATTGAGTGTTAAAGATGTGGGTCCTTTGTTGGTAATAGGATTTGAGCTATCGACTCTATTCTTAGTTTACTTCAATGTTATTGCAAACATCAGCTGCTCAGTTATTAGCTAGCAAGTAAACAACAGTATTGTTAGCTGTGCTAGCTTAAGTAGACTGCTGGTATTGTGTTGGGGCCTGAGCCTCCTAGAACCGGCTGCGGCCGAGTCGCAGGAGTTGTCCCAAATCCAAGGATGTATTTTGTGAAGCGGTAGGATTTGAGGTTTGGAAGAGAGAGGCCTCAGTGTGGCACAAAGTTTGAGTCCAGACCTGAGAGCTATGCCTTTAAGAGCCCTCCCCCCGCTGCTCTCTGGCACCCAGAGTGGAGAGGAGGGTTTTTTGAGAGTTTTTGGTTATAAAAAGGCTCATAAATCCCCAGATGTTGGTCAAAAGTAGAATGAAATACTGTCTCGTGTTTCCTGTTTTATTTTGTAGTCATGTCCTGTCTTCCTGACCTCCCTCCTGTGATTACCTCATGTGTCTCACCTGGGTGATTGCACCACCTGTGTCTCGTTTCCCTTCTTGTATTTAACCTGTGTGTCTCCTTAGTTCCTTGTGGGGTCATTGTCATCATTTGTCGTCTTTCGCTGTCACAGTAGTTATTGTCCTTGTTTTTTGTCTCATCACGTCAAGCCTCCTGCCTCACAGAAGCAGAGAAGGAAGAGGTGAGAAGCATCTGTTAGAGGCTATGTGTGTCTGAGGAGACAGCCTCCCTATTGGTTTACTTTGTAAGGTGAAAAGTGGGTCCTGGACTTTGAGGCTTTATAAAATCCAAACCATTTGAGTTCTGACAAAATTTTTAACAGCTTTTTGTTGAGCACTGTGTCATGAATCATGTAAATTAAAGGGAAAAAATAGTTTAAAAAAACAATCTACACTCTAAAATTTTAAATAAAAGTATATTTCAAGGTTTAAAGGTGGTGGTGGTGAGGAGGACACCCTGATCCTCCCTGTCATCACTGCCATGATTGTTTCCTTGGTGCTGCGGTTCTTCTGATAATGGGCGGCATGATGTTTGCTTTTAGGCTCCAAGAAATTTCTTCTTTAAGATGCCACAATACAGCCTCTTCAGGACTCCACCTTCCCTGGCATTGGTGACAAAAGGGTTTCTTGTGGTGCCGCATGACTTCAGGTAGAGGACCCGATCATCCTTTTATGGTGCGACGATGTATCCCACCGAGGACGCTGTGATCCTTCTTCACATCAGTGCCACAATTTTTCATGTAGGGAACAGCATGAGCTTTCTTGTAAAGCTTTGCTCTGTGTTTCCTGCACAGAGCTTCAGGATCTGTCCTTGAAAAGATGCAGCAAACTCTCCAGTAATAGGAGAATTCAGGGACAGGGGTTGCCCCCCAGATCTTATTCTCCCTGGCACCGCAGTTCAAGCAACGCTTGGCAAAATAATTGTGTTCAAGGCTAACGTTATTGGTGCGTGGGGCAGGGGTTGGCCTTCAGACCGGATCTTGTCTGGCACCGAAGTTCAAGACATGCCTGGCAAAATAATTATTTTGTAACAATAGGGATGTGACGATACACTCAGCTCACGAGATGAGACAAGACTTGAAGAAAACTACAATGACAAAGTGTATGACTTGACCAACAGACTTTGGTCGGGGGCTTCTTCAATGGTAATACGACCGGTCTTTTCGGCGGTCTTTTCGGACGTCATTGTTGAAGCGATCCTTCCCTCCTTCTCCTCAGCTTCAGCTCCTCCTTCTCTTTCTTTAGGCTCTGGCAGGCTCGACGTAGCAAAGGTGCTTTACCACTCCCACGGGTCACAAATATGAGTTCACAAATCTCGCAAGACAGATATTTAACATGACGAGAAATATCGCCGAGTTTAATCTCGTAAGGTCTCATAGCACGAGATCTCATCAGATCCCTAGTAAAGAAACATCGGTGCTCGGGGCAGGAGTTGGCCTCCAGACCAAGTTCTCCATGGCACCGTAGTTAATGCTATGCTGGGCAAAGGGATTGCTGGGAGGGTACCGGTGCTTGGGGGAGCGGATGGCTCCCAGATCATGTCCATCACTTCATCACTTGCACTGTAGTACTTCTGAAGCTGGGATCGGACCAGAAACCCCACAAAGGAGTTCATGATGGAGCTTCAAAAGTCTCTGCTGGTGCTGAATAGTCTTTCAGTTGCTTTCTGCTTTGTCTGGTCTGAACACATTTTGTGTGTAGTCTTAGTTTTTTTGGCCTCAATCATAATGTGTGTGTTGTATTCTCATTAAAATTATTTCTCAGCTTCATATGTTTTTTTTTTTTAATTTCTTCATATGTATTTTAAGTATGATAACTGTGACATTGTTTTTGATGATTCTGTTGCAGATTTGAGTTCCCTGTTGACTGAAGCATAAATAGGAACAAAAAGCTCGAGGTTGTCAGAGCTCAACGTTGGGACGCTGATATTAAAGTATGGGGGACTAACACATTTAGGTTAAATATCACTCTCTGAACTTGATACTTTACCTCCTCAAAATATAGTCGCACAGCATAGTTACATTTTGCCAGTTAGTGGCCACACTTTGATGTATGGGGAAAATAGGTCAAAGTTTATTTACAACTCTTAATTAGCAGTTTATTAAGTGTTTACAATGCAATAAATAACACAACCGTTTAGTAATCCTATATAAAAGGAGACTTACCATGAAGTTTACAAGTTGTACCAGTTGAGTAACAAAATGACTTCTCCACTATTCAAATTTATCCTCACTCGTCCATACTTGGGGGTACCTCTGTATTAAATGGAGAGTTGAGGAAGTGGGTTTGTTGTGGCCCTGTGGACCACAGACCTACTGTACAGTCCCCAAGTGATGGCAGGCACTAGTCAGGAGCATGTGGAAGTCTGTTCCTGCCTTAGTCTATGAGTTAAGCTGTTGCTGGCTTATTCCTCTGTACTTTTTCTGCTGCTACTTCTCTGTTTCTGCTGCTGTAACAGTGCCAATTTCCCCACTGTGGGACGAATAAAGGTTTATCTTAGCTTGAAGGAACTGCCTCTGATTAGCGGGGTACAGTAGCATTCAGGACCTCAGTCCTCAGCTCAGCTGCACTGGCCCCTGGTGCTGACATCGCACCAAAGGGCAAGGCAAGGCAAGGCGATTTTATTTGTAGAGCCCGTTTTCACCACCAGTTTGTCTCAAAGGGCTTCACATGGCATCATAACAACATCCTCTGCCCTTAGACCCTCACATCCACTGAGGAAAAACTCCATAGAAAACCTTTAACAGGGAAAAATCTGAGAAACCTCAGGGTGAGCAACAGAGGAGGATCCCTCACCCAGGAGGGACAGACGTGCAAAGGGGAGTCCTCCCTCTGGCATCTTCATGAATCCATCTAGAATGTCTTGTAGATTTGAGTCCCCAATGATAAGCATAAACTGCACTGTGTGGTTAGAAAAACAGACAAAATTTCAGGCTTATTTGAATTATTTTGAATGAATGTGGATGAAATGGAAAAAGTTTACAAAAACAATATCTTGGGGTAGGGCAGCACGGTGGTGCAGTGGTCAGCACTGTGGCCTCACAGCAAGAAGGTTCCGGGTTCGAGTCCCGGCTCTGGCGCGGGATCTTTCTGTGTGGAGTTTGCATGTTCTCCCCGTGCCTGTGTGGGTTCTCTCTGGTACTCCAGCTTCCTCCACAGTCCAAAGACATCAATTTGGGGACTAGGCTGACTGATACTCTAAATTGACTGTAGGTGTGAATGTGAGTGTGAATGGTTGTTCGTCTCTGTATGTTGGCCCTGCGATGGACTGGCGACCTGTCCAGGGTGAACCCCGCCTCTCGCCCATAGGCTCCAGCCCCCTGTGACCCTTAATAAGCGGAAGACAATGAATGAATGAATATCTTGGAGTAAATAGTGATGAAAGACAGTCGTCAGGAATAACCAACATTGAATTTCAATATTATTCAAGGATCTTTATTCAAGGATTCAAGGATCTTTATTGTCATACCACTCACATTTCCACGTTGGTGATATGAACTCAGGTCCCGGGATAGCAAGAGAAAATATTTATATAAAGGTTTCTTACATATATACACTTGTGGTTTAAAGGGGGCAGGCTTGTATGTTTAAGCTATGAAATGGGTGGATTATTAACTAATTGATTTATGGGAGCAGGGTGGGATTGAATATGTTTATTTCTCCCACTCCTTTTTGAATATTTATAACAAGTTAAGTGTGTCACAGTTGCCTTTGCTTCATGTTTTTCAGTGTAATTATTATTATCATGATTAATGTAATTGTTATATAGGTTATTCATTGTTTTATTACTATTATTTCTTGTCCTACCATTTCTTGCTCTTTGGATATCTGAAATAAAAATGTTCATTCACAAAAATAATTAATCTTGCATCCTACAACAATGCCTGGAGACTGAATTGTTCACTTAAGGTGAAACTGGCCATTTCCACTCAGGATGTCAGTAACCAGGTGTATCGTTTATTATTAAACAAGACAAGAATCATTAACCATTAGATTCATCATGAATCAAAACTTCATGCAACCCATCAGAGACAGTAACATACACCTTAAACATGAATGACGTTTTTTTAAATGACTTGATTGCAGTCCTACGACACGATTGTATTCGAGTAAACTATGAGATAAAGGAAGTGCAGGCTATAATTTATTGTCCACTAACCTGCACATATTCATCATTAAACTGACGTTGTCCAACTGTGTCTAATATTTAACAGAAGCAGTTAGATTGTTGGAAAAAAGTAGACAGAATCAAGTAATGGTTGCAAAATGGGTGGGGCTTGACTGTTGTGGACACCGCCAATCCCATGTGGCTGTGGGTATGGTTGTAGACGGTTCCATCTGCTGAAAGACGGAAACAGTACAAGTCCAAACTGGCACAATTTGTGACTAAATGTAACAGAAACTTGTGTTTCTTCCTTTCGTGAGTTTTACTTAAGGTTTACTGTTTGATAACATCTTAAATTAGTGAGGAGACGGTGTGGAATATGTACCGAAATTACAAGTAGTGAAAGATAGTCATGTGAGTCAGACCTTCAACATTGTCCGAAAAAAAACTGCCATTTTGAGTAAACCTTCCATCAGCTTTAAGAATACAAGCCCTGGAATATTTAAAGAAAGCTTGATTGACAATAAGCGAAAAAAAATCAAACTGGGAAAAAGTTGAATAAAAAAAATGGCCAGGTACAAAACTGTGAGTCACTTCTGCAATTATAACGTTGAAACTTTACAGCACCCACAACCTGTCAATTGAAGCTTTACGTCATGCAGAAATAGCACATTGCAATTGAAATGGCCACTGAAGTTTGTAAGAAACATTGCATTTTTTTTTATTAAAGCACAGAATGATAAACTGACGGAAATTTAAGGGTATGAACGGTGTGAATACAGTTACATGTGTTCAATATATCAGAACTTTCCTCCAAAGGGTTGGAGGGGCAGCCATAGACTCCCATGAAGGAAAAAAAGCAAACAAAGAATTCTAAGAAAACAAAGTGTGAACACACACACTTCCAAATATTTACACAACCTATTTACATTTTTTTAAAACTACTTTAAAGGATTTTTTTTGCAACTATTAACACATTTACGCCCATTTACAAGTACTTACACACTATTTACAATTATGAGCAAATTATTAACTTATACCATTTACAAATATTTACACAAACAACTTACAACTAATTACAACTATTAATCTTCTAACAACTATTTACACACAAACATTTTAATTCCGGCACTAGGGATTAGTGTTGTCACGATGCTGGATTTAACACTTTGATAAGATATTTTGAAAAGCATTGATAATCGATTCAATTTTCGAGACTAAGCTACCACTCAGAATTTAGTGCAAAAATGTTTTTCATTTAAGGAAAAATAAAGAACTTTATTCTTAAGGTAGAGAACTTTTTAAACTTATTCTTTACACAGTAACAGTATGCAAATAAGTTTTAATATATGTAACCTACCGTCGATTAGCTTTAGCTAGCGCTCGCTAACAAGACAACACGTCAAAGTAAACACAGACAGATGTGATAACTCCAGGCAACACGTACTTCAAGTTCTACTGTTACCAACCTCTGTACCTCTAACTCTATACAGGTCCGGTGTCTGTCTTGGAGGAGCTTTGCTACATTCGTTGTGTTCACTCCTTTTGTCGGCACAGTTCTGTTCCATCTCTTGCATATGGGCTTGCTGCTGTCCTTTGGCTTTCCTTGTTCATCCAACTCAAATCAAAGGAACCTCCAAACAGCACTTGTGCTGTATTGTTTATTTATTAAAACTGGTTGTGAAGGTCCTGCAGACACCATCTCATGGCAGCTTACACACATAGAGCGATGACATGAAAACAAAAATATAGCCAGCGAGGCAGGAGGGGAGGGGCTGCTGCACGATGGCTCGCTTGCTCGTCTGTTTGTGTATATGTGTGTGTGTGTGTGTGTGTTGGCGGTGGCGCATGTGTAAACCAAGGAGGCAGCTAGAGTATCGATACTATTGAAAGGTCATTTTGTACCGTTTTTACTTTTCAAAATTGATATTTATTCGATAAATCGATATTTTTGACAACACCAATTTGAGATGCTGACCAAAGAATCTGCTCTGTGTGGAAGTCACTCTCCCTCATCAAAACGGGCACAACCTACTTAGCTACCATTGGCTGGTCCTCCTATTGGATTGAAAAGGTATTACAACTGAGTTTACACATGAGGACACAGTGGCGTTATGAGTCATTCACTTGGTCACTGCAAGGGAACTCATTCCAGGCACGATCCCAGCAGTGATTGGCCAAGGTGCCATCGTAGTTTTTGTGGAAATTTCTGGCGGCTGCTGCAGTAGGAAGCCCAGAACTATGACTCCATTTGAACCTTAGAAAGTAGATGAATGAGCAGCAGGGTCCATTAGAGTGTCCCTGGTCAACCCCCACCCCCCCAAACCCCCAACAGAAAAAGTTCATTTGTAGGTCTAAAGGTATATAAGCCACTTAAAGTCCATTGTATGTAATTCATTATTATGCAAATTCATTGCTGATGTCATCTAGCGATGTCTGGCTACAATTCAGACAGCCAATAGCTGCTTTTTGAGATTTGGAAACAATTGTGTCCACCACATCAATAAATTGTTGCCAAAGTTTTGTCAAAAACATTGCGTTGCCTGTTCATAGCAAAATTAGCATCCAATGATCAGTTGTTATTTGAATAAATAC
This sequence comes from Aulostomus chinensis, assembly GCF_037954235.1. Taxonomy (NCBI): domain Eukaryota; kingdom Metazoa; phylum Chordata; class Actinopteri; order Syngnathiformes; family Aulostomidae; genus Aulostomus; species Aulostomus chinensis. The sequence goes on along the minus strand of NC_141341.1, from coordinate 22,487,236 downwards.
TTGTGTTTTTTATTGGCATCACTTTCAACTTGCATGCAGAAAGAGAATCACAGTCAATTTAAATCCAGCAGACAGTTTTTATTTCAAATAAATCACAGTTGCAGAGTAACGATTGGGGCAGGGGTTGGCTTCCAGACTTGATCTTCCTCGGCACTGCCTTGGTTTAAGCCCTGCCTGGCAAAATAATTGTCTTCAAGCCTGACTCTTGCAGCAGGGTTTAGTCCCCAGAATGAGTCCTCCATGGCATCACAGTTTAAGCCCCGCCTGGCAAAATAATTGTCTTCAAGCCTGATTCTTGGGGCAGGGGTTGGTCTTCAGACTAGATCTTCTTCGGCATCATAGATTTAGAACCGCCTGGCAAAATAATTATCTTCCAGCCTGACTGTTGGGGCAGGGTTTAGTCTCCGGTATGGATTTTCTCCAGCACTGTAGTTCAAGCACCGCCTGGCAAAATAATTGTTTTCGAGACTGACTGTTGGGGCAGGGTTTAGTCTCAGGTATGGATTGTGTCGAGCACTGTAGTTCAAGCACCGCCTGGCAAAATTATTGTTTTCAAGACTGACTGTTGGGGCAGGGTTTAGTCTCTGGTATGGATTGTGTCGAGCACTGTAGTTCAAGCACCGCCTGGCAAAATTATTGTTTTCCAGAGTCACGCTTGGGGCAGGGGTTGGCTTCCAGACTTGATTTTCCTCAGCACCGTAGTTTAAGCCCTGCCTGGAAAAATAATTGTTTTCCAGAGCAACGCTTGGGGCAGGGGTTGGCTTCCAGACTTGATTTTCCTCAGCACCATAGTTTGAGCCCCGCTTGGCAAAATAATTGTTTTCCAGAGTAACGCTTGGGGCAGGGGCTGGCTTCCAGACTTGATTTTCCTCAGCACTGCAGTTTAAGATCTGCCTGGAAAAATAATTGTTTTCCAGAGTAACGCTTGGGGCAGGGGTTGGCTTCCAGACTTCATCTTCCTCTTCACCATAGTTTAAGCCCCGCTTGGCAAAATAGTTGTCTTCAAGCCTGACTCTTGCAGCAGGGTTTAGTGTGCAGACTGAGTCCTCCATGGCATCATAGTGTAAGCCCCGCTTGGCAAAATAATTGTCTTCAAGCCTGACTCTTGCAGCAGGGTTTAGTGTGCAGACTGAGTCCTCCATGGCATCATAGTGTAAGCCCCGCTTGGCAAAATAATTGTCTTCAAGCTTGACTCTTGCCGCAGGGTTTAGTGTGCAGACTGAGTCCTCCATGGCATCATAGTGTAAGCCCCGCTTGGCAAAATAATTGTTTTCCAGAGTAACGCTTGGGGCAGTGTTCAGTCTCCAGAATGGATGTTCCTCGGCACCGTAGTTGCCTGGGGCAGCTGATGGCTCCCAGATCATGTCCATCAAGTCATCACTGGTACCGTAGTAATGTTGAAGCTGGGAACGGACCAGATACTCCGCAAAAGAGTTCATGATGGAGCTTCTCTGCTGGTGCTGAATAGTCTTTTAGTTCCTTTCAGTTTCTTTCTGCTCTGTCTGGTCTGAACTTGCTCTCACATTTCTAGATGTACTCTTTCTTTATTTATATATTCTTTCACAAAGACTAAATTCAGTCAAGTCTTCTGCTATCCTGTCAGGATCACAGTCACATTGTCTTTCTGTGATGTCTTGTACTAGACTTAGCAGGCTGTGTTCTCATGAGGGTCAGAATTGAAACCTTCTTCTCGAGTTGAGGGCGGCACGTTGGCGCAGTGGTCAGCACTGTGGCCTCACAGCAAGAAGGTTCCAGGTTTGATTCATAAAAATGATAATTTAGAGGATCCAATTCACCAAGCCTCTCTGGTAAAATCACCGAAATCCTTCGTTGAAAGGATCACACTCTTTATGCCCTGTGGACAATGGCCTATGTCAGGAGGGTGCCCTGCATTTGGGTACATGTTTTGTGTTCTCCCAAAAACTTGAAATCATGACTTAGGCCTTTATTTTAATGGGGTGATGATTTATAATTTCCATCCACCCATCCATTTTCTTCTGCTTATCCTGTTAAGAGTGGTGGGGGGTGGAGCCTATCCCAGCAGCCTTCAGGTGAGAGGCGGTGTTCACCCTGGACAGGTCACCAGTCCATGGCAGGGCCAACACATATAGACAGACAACCATTGGCTCTCCCAGTCACACCTACAGTCAATTTAGAGTCTGGATTAACCTGGTCCCCTCTTGATGTCTTTGGACTGTGGAGGAAGCTGGAGTACCAGAGAGAACCCAGCAGGAACAGGGAGAACATGGAGACTCACGCAGAAAGACCCCGTGCTCCAGCCGAGGCTCGAACCTGGAACCTTCTTGCTGTGAGACGACAGCGCTGACCCCTGCACTAAATAAAACATGATAAAAATAATTTTCCATTTGGGAATTAATTTTTTGAAGTGCAATCGGAAAATGTAGGTCCCACACATTCAGTTGACCTGCAAAGTTATGAATTAGGCAGCATTTCTTTTTTCCCACAGGTTGATAATTTTCTTGAGGTGGTGACATGGAACGGCGTGGAAACAACACATGATTTGCTAGTTCAGAATACACGAGGCAAAAAAGGTGTATGAACTCTCATGATGACAAAAACTACTAAACCCTAGAACACTAACGGCAGCTGATTTTCCACCAAATGATTCTTGTTATGTCATTTTTCTGTAGGGTCCCCCATTTTTTTGTTTTATGTGACATTAATATATTTGAATGCAAACCATATTTTATCAGGAATACTGTATTGGGTCAAATCTATCCCTCATTAGTGATGGTGTTACTAATTATAACTTTAGTCCTCTAGAGTTAATTGCCTAATTAAGATACTGATGAAGAAATCAACTCAGATTTGTAATTCTTTTTTTTGACAAAGTTGGCAGTTCTTGTCAGGGCACTGAATCTTTCTTTGTGTGGTCCTGGGCCCCTCCCCTGTCAAAGGCCTGTATGGATTTCAGTTGGCTTCGCAGCTAAGAGACAAACACCTCTTAACCTGGTCGTATGAGTCCACTTTTAAATGCCAGCAGAAGAACTTTATGCTGATTTCTTCACATGCAGCTGAAATTTAGACTTCAAGTGTTGGTTTGAGGGTACAGCTTTGTGCCTATTTAGTTTTCAATAAATATTAAGTAACTTTGATGCAAATGAGCAATGTGCAATGCATGCCAATTAACCATGTCAGGCTTTTTCATTTACCGTCAACATAAATGCTGGAGAGAGATCATCATTACTGGATGGGACTCTTAATTATATCTATAAGCAAAAAGTGATTCAAATTATTTAGCTAACTGATTCCCTTTTGTCTCAGAGTAGCTGGACCTGTCAGGGGGAGCGGCAGTGTGGACCAGCATTAGCCTGCTACAAAATGCAATGACAGATAAAGAAGTCATGAGGAGTAGCTATTTGATTGAGTGTTAAAGATGTGGGTCCTTTGTTGGTAATAGGATTTGAGCTATCGACTCTATTCTTAGTTTACTTCAATGTTATTGCAAACATCAGCTGCTCAGTTATTAGCTAGCAAGTAAACAACAGTATTGTTAGCTGTGCTAGCTTAAGTAGACTGCTGGTATTGTGTTGGGGCCTGAGCCTCCTAGCACCGGCTGCGGCCGAGTCGCAGGAGTTGTCCCAAATCCAAGGATGTATTTTGTGAAGCGGTAGGATTTGTAGTTTGGAAGAGAGAGGCCTCAGTGTGGCACAAAGTTTGAGTCCAGACCTGAGAGCTATGCCTTTAAGAGCCCTCCCCCCGCTGCTCTCTGGCACCCAGAGTGGAGAGGAGGGTTTTTTGAGAGTTTTTGGTTATAAAAAGGCTCATAAATCCCCAGATGTTGGTCAAAAGTAGAATGAAATACTGTCACGATCCCTGTCTCGTGTTTCCTGTTTTATTTTGTAGTCATGTCCTGTCTTCCTGACCTCCCTCCTGTGATTACCTCATGTGTCTCACCTGGGTGATTGCACCACCTGTGTCTCGTTTCCCTTCTTGTATTTAACCTGTGTGTCTCCTTAGTTCCTTGTGGGGTCATTGTCATCATTTGTCGTCTTTCGCTGTCACAGTAGTCATTGTCCTTGTTTTTTGTCTCGTCACGTCAAGCCTCCTGCCTCAGAGAAGCAGAGAAGGAAGAGGTGAGAAGCATCTGTTAGAGGCTATGTGTGTCTGAGGAGACAGCCTCCCTATTGGTTTACATTGTAAGGTGAAAAGTGGGTCCTGGACTTTCAGGCTTTATAAAATCCAAACCATTTGAGTTCTGACAAAATTTTTAACAGCTTTTTGTTGAGCACTGTGTCATGAATCATGTAAATTAAAGGGAAAAAATAGTTTAAAAAAACAATCTACACTCTAAAATTTAAATAAAAGTATATTTCAAGGTTTAAAGGTGGTGGTGGTGAGGAGGACACCCTGATCCTCCCTGTCATCACTGCCATGATTGTTTCCTTGGTGCTGTGGTTCTTCTGATAATGGGCGGCATGATGTTTGCTTTTAGGCTCCAAGAAATTTCTTCTTTAAGATGCCACAATACAGCCTCTTCAGGACTCCACCTTCCCTGGCATTGGTGACAAAAGGGTTTCTTGTGGTGCCGCATGACTTCAGGTAGAGGACCCGATCATCCTTTTATGGTGCGACGATGTATCCCACCGAGGACGCTGTGATCCTTCTTCACATCAGTGCCACAATTTTTCATGTAGGGAACAGCATGAGCTTTCTTGTAAAGCTTTGCTCTGTGTTTCCTGCACAGAGCTTCAGGATCTGTCCTTGAAAAGATGCGGCAAACTCTCCAGTAGTAGGAGAATTCAGGGACAGGGGTTGCCCCCCAGATCTTATTCTCCCTGGCACCGCAGTTCAAGCAACGCTTGGCAAAATAATTGTGTTCAAGGCTAACGTTATTGGTGCGTGGGGCAGGGGTTGGCCTTCAGACCGGATCTTGTCTGGCACCGAAGTTCAAGACATGCCTGGCAAAATAATTATTTTGTAACAATAGGGATGTGACGATACACTCAGCTCACAAGATGAGACAAGACTTGAAGAAAACTACAATGACAAAGTGTATGACTTGACCAACAGACTTTGGTCGGGGGCTTCTTCAATGGTAATACGACCGGTCTTTTCGGCGGTCTTTTCGGACGTCATTGTTGAAGCGATCCTTCCCTCCTTCTCCTCAGCTTCAGCTCCTCCTTCTCTTTCTTTAGGCTCTGGCAGGCTCGACGTAGCAAAGGTGCTTTACCACTCCCACGGGTCACAAATATGAGTTCACAAATCTCGCAAGACAGATATTTAACATGACGAGAAATATCGCCGAGTTTAATCTCGTAAGGTCTCATAGCACGAGATCTCATCAGATCCCTAGTAAAGAAACATCGGTGCTCGGGGCAGGAGTTGGCCTCCAGACCAAGTTCTCCATGGCACCGTAGTTAATGCTATGCTGGGCAAAGGGATTGCTGGGAGGGTACCGGTGCTTGGGGGAGCGGATGGCTCCCAGATCATGTCCAGGGTTTCTTCTGGTGCCGTATTACTTTAAGTAGAGGACCCTACCATCCCTCTACTGAATGGTGCGATGATGGATCCCACAGAGGACGCTGTGATCCTTCTTCACATCAGTGCCACAATTTTTCATGTAGGGAACAGCATGAGCTTTCTTGTAAAGATTTGCTCTGTGTTTCCTGCACAGAGCTTCAGGATCTGTCCTGGAAAAGATGCGGCAAACTCTCCGGTAGTAGGAGAATTCAGGGGCAGGGGTTGGCCTCCAGATCTTATTTTCCCTGGCACCGCAGTTAACGCCACGCCGGGCAAAACAATTATTTTGTAGTGAAACATTGGTGCTCGGGTCAGGAGATGGCCTCCAGACCAAGTTCTCCATGGCACCGTAGTTAATGCTATGCTGGGCAAAGGGATTGCTGGGAGGGTACTGGTGCTTGGGGGAGCGGATGGCTCCCAGATCATGTCCATCACTTCATCACTTGCACTGTAGTACTTCTGAAGCTGGGATCGGACCAGAAACCCCACAAAGGAGTTCATGATGGAGCTTCAAAAGTCTCTGCTGGTGCTGAATAGTCTTTCAGTTGCTTTCTGCTTTGTCTGGTCCGAACACATTTTGTGTGTAGTCTTATTTTTTTGGCCTCAATCATAATGTGTGTGTTTTATTCTCATTAAAATTATTTCTCAGCTTCATACGTTTTTTTTTTTTTATTTCTTCATATGTATTTTAAGTATGATAACTGTGACATTGTTTTTGATGATTCTGTTGCAGATTTGAGTTCCCTTTTGACTGAAGCATAAATAGGAACAAAAAGCTCGAGGTTGTCAGAGCTCAACGTTGGGACGCTGATATTAAAGTATGGGGGACTAACACTTTTAGGTTAAATATCACTCTCTGAACTTGATATTTTACCTCCTCAAAATATAGTCGCACAGCATAGTTACATTTTGCCAGTTAGTGGCCACACTTTGATGTATGGGGAAAATAGGTCAAAGTTTATTTACAACTCTTAATTAGCAGTTTATTAAGTGTTTACAATGCAATAAATAACACAACTATTTAGTAATCCTATATAAAAGGAGACTTACCATGAAGTTTACAAGTTGTACCAGTTGAGTAACAAAATGACTTCTCCACTATTCAAATTTATCCTCACTCGTCCATACTTGGGGGTACCTCTGTATTAAATGGAGAGTTGAGGAAGTGGGTTTGTTGTGGCCCTGTGGACCACAGACCTACTGTACAGTCCCCAAGTGATGGCAGGCACTAGTCAGGAGCATGTGGAAGTCTGTTCCTGCCTTAGTCTATGAGTTAAGCTGTTGCTGGCTTATTCCTCTGTACTTTTTCTGCTGCTACTTCTCTGTTTCTGCTGCTGTAACAGTGCCAATTTCCCCACTGTGGGACGAATAAAGGTTTATCTTAGCTTGAAGGAACTGCCTCTGATTAGCGGGGTACAGTAGCATTCAGGACCTCAGTCCTCAGCTCAGCTGCACTGGCCCCTGGTGCTGACATCGCACCAAAGGGCAAGGCAAGGCAAGGCGATTTTATTTGTAGAGCCCGTTTTCACCACCAGTTTGTCTCAAAGGGCTTCACATGGCATCATAACAACATCCTCTGCCCTTAGACCCTCACATCCACTGAGGAAAAACTCCATAGAAAACCTTTAACAGGGAAAAATCTGAGAAACCTCAGGGTGAGCAACAGAGGAGGATCCCTCACCCAGGAGGGACAGACGTGCAAAGGGGAGTCCTCCCTCTGGCATCTTCATGAATCCATCTAGAATGTCTTGTAGATTTGAGTCCCCAATGATAAGCATAAACTGCACTGTGTGGTTAGAAAACAGACAAAATTTCAGGCTTATTTGAATTATTTTGAATGAATGTGGATGAAATGGAAAAAGTTTACAAAAACAATATCTTGGGGTAGGGCAGCACGGTGGTGCAGTGGTCAGCACTGTGGCCTCACAGCAAGAAGGTTCCGGGTTCGAGTCCCGGCTCGGGCGCGGGATCTTTCTGTGTGGAGTTTGCATGTTCTCCCCGTGCCTGTGTGGGTTCTCTCTGGTACTCCAGCTTCCTCCACAGTCCAAAGACATCAATTTGGGGACTAGGCTGACTGATACTCTAAATTGACTGTAGGTGTGAATGTGAGTGCGAATGGTTGTTCGTCTCTGTATGTTGGCCCTGCGATGGACTGGCGACCTGTCCAGGGTGAACCCCGCCTCTCGCCCATAGGCTCCAGCCCCCTGTGACCCTTAATAGAAAGGAATAAGCGGAAGACAATGAATGAATGAATATCTTGGAGTAAATAGTGATGAAAGACAGTCGTCAGGAATAACCAACATTGAATTTCAATATTATTCAAGGATCTTTATTCAAGGATTCAAGGATCTTTATTGTCATACCACTCACATTTCCACGTTGGTGATATGAACTCAGGTCCCGGGATAGCAAGAGAAAATATTTATATAAAGGTTTCTTACATATATACACTTGTGGTTTAAAGGGGGCAGGCTTGTATGTTTAAGCTATGAAATGGGTGGATTATTAACTAATTGATTTATGGGAGCAGGGTGGGATTGAATATGTTTATTTTTCCCACTCCTTTTTGAATATTTATAACAAGTTAAGTGTGTCACAGTTGCCTTTGCTTCATGTTTTTCAGTGTAATTATTATCATGATTAATGTAATTGTTATATAGGTTATTCATTGTTTTATTACTATTATTTCTTGTCCTACCATTTCTTGCTCTTTGGATATCTGAAATAAAAATGTTCATTCACAAAAATAATTAATCTTGCATCCTACAACAATGCCTGGAGACTGAATTGTTCACTTAAGGTGAAACTGGCCATTTCCACTCAGGATGTCAGTAACCAGGTGTATCGTTTATTATTAAACAAGACAAGAATCATTAACCATTAGATTCATCATGAATCAAAACTTCATGCAACCCATCAGAGACAGTAACATACACCTTTAACATGAATAACGTTTTTTTAAATGACTTGATTGCAGTCCTACGACACGATTGTATTCGAGTAAACTATGAGATAAAGGAAGTGCAGGCTATAATTTATTGTCCACTAACCTGCACATATTCATCATTAAACTGACGTTGTCCAACTGTGTCTAATATTTAACAGAAGCAGTTAGATTGTTGGAAAAAAGTAGACAGAATCAAGTAATGGTTGCAAAATGGGTGGGGCTTGACTGTTGTGGACACCGCCAATCCCATGTGGCTGTGGGTATGGTTGTAGACGGTTCCATCTGCTGAAAGACGGAAACAGTACAAGTCCAAACTGGCACAATTTGTGACTAAATGTAACAGAAACTTGTGTTTCTTCCTTTCGTGAGTTTTACTTAAGGTTTACTGTTTGATAACATCTTAAATTAGTGAGGAGACGGTGTGGAATATGTACCGAAATTACAAGTAGTGAAAGATAGTCATGTGAGTCAGACCTTCAACATTGTCGGAAAAAAAACTGCCATTTTGAGTAAACCTTCCATCAGCTTTAAGAATACAAGCCCTGGAATATTTACAGAAAGCTTGTTTCTTTTAACTCTTTTTCAAATGCATAAAAAAGCAATAACATGATAAAGGGGTCGATTTGGATCTCGGTTTCTTCAACAAATAGCTTCAGTTATACACATACAGGCCTCAGTAAGGTGATGTTTGATTGCAGCAGTGCTGCGTTCCTGCGAGAGAAGGACACCAATATCCTAGAAGCTCTTCTTTTGTGCATGTGTGTGGGGGCAGGGGCCAGAGTTCCCTGCTTCTGTGTATCCAGGCTGCGACTGAAGAGACCCAAAGGCAGACTCAAGATGTCAAATTGGAGCAGTTTTATTTAAATGTTGACAGGGACTGGGAACGGCCAACGAGGAAGATGGGGCGGAGCTGAAGCAGAGATTGATGAGATGGCCGAGTGCAAGCAAGGTGGGCTGGCTGGAGAACAGGTGGACCAGCTGGCAGGCAGGTTACAGGCAAGGTGGTGGTGGCAATGGTCCTGAGCACAAACTAGCAGGTTAGCACAAAGAGCGAGACAGACTTGTAGATACAGGCGGCCTGAATGTGGCTACCACTGTAACTGAGACAACGATCTGGCAAAGACTGGATGAAGAGCTGGGGTACGTATACTGCTTGAGTTGATTAGTGGGTGGGTTGCAGGTGAGTCAGGTTGGCAGCTGGTGATTAGGAGGATGACCACACCCAGACAGAGAGGACAGACAAGACACGAAAGGGGAGGGGAAAACAGAGGGAGCAACAAGGAAATGAGTAGGCACCACTGGAATATGACAAAAACTTCCTTTTCCTTTTGCCATTTATTGTTTAGAATCCAACTGAGTGGAGTTGGAATTGTCTATGACTGGATTGTTCCATGTAACGGATGCAGGGAAAGGGGAAAAAAAAATCAAAATTGTCATTCCATAACACAAAGAAGATTGCATTTTGGGCTTTTATCTGTAAACCTGCACAAATTGGATTGGTGAATTGGACCAATAAAAAATAGATGCTAGAACACCTCTGATCCCGAATTTTGTCACACCCCCCCCCCCTTACAGATTCCTGCATTCATATGTTGAATCGATTATTTAGTAATGTTGAAGCTGATGCTTTGTTGAGTTCACCTCCTGTTTCATTTTACAGTTTTTCCCATATGGTGACGCTTCCAAGTTCGCCCAGCATGCGTTTCGGACATTCGACAAGAATGGTGACGGGACCATCGACTTCAGGGAGTTCATCTGCGCTCTGTCCATCACCTCGAGGGGCAGCTTCGAGCAGAAACTCAACTGGGCCTTCAACATGTACGACCTTGACGGAGACGGCAAGATCACACGTATGGAGATGCTGGAGATTATTGAGGTGAGAGGGAAGGTGCAAAAAGTTAGTGTGCGATGGTATTTTTTATTTTATGAAATTCTTTTTGTTTAACACATGAAATTTAAATGTTACACCCCCCACCCCCCAACTGCAGGCCATCTACAAGATGGTTGGCACAGTGATCATGATGCGTATGAATGAGGATGGATTGACCCCACAGCAGCGCGTGGACAAGATCTTCTCCAAGATGGACAAGGACCACAACGACGAGATCACCCTGGAAGAGTTCAAAGAAGCCGCTAAATCTGACCCCTCCATCGTCTTACTGCTGCAGTGTGACATGCAGAAGTAGGAGGAATGATTGGCAATATGGAGGGAGGGAGGGGAATGATGGGGGAGACGAGAAGGATGGAGGATGAGAGGAAGGAGGGGGAGGGATTCTGTTAGCGGGAGGAGGAGGAGAGAGGTAGAGCAGCTTTTTTTTCCCTTTTTTTGAGGCAGCGATTACTGGAAATGTGCCATGTTTGGAACACAGTGGACCTGTGATTGATGTGGATCCAAATTCTGTGCAGTACTTGTACTTCAGTGTAGGTGGTGGTCTCTAGAAATTCAGCCTGATAATCTGAATAGAGTATAAATCCCCCTCAGTTACACTGGCGTCAGAAGAAAAAATAACAGAGGAAGGAAGTGGAAGGGCATGTGAGATCATAATCCTTCCGAGTGTGAGGTTGTGTTTCGTTCATTTCATAAATTTTCCTCCTTCTCCCGGCTGCTAATTGAGATGTAATTTCAAAGCAGGTGGAGTGCTCACCCCAAAATATATGAAAAAATACAAAACAATGTGTCAGTTGATATAAGTTTGGGGTGAGTACAGATGTGTGTATTCTTCAAAATTTGTCTTGAGCAATTAAATAAAACACTAGCAGTGTCAATTTCCAGAAACCATGGCCTGGTTACTCGGCTCTCATGAAAACAGAGCATAACTTTAGTACTAAAAGAGGCATCATCTTTTTTCATAAATTGAGCAGACTATAAGTTTTGATTGGAGTGAGATTATAGCTTCAAAAGGAAGCGTTATGGCCCAGCACAAGGCAAATACAGATGATGCTGACAATTCTGATAGCGTGGCTACACAGTGAACGTCTGACCTCAAGTTGACTTAAATGCCTGAGAAGTTCCATGGCATTAAGTTTCCCATCTCATCTAAGTTTGATTCTAGATTCCAACTTTTGTGCGTGAGCAGCTGTTTGGGCCTTCACAGCATTTCCAAACAAGACCCCAAATGTGCTCACCGTCCACTGATGTGCACCTGAATTCTAGCACCCATGTGGCCAAGTTAGGCGTTCAGCTGCTGTGAACCAGCAACAAAACCTTAACAGGCTGCTGTGTGATCCACTCGCTCCGCAGAGAAACAAATGTTCTGCTGATACAAAGAGAGCACAAGCTTTGGTGGAGCTCTCGTGTGTGTGTGTGTGTGTGTGTGTGTGTGTGTGTGTCTGTGTCTGTGTGTGCGCGCTAGCAGTCCAATTCCCCACCCACGTAAAGAGAACATTTCCTCTTGCTTTATTTTCAGTCTCAGGCAGCAGGTGATGGCCATTATGGCACTTCCTGCTGGTTACTCACGGGTGCCGTATACACACGGTGTGTATGATACTTAATTACATTGATTTTCAAATGCCTCTACAGTAGGGACAATGTCTGTGTTGCTGTCACATCACATTAAGAAGTTATTATTAAATTGCACTCTTATTTTTGTTTTTAATTTTTCCTCCACCAGGGGGTGCCAGAAGTGAAAGCTGTAAAATCCTACACATGACTGCTTAAAAAAATTAAACTACCGCATTTTCCACACTATAAGGCGCACCTAAAAGCCTTTCATTTTCTCAAAAAAAACGACAGTGCGCCTTATAATCCGATGCGCCTCATATATTGATCAATATTGGTTAATTATGGCTACCGTAGTCAGGGGGCGTCGCCGAAGTAACAGCGGTAAAAACGGGGGAATTCCAGTCTCACCACTTGTGTGTATAAAGACCCCAAAATGGCTCCTTTCAAGAGACTTGCTCACGACGCAGATTTCAAACTCAAGGCAGTCAGTCAGCAGCTACCGGTACGTACGGTACCGTATTGTGAATGCACCAACTTGTTTTGGAGTGAACAGAGTTGTCAGAACGTTGGTTTGTATTCTATTAATAAAGTTTGACTGACTGACTTAGCTGACTGTTTTGTTGATGTTCCCTTTAGCGCAGCTCCATCTAGTGGATGCATAACGCAACCCCAGCCACGACAGTAGTTTCTATTCTATGCGCCTTACAATGTGGTGCGCCCAATATATGAAAAAATAACAGTTTTAAAATAGGCCATTCATTGAAGGTGCGCCTTATAATCCGGAAGCCTTATAGTGCGGAAAATACGGTATCTATAGATGTGAATTCATTGTGATAGTGACGACTTGAAATTAATGCAACAAGTCATGAGTCAATGCACCATTATAATCATTACATATAAAGTAAGGTAATTATTTCAACCGTCACAAAAAAATGCATTTTCTTGGAGCTTCTTCACTAACAAAATAAATTTCAAATGTGATTTTCTCAATGCTTTTATTACAGTATTGGCTGGTGCGTTTAGGTCAGAGAACTTGCTTTTAAGAACTTACCAAACCTTTGAATTTTTTTTTCAAAAATTGCAGCCTAAAAAAGGAAGTGATTGAGGTCCAGCAGAAAATGCATGAAACTATAAAATGTCTGATCCACGACCAGGAATTTGAGCAGGAGAAGGAGCCACTAGAAGCGTGTGGAGTGGGGATAATCAGGACAGTAATTACAGGCCGTATGACAGAAATGATATTGCATGGAAAGGCCAAATCTGCCTCTGTGATTCATCGTTGGTTCACATGAAATCGCCATTTCGCCTCTTCCTCTGCTGCTCTCCCCTGTTTTGTCTTCTTCCTCCCTAAATGTCAGAGAGGAAGCTCTTTGATTAGAGGTGGAGGGAGAGCAACTTTGCTGAACTCAGCTCAGATCTAAAATCAATGTGAAAAAGAGCAAAAGGTTAGAAGGTAGCCCCGTTTGGGTGTGTTTGCGGGTGTGCGTGCGCGCGCGCGTGGGTGCGTACATGCGTGAGCCTTCATTTGTGTACGAATGTGAATGAAAGCCAGTTGAATGCCTGCATCACATACAAAGATCAGAAATCTCCTGTGTTTCATTGGATTAGCTTAGTTCAGCTTAGCCTAGCAAACTGAAGACCTGCAGGGACAAATCAAAGACATAGCATGCAAATCAGTGAGCTTCTAGTGATTTCTGTGCCTCGCTACCAATGCTGCGGTTGTGCCAAGCTAAGAGAACACAAGCTTCACAGCAAGCAATCAATGATCCCCTCAATGTTTTTCTTTCAAAATTCCAGAAGTTCAGTTCATGATGCTTCTGTACGAAACATATTTACAGAAGCTCAATGTATTTTCTGACTGTAGTGACAGGAAAATGTAGTCAGCGAACAATAGGAGAATCTTTTGTCTGGTTCACCAATAAGATCTTCTAATATAGTAAACTTCTTTCTCAACTTTGGTCTTTGATATAACAGTGGTGGGTCAATGGATGGAGGAGCCATACTGTATGTGGCTAAAGTTGGAGTCTAAAAGATCGCATCATGATGCAGTGTTAGCCAAGCTTTGTCTGTGTGTGTTTTACAGGGAGGAATCCAAGGATTTCAGGAGGAGATAATTAAGCATCTTTACTAGCACCTCATGTTTGAAAAAGGAAGTTGCCAGACCCCACCTCCTTTTTTTAATTCTTTTTTTTACACCCCACCTCTTTAAAAAAAAACTACGTTTCAAATCTGAATCACTGTGCAGACTTTCTGATATCTCTTCAAACCAGCAAATCAGTGAATCCCATTCAGCTCCTCCTCTTCATCATCCTCCCGCCGATGATGAAGCTCCCTCCCTGAAGCTCCAGAACGAGCCTCCTTTGTGTGATCATGTAACGAGAGAACTACATGTACATTATAATACGACTGTATTCGTATTTATGAATATAAGCAAATATAATATGTAAATGTACTAGCATAGACTTAATTTCATATGATGACACAGCTACTGTGTGTGCAAGTGTGTGTGACAGGAGTGTGTGAGAGAGTGATAAAGCGAGCCCGAGTAACGTGTGTGTGTGCGTGCGTGCGTGTGCGTTTGTGTATATGTGTGGACACTTTTGCAGGTGTTCACGTGTTTTGTATTTGTATCATTTGTGTTACAAGAGATGCCTCAGTCTAGTTTAACTTTGTAAAGTGTGTGTGTGTTTGTATGTGTGTATAAACCCTCACACCGAAGCACTGAGTATTAATACTACACTTGCTCTTGTGATCTGCTAGTATACGGTATGTAATGTCTCCAGTGTGGGACGTGTCGTTTTGTTTGCTGTAGCCTACTGTTGCAGTAATACTCACATGTAGAGGTTAGGTTTCACCAAATGCCGTTGGGGGGTGGGCTGGAAGTCGAGGATGATGTCACAGGAAATCGTGTGTGTGTGTGTGAGAGTGTGAGATGGAGGGGATAGAGAAACACCCTGTGTCACAGTGTCACCCAGTGGATGGAAGCATCATGTCAGCTCTCACAACACCTCCACGACTCAGCCACTCCTGGTGTAGTTGTTGATGAAATGAACGCGCATGGAGATCAACACCGACAGGCACGAACACTTTTATCAGCCTCAGGCTTCACCTTTCTCAAAACAAGTGCTTTAGTCTGAAGGTGGGGTGAGATCCATTTTTTCTCCACAATAAATTAGCTTCTTTAATGTATACTATTGCCAGTGATACCTTTGGAGTAAATGTAAGGGCACAGAAAAAGAAATACAGAGGAACCCTTTTTGTTTTGTTTTTTTGAAGAGAAATAAGCTTGCAGGTAGGGAGAAGTAGAGTCAGATTTAAAGATTGATTAACAGGGAGTGCAATTTTTTTTTTTTTTTTAAGTTGGCTCATTGTTTTTCATACATACATCCCAAAAGGGGAATCTACTGTTGTTACTTTGGGCCCCCAAAAATTGAAAATCTGAGTCAAAGATATAGGATGTGTAATTCTACACACAGACGCTGTAAATATTTGTCATGTTTGGTTGAAGCGATGTCGCTCCACGAGCAGAAACTTTGCAGCACAGAGAGCGAGAGAGGGGCCAAAGACTGTGATGAGCAGAACTAAGGTGCACTCACATTACTGTCTCCTGTTTTGACTTCCTAGTTTGTTGTTCAAGGCTTATGGCGAACGATCACGTGGAGCAGTAGAATGCGATGTAGGTGATGAGAGCAGATTGGCCCATAAAGTGGCTTCACAAGATGTTGGTCTCCATCCTCTCACTTTCCTATGGGGTTTGCTGTCTTTTTTTGTCGTTCTTTCAATCACTTTATCATTGGATATTCTGTGCAGCATCCAATTCAAATCCCCGGAGACAAAATTCAGCTTTATTCAGTAGATTTCATGTGCCAAAGCTAGAGTTGTGCTGCGTGTAGAGCCTGGAACCTTATTTGTATCAGGCCGAGCCCAACATGAAGCCCTGCTGTGATGTGTCATGTGAGGTGCATCTGTCCAGATGTAACATAAACATGAAAATAACTTGTTTTTCTTTTCTTTTCAATATTTTGGATAGGAAATCATTTGTGCTCAGCTGTGCAATATAATTCTTTTCTTCAGCTTTTCTCTATGATGTTCATGTAAATGTCTGTTTGTCTTGTCAGATGATTTTTGATTTTACTTGTTTGTATAATTGTTAGGCTCTTAGTAAAAATACAATGTAATTATTTTTGTTACATAGATTAAAACATGGATGTCGAGAGTGCTGTTTTGTCTTTCTTCTGATAGACCCCCCCCCCACACACACACACTCGTCCAACCCACTCCAACACACACAAGCACACACACAACAATAGGCCAAGATTATGAGTCACCGTCTAGCAATGATGTCACATTACTGCAGTGATGTCACCCTGCTGTTCTCATGGTAACCATGCTGAGGCCACAAGGCAGGCAGACACAGATTAGCAACCAAACGCGCGCACACACACACGCACACAGAGTTATAATTCAAAGTGAAATTCAATGACAACGGAAATTAATTTGATCCTTCATAACGTCAGACTCTCATTTACTCGGCTGTGCAGCAATGGAGGAATAATTGAAGGCAATGAAATGATTTATGAAGACTGAGCTCTTATTTCCTGAATCCATGTGTCCCGTCTCTCTTTGTCCTACTGATGGAAGCAGTTCTCCAATTTTGTCCAACTTTCCACTTTTGTAATTACTTTTGACAGGACTTTTTTCTAATTAATTTCTTCTTTTTTTCTCCAGGAAACAGGAGAATTAGTGGACATTAACAAAATGGGTTTATTTGAAGGGTTACAGTCACAAAATCCATCCAGACTTGATGTCTCAGCCAGGCTGTCCCAGTGCCCATCCTCCACTGCCCCTTGTTTAGCTGTACATCGCAGATCAATATAAATCTATTCTGAGCCTGAGCTGTATTGGGCTTCAGTTGAGTGGAAAACATCGCACAGACCCCAGGCAGCTGAGGAAAAGAGAAAGATGACCACGGTGAGTCACTTGGCAGCAGTAGAGGTCATTTTGATGTGCAGCAATCCTCCAAACAGCCACATGGTGGAGCTGTAAGCTCAGGCCCACTCAGGGTCTCTCTGTTGTAGCTGAGCATCCTGTCACTGAAACTCTGAAACTTGAATGACCTTGCAAATACGCGTTTACTTTACCTTGATAAATTATTCAGCACAACCGATTTTTAAAAATTGCATTCAACAAGAAACATATAATTCATACATTTTCTACCACTTATCCAGTTGGGGGGGGGGGGCGCTGGAGCAACTTCATGTAACTTGAGTATTTGGACAGCAGCTATCAAAGCCCTGCTGGTGGCAGAGTAGGAAGCCTTCACCATCATCACATGCCACTCACCATCTTGTCGTACTGTGTGACCCGACCAGAATTACCCAGACTGCTCTGCTGATGAATCCGGCTGTAATTTCCATCTTTCTCCTCAAAGGCTCAGGCTTTTAGTTTTTAATGCTCATTTTCATTCTTCTTTTTTAAGGAAATAAACACAAATCGATGGGGACAGTCAATCTATTACTGGAGCAGTGGAAATTGCTTAAAAAGTACTCTTACCTGATAATTAGAAAAACTTCTAAAAAAATGAATGAAAAGTCAGTGGCCATGGGGCACCATTAGCTTTGAGCTAAATATGTGGCTGGCTCTTTCTGCAGTCTCACAAAGAAGCGATGCATCGTCAAAAAAGACCTCTCCTTGAGTTCAAGACACCTTCTTGTAAGTGTTGGATAGGAAAAGTATACTTTTTAGATGAAGTAACACTCTGAGGTTGAAAAAAGCAACAACAACAACAAAAAAGTTCTTTGCTGGATTCACATTCTTAGAATCAGTTTAACAGTGAACATGATGACGCACATCAACAAAACATGTTGGCCAGAAATATTACTGAGGTCAGTCACTGTGTAGCCCTCTGTCTATCAGTGTGATTCCTGCTAAGAAGCTATGTTCTTCTTGATGGGTCTGACTTTGGCCTTGCAATGAATGTGTGCATCACCAGGTCAGAAACCAATGGTCTGGAAATTAATATTGTATCCAAGCAGCATCAACCATAGAGATTTTGTGATGGTAAACTACGCCAACCGTCATTAAGATGGATGGAAATATTCAATATTCTGAGAGATCACATGTCTTTGCTAAGAACAGGGATTAGGCATCAATTTGAAGGGTGGACTGATGATCCTAAAGATAGTGAGAAATCCATCTGTCCTCCACAAGCAAAACTTTACAGTGCCGTAACCCCTGTATCCCTTGCACATGACCACACAGTGCTGCGATAGCATTTCCTGCAGGCTTCTGTATGACAAAGGTGACTATAGCTGTCCATGTTGCTGAAGGCCATTTGGACATATCTGTACTCCATGTTTGGTCTGGAATGGCATCTGGATCCATTTACTGATGGCTAATATGTGGCTAAGCAAGACATCCACTGTAACAGCCACTGTAAACACCTGCTCTGAAGTTCTCATCGATGAATCCATGAAACCAGCCAACCTCAGATGGACAAACAGACAAAACTCAAAGCACTGAAGAAGTCCAGGTACATGATACAAACATGTGCTACACCTGCAGCTCCGGAAATCAAGGAAAAACTGCTCCTGGTGGTGTTTAGCCTGAAATAATCCTGGAAGATATGGTCATGAAGCCGTAGCTCCTGGACGGGCCGAAACTCTCTCTCCCGCTTTTGTCCTGAGGACCGTTTGTTTAAGCAGTGTTTTGCTGACACTCTGTTGCTGACTGTGAGCACAGCACAATTGTGTACCGCATAAGCGTGTACTGCATGAGTGTGTACCGCATAAGCGTGTACTGCATGAGTGTGTACCGCATAAGTGTGAACCGCATGAGCGTGTACTGCATAAGTGTGCACTGCATGAGCGTGTACTGCATAAGTGTGTACCGCATGAGCGTGTACTGCATAAGTGTGTACTGCATGAGTGTGTACCGCATAAGCGTGTACTGCATGAGTGTGTACCGCATAAGCGTGTACTGCATGAGTGTGTACCGCATAAGCGTGTACTGCATGAGTGTATACCGCATAAGCGTGTACTGCATGAGTGTGTACCGCATAAGCGTGTACTGCATGAGCGTGTACTGCATAAGTGTGCACTGCATGAGCGTGTACTGCATAAGTGTGCACTGCATGAGCGTGTACTGCATAAGTGTGCACTGCATGAGCGTGTACTGCTATTAAAAGTGATTCCAACAAAAGTTCCAGCTGTCTGTTGATATCACATATTTCTTATCACGCTTGATGAGAACACAGATTTCAAAGACACTCACTTACTACTTTCACATATTCATAACATAATTTGATCAGTGCTCAATACATAACTGCATATATATATGTGTGTGTGTGTGTGTGTGTGTGTGTGTGTGTGTGTGTGTGTGTGTGTGTGTGTGTGTGTGTGTGCGTGCGTGTGTGTGCGTGTGTAAACAATTGGATGTTTTCACTGCAATGGTAGAGTTCACCAGCATTGACAACTGAGAGATAATAACAACCAGAAGCTTCTATGTGACTCATATGAATTATTAATAATTGCAACAACCTGCACAGGCTTGTGGCTGTTTTCCAGCTCTGTGTTATATTCAGAATGCATGAGTCAGGACACTAATGGCCCTCTATTTGACTCAGTGTACAACCTTGGTTGGTAATGAAGGTTACATCCATTATGTGCACCCTTTAGGCTAATTTAAGTGACCCCACAGTGTTACCAGTGGTTCTGCTTGCTTCTACTCTCCTTTGTTTGTCATTTTCCCCTTTTAAGTAAATTTCAACCAATACAGATGACAAAAACATGGACACTCAGGGAAAATGTCCATTTAATCCTGTGTTGAGTGTTAAAATGCAGAAGAATCCCACAATATGACATGAAGTGACCCATTTGATGCATTTATTTTCCAGATTAGCATTAGCACTCGATAACAATGATCTCATCCTGTCGACTCCTTAAAATAATCTTGATTTGCTTCCATTTGAAGTGCCATTCATGAGGGCTATTTTTTTCCGTGTACGTTTGTATTTATGTGTGTGTGTGTGTGTTTGTGTACGTGTGTGTGTTTGTGTATGTGTGTGTGCACTTCAATGTCCCATGAGCCTCTTCAACGTCAACAAAGGGCATCAAGAGGTGGAGCCAGGCTGAATGAGGAAGCAGGGTTGTGATTGGTCGGTTGGAGGAAAGGAGGGGAAGAAGCTGGGGAGCTGTAAGAGGGATTGAATGGGACAGAAAAGGAGGAGAGGGAGGGGCAAGAGAGAGAGAGAGAGAGAGAGAGAGAGAACAGCAGATGGATTGCAGCCTGCACCACACTTAGAAGGGAAACATTGTGTGTGTGTGTGTGTATGTTTGTGTGTGTGTGTGAGAGAGAGACGGGGTTTGTATGCATGCATGAGCGAGGAGCTGTGTGTATGATAATGGTGTGAAAGAGTGAGGGTCTGACAGCAAGCGTCTTTCATGTCCTCTGGATCCCAGCGCGTCAGCACTAATCCTCCGAGGAACCGAGTGAGCACTGTTGCTCCTCACACTGCTTTGTCCGGGCAGGTGGAAGCCCCTCTATCAATGTGCACGACAGGAGAATCTCCATAAATGCTACGAACTGTAGCAGGGCATCTTTGTTCATCTGGAAGCATCCTGTCATAGACTGAAGAAGTTTGTTTGTAGGGCAGGTTGGAGGGGGAGCTCGGGAGGTAGGATTCTCTATGGTGAAGATGAGTCTGGACTCTGTGCAGGTAATGAGCGGACAGGTCAAGGAGATCAAAGTGTCCTCCAATGGAGACAAAAGACAATCATGGGAAGAGAAAGAAGGATTTGATCAAGACCACCTGGGCCTCACTAGCAAGCCAAAACCAGTAAGTCTGACCATCCGTTCATAACCATCAACAGCCTGTCGGGACATCTGTCAGTTTGTTTCAAATCATGTTACGATCAACACTGCTGAAAGTACTCTGGTGTTATGGTGGACAACTTTCCTCCCAAGAGTCCTCTGTCCACTTGTCTCCTCAGCTGGTGCGACTTCCTCCACAGTTTACAGTCATGTTACAGGTGTTTAGGCTGCTTGCCTTGTTGCAGCTCATAGATGGGTTGACTGGTCAGGTGAGCTGAGAAAAATCATTCACATTAAACATACGCATCTCACCAGAGGGCATGCACGCCTTTGACAAGGTGAGATGACATCATCCACGCACTTGGAACCCAAGCTGGATGAAAATTGTTACCCTGCTGACAGTCAGACAAACAAACTAGACTCTAAAAGGACGTTCCTCCAACAGGCTGAACCAAGTCCGGTGTGGAAAAGATGCCATTTCTCACTACGTTAAAGCTAAAATTAAGGTGCTCTTTCTTGAAATCAGTCTTATTGATGTAGGGTAGTCCTGCTAACAGACAAACACCAGAACATGGCCATTACCTCCTTGGCTAAGAGAATGAGAACAGGCCTAAAAAATAACATGGTACTTAGTAGCCCCAGTGACGTTCCTCAAACTCTCCACAGAACAACACCGCTTCTGAGAATTTTCCGTAAAGCAAGTGTCCCGATCCAGTTTGACACTGAGCAGACAATTAAATGAGATCAACTTCTGTTCCGTTCTGTTCATAGCACGGTGAGATATCCGCACACGACACAAAAAACTGTGGCACATCCAGGGAATTGGCATCAGAGTCGATGTGAGCGACCCTGAAGTGAAGGAAGTTAAAACAAAGAATAACGACAGAGTGAGCAGAAAGTATCCCACAGCTAAAAGTAGCTAAAAGCTGAGTAAGAGGATTAGCGCAGCCACAGTGGTGTATTTTCAGCCTCTATTTCTATGTAGCATTGAAGCTCAGCCATCAATCCATGTGTTACAGCATTACATTACCATGATGACAGTATGAACTGAACCCTAACGACATCCCTTCATTTGAGCTGATGAGGGCTCACATGTACGTTAGAGTTTAGTGCTGAGCCATGGATCACACAGATTACTGGGCTCTCACTCCAGTAGCTCCCTACAGTAGATGGTGATATCATAGGAGTAACACAATAGGACAAGAAAATATGTGTAAAAACATAAAAAACCATATGTGCATGTAATGAACTATCACTGTGAAACATATTTTGTGTCTTTGAACCTGAGGGCTCACAAAGGGCCTTAATGGTTCCTTCTGTGTTGTACTGAACGTTGAAGCCAAACCAACAATAAGTGACCAAATTCAACCACACAATGCAATGTTTTCCTCATCGTAACCCTTCACTGTTGACAGCCCTCTCACAAAAACATTCCTTTTGAGCATCAGCAGGGGTTTTTTAGGAGATGTGTTACCGCCACTAAGCACTGATGTCTGCATGGAGGCTTTAAGTCCACATTTATCAGCAATATTATCAAAGCTTTTAGACTGTGTTGATCTCTGCGAGAACTGAAGGACACATAAAAGAAACTTTTGGTTGTTCTGGAAACTTACATTTCCTGGAAGTTGGAAATGGCCTCTTACATCAAAACCAGCCATAAAAGATATTTGTACGGACTGAAAATGACCTCCCACACTCCCTCCGAACTGCATTAAATAAAAACTTCACCTAAAAATCGAAGGATCGTAAGTGGTGATTAAAATTGGATTATTTTCAAACTTAGTAAACTCAACACTTCCCTTCACCTTGTGCCCTCTTGCTGGTACCAGATGCCCAGTCTGCTTTGTGTCATCATCTCGCTGCATGACATAATGCCCCCAGTTTGTCAAATAGCGATGCTTCCTTCCAGCGCACTAGCCAGACTTTAGAGCATGACGACGTGACCTCTTGGCTAACACTGATGTACAGCAGGTGATTCTAGTCCTGGGTGCAGCGGTCCCCGCTTCCTGCTGCTTTGACTAAAAATGAAAAGCCAGATTAAAGCCAGCTGATGATGTATGGAGCTCTTTCTCACAGCAGTGATGGTGATGATGGTCTATTCCACACCTCTTTATCCCACCTGTAACGGCATAGAAAGATAACGCTGTTAAAGAGTTACATTTTTGACTGCGGTCGGAGTGTTCAGTACTTCAGTCGCCAACCTGACAGTCTTTCATGAGTTCATCGATGACAATACACGGAACAGCCAATATTGTGTGTTTTACCTGGAAGCAGCAGAATTGAATCTCATCAAAGCATTGGTTAAGTTCTCTGGTAAACACACAGAAGCACTGATCAAATACTACAACAGTGTAATTAATCAGGATTATATCATAGGGTCCTGTTGCTCTCTGGCTCTCACGTGATGTTAAATTAAAGACCTGACATCAAGACTTGAACTGAAAAGAGGTATTTTGCTTTTTAAGTTCTCAAAGGCTCAAGGCTCAGACAGTTTTTCCTGCTGCATCCCCTCTTTGTGAATCTTGCGGGCAGAAAGAAGCTTCAGGTTAGCAGCAAAACCATAACTACAAACAGCAAAACTGTCAATTTACAAACTTTTAACAGCACTGACCAGCTCAGTCAGCTGTATGCTCAATAGTTGATTTGAGCTGAAGACAAGCAAATTGTGAAGTCATCCTGTCGCACTTCTTTAGTTGAACCGACTTCTGCTGGTCCACACTCAGTGGGTTATGCACCTTATCCCTTATCCCGCTTGATGGAGCGGCTATGAAAACTTCTAAAAGCACTGAAGCGTACCAGTATTTACACAGCAGAAAGGCTGGTCGTCTACTGTTAAAGAGGGAGGGATGATTCAGCTGCTCTCTCCTCTTCACTCTGTTCTTATGGCATCCCCAAACGGAACATAGGATGCTAGACCCAGCTAGCTGGTTAGCTGCACAGCAGCGATCTATGTTGAGCAGCAATCTCCTGTTGATTGTGTTGTCATGTTAGCTGGAAATGACAATCTACCCAACGCTCTGAAAAGGGAGTCGGATGGCAAAATAACATAAGAGTTCTGAGTTCTGGCAACAACAAAAAAAAGAGGAATACTTTGTTTTTAGTTTGAATTACGTGTTTGTTGAGCACTGAGCATCCAGCTGAATAAGGACAAATTGGACTATGGACAGACAGTTCAAGCTAAACATATATGGATGGCTCTTTCTGCATTCTGGAGTTACAAAAATATGTGATGTGGTAAGGAAAAACTTTTTTGTTTGTCTCAAGATGCCTGTTTGTGAGTACAAAATACACTTAACGGGTAAAGTATTGCTATATTTCGACTGATCCGAGACAAACTGTATACTGCTGTCAGAGCTCTCCTGTGACACCATATCTGCCCTACCCCCCACTAGACTGCATCATCCCTGGTCTTTTACTCATCTATAAATATCAGCCCCCTCCCCGTCACTCTCTGCTCTACACTCTCACCTCTTTATTTCCCCACGCCACGAACCTCCTGCTCTTTTATCGTCTGCCTGGAAATCCCTTCCACCACTGCTCTTTTCATTCACAGACATAAAGGGGGGATGTCTCTTACCCTCAGACGCGTAAAGAGCTGATGACTCATTGTCTGAATGATGCATATACACTAGTCCTGCTGATCTGGTGGAGCTGGAAAAGATGAGGGGCAGGAGGGTGGCTGTGGTCAACAGGGGTCAGTGGACGGAGATATTATTTTGTGCTTCCCAACGTTTGTAATTATATTAATTTGCCTTTCAAGTTAAGGGGATTTCAGTCACAGTGGGTCCTTGTTCGGACCAGCCTTGTGATTGAATGGGCGGGTCAGGGGTGCACTGAGAGAGGGCAAGTTGTTAACACTACCAGTATCAGATCACACCGAAGGCTTGAGTGGGATTACTCCCAGACCGACACGTTATTCATAGGGTAAAATGAGTCTAATAGATAAACTGCTCCACAGCACCAACATTCAGAACTAATCTGGATCAAGTGTGGTCTTTGGGGACATAACATGCAGCTCAAGTATCTTCTGATCACTTAAAAACCTGCCTTGTTTTTGCTGTCTTCGGTGGGATTAATTTGATCTGATGTAAACACGAGAGCCAAGCGAACCATCCAGAGACCACTCAGGGTGAAGCGTCTGTGGTTTGATTGTCACAGTAATGTGATCCCTCTCTACCAGTTCCTTCTGACCCGGCGAGGTGTGGTCTAGAAGCATGAGCTGAACGTCTCAGAGTTACTGTCACCGCAATCTGAGCGATTGCACAGAGTACATAGTAGGTGACGATGACCTAACATGGCATTGTGTGGTGGTGGCACCTCAGAAACAACATAAATCAGTTCATCTTGGGCACAGGAATTCCCTGGTTCAATAAAACCCCCCCAGATCCTTACAGACACAGGGAAGTTTGCTCTGGAAGACAAGGCGGAGTGGTGGTTGGTACCAACAAAAACCATCATCAGCAAAAATGAATTTGAACAAATCCTTTTAGAATTCTATACGTTTTGATACATTTTATGAAATGTGTCAAACTTGATGTTTGATAATTTACATTTATCATTTTGAAAAAGCTGAGCTGTGAGAAAAGACAGTCTGCCCACCACACAGTGCAGCACAGGACCGCGTTTGAGTCCCGTTCATGACACGCTTTCTGACATGAACCTAACCGAAGACGTGTTTCTGAGAGCAAACCTAAAGCAGGTCTTAATTACATGGACACATTATAAAACTTTTTTTTTTTCCAAAAGTAGATTTCATTTCAAGTTGTTGTTCATAAAAATAAAAAAAAATCTAAGTACATTTTCTAAAATACAAAAGAACTTTAAACGCCAGCCATAATGCTACGTTTCTGAACCAATAATTTTGTGTTTGAGCATGTGTGTGTGTGTGTGTGTGTGTGTGTGTGCGTGTGTCTGTGTGTGTTGTGTGTGTGTGTGTGTGAAAAGAACCAAAGGGAAAAACAGTCACTCTAAAAACAATAACTGAGCTCTTCTTTCACCAGCCCATCTACTGTCAATTGTATTTTTTTCTGACAAATAAAAACAAACTGTTATTCTGCTAAGGTGACAGGGAGACGAGCCCGGAAGGTGGAGGGAGGCGTGTTCTTTGTAAGTATGTCGCCTCACCACGTGAGAAGAACAGCACTGTCCATGGCTACGACCATTACCTCTGCCCTTTCACCTTCCTTGTGTGACGGCTGTTGATGTGCCTGCATGATCACGGACACACCCCCCTCTACTAATCAACCTCCTGACTGATGCATCCTCACATGCGCTGTCATTTTGATTCATGTTCATACGCTGGATGTCTGTGGCAGGACTGAGCATTATGAGCTCTCTGATAAATCGACCTTATAAATCTGTGTTTTAATGGCAGTTGAGGCTGAAATCTTAATTCTCCCTATGTTTCCATTAACTACTCTGGCGGGCATTGACGCCATGGACACATTATACTCCTCACCAAAAATTAGTCCAAATGGGAAAATGAAAGTTAAGTGTGTGCTAACTTGATTTTTCCACACTCTGGGGAGTTCTCTCTCTCTCTCTCTCTCTCTCTCTCTCTCTCTCTCTCTCTCTCTCTCTCTCTCTCTCTCTCTCTCGCAGGAGCCAAAATAAAGCAAGTCCTGTCAGCAAATGCTAAACGCAAATGCTAAACACTACCTTTGCCTGTGCCTGTGTTTTGTGTACATAGAGGTAATATAGTATACTGCTGATTTTCCAAGACTTTTAGTGGTCTGTGTATCACGTGATTTAGTTTCTCTGAAGCAGCCTGAAAGGTCCGATGTATGAGAAAGACCTTACAGTTGCATGCGCAAAATTGTACAACAACACAAGGATGTAGGACTTGAGAATTTTCAATGTGGGATTATGTTTGAATTTTAATCTGATGTCGCAGGCGAGGATTAATCCTGATTACATGATGTAGTTGCAGGTAAGTAGGTGACATGTCAGCAGGATGCGGTGTTGTGATGGACCAAAGTGAAGTAGAGCACAGACGTCTGTCCACCTGTGGCCTGTTTAGCAGCAGCAAACAACTAGTGGGGCTTGGACAAAAGCATGTGACAGATTCCTGCACAAATAACAATGTAGAAATGTGTGAAATTATCTGTCATTAATTAGCCCTTCACCTGTCACAATCTTTGCGTTAATAATCCAAGTATACTGAACTCTCAGCCAGACTCATTATTACACGCCATTTGTCACTGTGTTAAATGGATCTGCCTTGAAAATATTTATGGATTTCTTTCTTGGCCGACGCAACACCCCTTCACAAAGTTGGGTCAAATTTGGCCGCCTATGTTCTGTATTATCCTGCTACTTGGTGGACAAAATAATGCCCCTAAAAATCATCATCGATGTGATTAGACATGATACTTATTCTTGTATGACATATTTACATATTTCCCTATGAAGCATCACCGCCCATGTAACGATGGCATGCTGTGCGATCAGCTGTTTGCTCAGCTAACTTTGCACCCTAAATCCCCCCATAAACCAAACCTAAAGCCACTACTAACCTTAAACTTCGCCTCAACCCTCCGACTGCCCTCGGAAAGTGTTTTGCTGTTATCATTTAAGACGAATGTATCATTACAAAAATAAGTGGACAACATGTTTACACAGCAGATTTCTGAACTTTAAATTACTTTGCACCCCCCCATCAGAATTCGGCTGCCCGCTGTGGGAACCAATCCAGCCTGCCTTTATTGGAATGCTGTCCTCCTCCCACTAAACACCAACACCGTGTAAACACACACGTCAGACGACACGAGCGCAGCACGAGGCCAGCGAGCTATCTGTAGTGATCTTTAGAGCCCACTGAGGTGGAGCTCACAGAGAACACATTGGCAGGATTTCTCCATGTCCTTTTCACAGGTTTAAGCCCACTGTGCTCATCTGACAATCAATTCTGGAATCCCCTGTCGTTTGTATGCAATATAATTAACACTTAAAAAATACAAAGTACAAAAAGAGCTTGAGTAAATGAGGCAAACTGTGGGACAAAGTATAAAGTCTATCAGCACACAACTTTGTTGCAATACAGTCAAGGTTGTCAGATTTATTTGAAACCTGTGGGTAATTTGGCAACCACAGACACAAATCTTTAAAAAAAAGTTAAAATATTTTGCCAAATATACCTGTCCAATTTTGAGTCAAAAACTAGAAATACTGTGTTGCAGTTGTATGCCTCTGCGAAACGTGCCTGCCCTAGAGTCCTTGACCACCGTAACTTTTCAGTTTATCCTTGAGTCTTCATGGTAAATTTGAAGCCTGAGATACCACAGTGACGTACGACAACAGTGACCTTGACCTTTGAGCATCCATCTTTTTAATTCATCATTGACTCTCAGCTGACGTTTCCTTCAGCTGTTCACGAGATATCACGACAAGTGGATGTTTGTGCCAAATTTAAGATAATTCAAGATGTTTCCACAAGATGTCCCTGAGATATTACGGAATGGGACGCCCATATGGACGTATGAGTGTTGCCAGCATGGAGGCATGAAAAAGCCTCATCACAAGCCTGAATCGCTCAAAGAGTTGCACCTACGTTTGATGCCACAAGCAAAAACAGCACCCTGAGATTTTGTTTCTTCTAACATCTGCTTGACGTTCCTGCCTGTTAAAAGGAAGGTTTTGGTCGCCGCTGTTGCAGGATGCTCTTGCTGATGGAGAGTGGTTGGGTGTAGATTCATTGTGGTACTGGACCTGCTCCACTTGTGAAGTGTCATGAGATAACTTTTGTTGTAATTTGGTGCTGTACAAATAAAACTGACTTGACCTCTAATTGAACTAATGTGCTAGTCTAGTAAGTATACTTGACATTCCTTGGCAATAATCATCTTGAGACAAACGGATCAAACTGTCATATTGAAAGGACTTCATTTCACAGGGACTGTTTGGCACTTGTAACAATTCATCCACTGTTTTACAATCTTATCATTAACAGCGGTTATTGTGAAGCCTATGACAGTTGTTTGTAATACTCTTCACTACCAGGAGATGGAGACAAACATGCTGTTCTATAACTTTAAACGTATCAAATATAATAAGATTGTCTAATACTAAAAACCAGACAAATTCCTTTTATGATATTGTATTAATCCCAAAAGGACTTTTTTGTGGCATGTTGGTCCAAAATTACAGTTATAAATAATAATATGAAGAACAAAAGGGCTGCACGGTGGTGCAGTGGTCAGCACTGTGGCCTCACAGCAAGAAGGTTCCGGGTTCGAGTCCCGGCTCAGGCACGAGTTCTTTCTGGGTGAGTCTCCATGTTCTCCCTGTGTCTGCGTGGGTTCTCTCTGGTACTCCAGCTTCCTCCACAGTCCAAAGACATCAATTTGGGGACGAGGCTGATTGGATTCTCTAAATTGACCGTAGGTGTGAATGTGAGTGTGAATGGTTGTTCGTCTCTGTATGTTGGCCCTGCGCTGGACTGGCGACCTGTCCAGGGTGAACCCTGCCTCTCGCCGTAGATGCTGGGATAGGCTCCACCCCCCTGTGACCCTTACTAGTAAGGAATAAGTGGAAGACGACGAGGAAGAACAAAAACCCAAGCAGGGGTAAAATCATTGAATATGAGGAGGTTGTCTCATTGAGAAATGTCAGGATTAATGGAGCAGATTCCCAAATCTATGTGTGCAGGTCAAATAAAAAGAGACATTTGTAAGTTGTGGAGGCAGCTGTAGTGTATAGGGTTCTTGCTGGTACTGAGACGATGGTCCTGAGGGTTCCTAGTCGATCATGAGATGACACATCTCCTGTCATTGATATGTAGCAGTTTTGACATAATGTCATGGCATGCCTGCATGTAACAGGCATGACCAGGAATAATAATTTGCAAATGCTTGTGCATGTGGCATGACATGTAAGGACACTAATGATGCATTTTGCTGCAATGCCTTGAGATATGAAAACTGATAGAGGAGCACTTGTCAAAAGGAAATGTTATCATTATCTGCAGACATTCAGTTCAAAAGTGTTTGATTTGTCTGCGTAAACCTGCTGCTTCACCCATTCCTCCTTTCACCTCTTGTCCTCAAAGTGGCTCATCGATGTTTATTCCTTCAACTACCTTCTTTCCTTTCCCTCCCATCTCGTCTAAACCATCGTCCATCTCTTTCTGTCCCTGTAGCCGAAGCCGGAGAATGCGGTGACGATTGCTGTTTCCTCTCGGGTTTTGTTTCGAACTGAAAGGGAGCAGAGGGTGTTTGAGCAGCAAGGCGTGGAGGAGTATCTCAGATACCAAATTGAACATGAGAACGAGCCCTTTGCTCCTGGTCCTGCTTTCCCGTTCGTCAAGGTCAGAGCAGTCGAGCAAATCCAGTGCTGCCGTTTCAGTCTCAGCATGTGATCATTTTTCTGTTTTGTCATCCACCTGATTTGAGTGCTGCTTTGTCCTGACAGGCTCTGGAGGCAGTTAACACTCGCCTACGGGAGCTGTACCCACAAAGCGAAGAACTGTTCGACATTGTTTTGGTGACCTACAACCATGCACATGTAGGAATACGGCTCATCAACACCATCAACCATCACAGTAAGTCTCCAAGTAGAATATGTACAAAAACATGTTGGCAAACTAAGAGGGAGTATTTGAAATATATATATAACAAATGAAGGCACCAAAAATAGTCACTTTCAATAGCTTTCTCCCATGTGGTCCTATCGACTGAAAGGTGAGCAAGGCACCACTGAAAGACTACACGGAGGAGGCAGTTATTGTCCCCCGTCCACAGTTTGGAAACTGGCAGAACTCAAATGTAGCCAACAAAGGGAGGTGGGGTTGAGGAGGCTTCCCAGCCAACTGCTGGAATCAGGGCAGAAGAGAGGGAGTCAAAGTCTGTGTCCAGAAAGCATGCCAACTTTTTTGGCCACTCTCCCGGGAGCAGTCCTGTGTCACTGGTCCAACATCTCATTATCTCAAAACTCAAAACCCTCCTGTTCTGATGGCCCATCTCTCAGAAAATACTCTCTCAGGTCCTGAATCTTTCTAACTGGGAGTGGGTGTATTTTCAGTGCGATGGGTTTGTTTTTTTCAATGTTTGGGTCAATGAGCTGTCATGGTAACAACACAGCCAGACAAGGCAATAGATACCCTTCTCTCCTCTGTACTGCTTTAGGGAGCTGAGATCAATGAATGGATGAACAGATCGGGTTCAGGATCTTGGTTTGTCCAGAAGTAATCTTCCTCATCCTCTCCTCCTCATCCTCTCACAAAGCCGCTGTGATTAATGATTAATGGCAGCTCTTCTGGTCATCGATAAATGTTGGTTTTAACATGGTCTCACCCCTATTTGTCAAAGACCGACGTTTGGTCAACTCCCCCTGATGTCCACAGCCGATGTTGAGGGCACCCCCTCTGTGTCGCATGGTTGTGTCTCTAACGTTCTCACCCATTTCAACCAGCAATGCAGGACTCTGTCCTACAATTTTGTATTCTGTCCGGTCCAATTTGTTTAATTATCTAATATTCTTCGATGAAAATGTCATGGAAGTGTGAGTTTGTCATTATTTTGTGTATATTCATGAGTTGGAGCTCCAAAAGGTCTCATTTCTTTGCTGCGTTTGGGCTTCATATGCACTGTGAACACCTTCCATCTGTTTTTTATGATGTAACCTTTGACTTTTTTAAACCAAATGTGTGTCCAAAAGACACTGTAAATGACAGATTGTGGCGCTACAAATATCCCAGCATGCGAATGGTATTCTGCAGACTTTATTTTTGCTTGGTAACAATCCCTGCACAAATCACACCCTCATCAGTTTATCCATCCATCCATTCATTTACTACCATTTATCCTGTTAAGGTCTCATGGGGGGGGGGGGGGGCACAGGACCCCATCCCAGCAGCCTTCAGGGGAGAGGCGGGGTTCACCCTGGACAGGTCACCAGTCCATCACAGGGCCAACACATAGAGACAGACAACCATTGGCTCTCCCAGCCACACCTACGGTCAATTTAGAGTCTGGATTAACCTGGTCCCTCTTGATGTCTTTGGACTGTGGAGGAAGCTGGAGTACCAGAGAGAACCCAGCAGGAACAGGGAGAACATGGAGACTCCACACAGAAAGACCCCGTGCTCCAGCTGGGGCTCGAACCTGAAACCTTCTTGCTGGGGGGCGACAGCGCTGACCACTGCTCCACCGTGCTGCCCCTCACAATCTCATAAGGATGATAATTCCTTAAAATCTGTTAATCAAATTGCCTTTGCATTATCAATCTGAATAATAACAATTAGACATTTATTTCCTAATCATTATTTCTACTCATTATGCATCAGTTCTTTGCAATGATGGGAATAAAGGCGTTAAAATAAACGGCATTACTAACGGCATTACTTTTTTTCAGTAACGGGTACTCTAACTAATTACTTTGTCTATCGCTACAACGCCGTTACCGTTACCAACACGTCGTTACTCCGCGTTACTGAAGCGACTCATTGAAGCTGCCATCCGGCTCGGCTCACACAGACACAGGAGCCGCAATTGCGTGTTTTTTTGTTTTCCTCCTTTGGTGCGGGGGAGGGGCGGGGCGAGATAAGCGCCTAATGCTGATTGGCTAAGATAGAGTAAAGCTTTCACGTTGAGCCAACCAGAGACATCAGGTGGGCGGGTGTTTACTCAGGAACCCAGCACAGAGCAGCACTCACGCTAACTACCAGAGACGGCGAGCCTGGGGGAAAGACAGCGTTTTCTAGATGGAAATAGAGGCACTACTTTAACTTCGTGGCGGTCAAAGGTCAAAACGTACATATTGAGGGGGCGTTATGTCGTCCCAGAGCGAGAGTGAAGAGGCTGTCAACGTCCAATGTCAGCAACTCCAATTTAATGAAGCGCCTCTCGACGGCCCTACCCTTCGTCTACTAAACTGGTGGCCAGAAACTGCGTTGACACCCCTAGTGGTGATAGCAAGCAGGTGCTGTTCAGGTGAGCTCCGCTACAGAGAAGGACAGGAGCCACGCGTCCCAGCAGCCACAGCAGGATTTTTCTGCCCCGCTCCACAAAAACTTGTGACACAGACAGAACTTAACGAACTGATAGGCCTTTATGTTGAAAACAGGCTGCCGTTGTCAGCAGGTGATTCAGACTCCTTCAGAGCCCTCATAGGCACCCCCCCCCCCAAAAAAAACCTCCAAATTCTTTGACATTTTAAACTAAATTATTAATTAAAGAGTAATGTAAAAGTTACTTTCCCTAGTAACTAGTTACTTTCGTAGTGGAGTAACTCAGTTACTAACTCAGTTACTTTTTGGGAGAAGTAACAAGTAACTGTAACTAATTACTTTTTCACAGTAATGTGCCCAACACTGGTTCTTTGTGACTTGTGTTTTAGTTAATATCAACATTCATACTCAAGAAAACTTGACGAGTAACAACAGAGAGTGTAACCTTTGGAGATGTAGAGGCTGATAGAGGGAGGAAATCCTGGCTGGTCCAGGACACTGGAACTGATGCGAGCTCAGCTGAGACACAAACATCAAAGTGTACGAGCAGCTGACTGATGGGACCCTTCCCATGAAACTCTGCAACCCTGCCGTGACATCAGCATCCCAGACCGCTTCCTGCTCATCTCCTCAAATGTTTTCTGATCCTCTGGGCTTCCCACTGGGGTGAGTTCAAGATGGTGTTCTGTGGGAGGCAAAAATAATTCATGAGGTTCCAAACAAAAACAGGTTTGAGCGAAGCCACTGAAACTACTCATGACCCTCCAGATGCTTCCCTGTTAGATCTCACCGGTGGCTCTCTGCTGGAAGGGCATTGCTTTCAAACAGCCCCCGTGACCTCCGACCTTCTCTACAGAACTAAAGGCTTCTCTGATGTCACGCAGATTAGAGATTGTTGATCGTGTTACCCGCAGTGATGGGTCGCCATCATCGTAAGAGGTGATTGGGACGAAAATATTTATTCGCCCTTTCGCTTTTTACATTTGAAACTGTAGACGCCTTCTAGAAACATTTGTCCTTATCTCACATCATCTGCTAACAGTGTTGCTAATTTTAGCTGCTGCAAGAAAAGGTATAAAGTTTCAGTGCTTGTGCTTGAATGACTGGGGGCAACTGCAGCGTCAGAGCGCAGCTGTGAATGACAGCCAGAGGCACCTCTCTGTCCACAGATTTCATGCATCTACTTCACATTAATGTATCATGGGACCGAGAGGCCGCGATGACTGACATCTTCATGGGTTTGGTCTGTATGCAGCAAAATTGAAAATTCATGTTATGACATCATCGTTCTTGATGGAAATTAGAACCTCATATACACATGTAATATGCATGAGATCCTCCTCTCCAGGTTATTGCAAGGGGCACATTCTGAACTACGCAGCGAGGCAGTTCATTCTTTGATGTGACGGCAGCACCCTCTCGGGCCTGCTGATTTCCTGCTTTCATTAGCATGTTTCCAAACAAGCAAATAAATCACACAAAGACAGATGATGAGATAATATTTATGCAGGGGTAAAATAACAGTACATCAGCGCTTAGGACAGTTCCCCTCGAGTGACTCCCACACTCTCTCTGCACCAGTCTTTAAAGGCAGGGAAATGATAGCTACATCATAGCGCCTGGGAGAATGTCATCGGGGCCCGACTACAAAGCTCGACTAAACATTCGCTCAGTTCTTTGAATGATGATGAAATCACTCCAGGGGCGTAAAGCAACCCTGCAGCCTTCTTTGATTCAGTTGCTCTACTTTAGTGCTACTTTATCAGTCAAACCACAGCACCTCAGTCAGCTGCTTGTAAAGATCGACGACACAGCCTTGACTTTAATAATGGGATGCAGACTAAACTATCATTCTGCTCACTAAATGTTCTCCTTTTTTCACCTGTCTTTGCTTCTTCTTTGTAAAACATTGGCTCTTTGAACTTCTTAAGTCATGTGAATGAAAATATTCTGAATGGTTCTTAGGACATAAACACTTAGTCACTGTCCCCTTTCGACAGTTCTGGATTCTTTTTTTTTTCTATATTTCCTGCTCTATTTTTTTGATGGGTTTTTTTTATCTGCCAGGATTACACAAAATCTATGAGGAATCTAGGAAGAATTTTGACGAGATGGGAGAGTCAAGAATGAACAGCACTCCTTAAATTTTGAGGGAAAATAGTTCCACCACTCAACTCTAAAGATCTGGCAAGATCTTTTATTCTGTCACAGGTCCCTCCTCTGTTCTCTAGATTAGGCCAGTTCTTCCTTAAGCCAAAAATGCAAGCAGACACTTTCCCACCATTCCTCCCAGTAATCTGACCGCCTCATCTTCCTTTCTTTGGACCCAGCACCACCTCTTGAAATGTATCCTCTCACCCGGGCCTTCCTTAGTCTCCCATCCCTCTCGTGACTCTGCAAATCTCTAATGATGAACGCCGTGAACAGCCTGAAAGCCACAGTCCCACTGCAAAACTTCTTCTGTTTATTTGTTCTTTCTGTTTCCAGATCTGTTCATCGAGAGGTTTTGTATGACAGGAGGAAGCAGTCCTATTGGCTACCTGAAGGCCTGGCACACCAACCTTTACCTGTCAGCTGATGCAGATAAAGTCAGGGAGGCGCTGGCGGAAGGTGAGCACACACAGACACACGCGTGCACACACACACACACACACACACACACACACACACACACACACTGCAAATCAAAAAGATAAAACAAAGAGACATAAAAGAACTGAAAAATATGAAAAATACACAGATTTGAGTGCATATTTTGTTTCCGTTGAGTGCAAGGAGGAGAAGTGGAACGTTTTTAAAAGGTAAACTGGCAATGTTGCTCTCATCAGTGTCATGCATACAAGTTCTGATATGAATAGATGAACTTCTAGGAAGGTTGTGCCTTAGAACTCAGGCATACAGAAGTCAAAGCACTCTCTCGTAGCTGTTGAAACCTAAGAAAATCAGATGATGTCAACAAAACGAGAACATCAGTTCAGGGAAGAAGTCAGTTTGGTGGGTAAAGGTACTAGTATGTACCTGAAGGCCATGAATGATTGTTGCTGGAGGGGTACATTCAAATGCAGCCTTTCAGTTCACTTCATTCTCTGTCTGTTAGTCAAAAGATCTGCCCTTTAAGACCAAGACGGTATTTTTGAGGTCAAAAATGTACCTTCTGGGGTAAATTCTTCTTAAGGTTACTAAGGAGATGCTGTTTACAACCACAACTTCCAAATGTGTGACTGCAAGTCAAGACTGCCTTTTAACAGCCCCCAACCCAATTATTACAGTCGCCATGACAACAGAAGTCATGTGACCTTCAGGAAACAGTAAGTTATGCCCAGACTACCATGTTATCACAATCCTGTCCAAGTGCTTCAGATAAACCTGAGTGGATTAGAATGATTCACTGTGTTATAATCACACAGTTGTAGAGCCACAGTATGCAGTTAGTCTACATTCCTTTGAAATCCTAATCTGGTCAACTGCAATTTTCAAATTGCAGGATGATGCAATTTTTTTTAAAGGATAACTGTGTGTCAAAACACAGTTTTACATTAAATCTTGTGGTGTTGCAGATCCTGAAAAAACATCTTTATTCAAAACGAATAAAAATGAGAACAGGGATCAGGGAAAAACAAAAACAACAACCATATTCCCTCTCATACCATCGTTGTGATCGTCAAGATAATCAATCACAATGAGGCTTTTCAAAATTCTGCGGCTCTACACTCCTCACTCCGATTTTTGATATCTACCGGGTTCACATTCATCTGCTGCAAATGGAATAAAACTTGCAAACTAAAATTCTCCAATACACAAACACTCTCTCTGTCTCTCTCCCTCTCTCTCTCTCTCTCTCTCTCTGTCTCTCTCTCTCTCACACACACACACACACACACACACACACACACAAAAACTGCTGAAGCGTGTGAATCGGCTATCTTCAGTCTGCATAATGAGCACCAGTGACTGATGTTCTCTCGGGGGCTGTAGCGATACTCCCATAAATCAACATATTGATTATTTCCTCTTGTTGTAATTCCCTGATTGAGACCTGCATGAGGTGTCATAGCAAGTCAAACACTGATAGGAAGCTAAGTAGGTTGATTTGCTCTGGAGGTGGCGCTTTTGACAAAGAGATGACAATCAACCTCTGAAGTTTTAAACACGCTCAGCGCAGCACCAGTCAAGCTGACTCATGAGACAAGCAGGCAGCTTGACTGGTGCTAGAATCCTCCGCAGCCAGAAGAATCAAATCCAGGAGGGAGAATGAAACGCAGCTCGCTATCTCAGAGCTCAGAATCCACTGGAGTGATAACTGAATCACAAACCCGTGGCCACAAACCTTTCAAGGTGACACTGGGAGCATCTCATCATGTGACTTACAACCTAAATGTCACAGTGACACACATTCACCAATGTAAACACACACAGGCAAGTAAAAGAAGCGCCCTTGACATTTTACTTGAAAGGTCTTAATTAGCCGAGACGCCACTAATACCTCCTGTACTGAGGCTGCTTGAAGGAGCTCCAGCTTGTGTCATGTTTTTCTGTTAATTAAGAATCAAGAGAATGAAGTGGAGCAAAGAGACCAATGTGAATATTAAACTATTTGTTCTGGCGATTCTGCAGATTCACTGAAGGCAAAATGAATCCAATCAAATGATGAAGTGAAATTAAGTGAAGTGGATGAAGATAAGCTCAAGTGAGGTGCAGTGATGAGGGAGGAATAGGGTCTAGTGAAGGAATTGCACCAAGTGAAAGGTTGTCCTTCCATACCACTGGGGCTGCCTATGTCGTAGAAAGGTGCACTGTATAGAGTTTTGAAGTTGTTGCTACGCGACTGAACATACAGAGAACAATGGCTGTGCGAGTACTTGGGAACCAGCAACAGTCCCAGTGAACAACTGGGCTTCTGGCCCTCCATGAGACATTTACCAAACAGTTCTGTTGTCTAAACTGAACCCCAGAGTTTTGTTCAGCCAGAAAGCCTCTAGGCAAACATTTCATTTCAAAAGTTGAACAATTTGCCCTCGTGGCTGCACGTCAAGCTTGATGTCGAGACAGACTGTTCAAGTAAGTCACCCACTGCATGGGGATTCAGATTTTGGAGCCACAAGTTTCGGTGTTTCTCATCCACCACCTGATTTGATTTTGTTGGAAAAGACCGGTAGAGAGGAGTCAGGGACAGGTGTCAATCACAGGGGAGCCACACCCTTAATCTCACCACCCTCCATGGTTTATTTACTCTGAATGGGTTGAAGAAGACATGAAATGAATAAGTGACATGGCAAACTCATTGGGAAAATCTTTACCAAGGTAATAAATCATAAGAAAACTCTCTCTCTCTCTCATTGATTTCTCTACAATCTGAGTTTGTTGGAACTACAAAGGCCGCCCCCTGCTGGCCATTAGAATGGAGGTACTTGTGCACGTCCCTCATTAAAATAGCAAATAGCAAAGCACATCTTCACGTGGAGGGAAGGAGCATCTGAGTAAGATAAAGTGAGGCGGTGTTTTGTTTTGAGATTTACTACGATCATCATCTCTGTTTGTGTCCAGGCATCGCAGCAGCTACGATGTTCATGACAGAGAAGCTGACAGAGGTGTCAGAGTCCCAGCTGAGGGTGGCGTTTGATGGCGATGCCGTTCTCTTTTCTGACGAGTCTGAGCGCATTTTCAAAGCCCACGGACTGGACAAGTTCTTTGAGCATGAAAGGGAGAACGAGGACACATTACTGGACCATGTATGTAGCTCCAACTCCAAACTTTGCACATGTACAGGTCACTTCTTTCACTTCCGTAGCTCTGCTTCCTTTCACCTTTCACATTGAATGATCTGAAAAATGGTTTTCCTAGTGAAACAACATATAACAAACATACCCAAAGTGGAGAAGTTTTAGATTTTAAGAAATTAGGCTAAATAAAAAGATGAGGAGGTTTGCTGTTGTTATTCATAATGACAACAAATTGATTAGACTAAAAACTACCGTCCACAATAAAAACGGAGCTATTTGAAGGAGGTTCATTAATTCTTTGAAAAAGCTTCTTAAAACTTAACTGCCTCAACTTCCCAGAAATGAGGTGTACATACAGTATGTTATGTATTTTATATAAATGCTGTCTTGTTCACATTACTGACTACCCTCATGGTAACTTGCATTAATTACTCTCTTGTACGACTTCATTTCTGTGTGCTTGTTACCCCTGTGCTGAACAAGCCCTCCACCCAAACCTCCTTCCATGACTTTCCCTGCTCTGCGACATTGTACTGCCACTTCCATTCAGCTCTAATAATCTGTAAATGATCATTCACATACTCATGATATCAAATTCCTTGGATCAAGTGTCTCTTCTAAGATTAAATGTGTTTATTCTTTTTAATTAATGGATTATCTCAGGAATTGAGAGACAGACTGACAAGGCAGTTTGTGAAATAAAGTGGAAATTGTGCAGGTTTTTACATGCTTATACTCTGATAAAATGTTATGAATTCAACAATCAGTTTCTTGTGTTACATACACAGAGAGTTACGGTATAACAAGCTTCCCTTCGTCTCTGGCAGGGTCCCCTCAAAGGCTTTTTGGAGGCACTTGGGAAGCTCCAGAAAAAGTTTTATGCTAAAGGCCAGCGCCTGGACTGTCCCATTCGGACCTTCTTAGTCACTGCTCGAAGTGCTGCCAGCTCTGGAATCCGTGCACTGAAGACTCTCAGGGCCTGGGGTTTGGAGATTGACGAGGCCTTGTTCCTGGCAGGGGCACCGAAGGGCCCGATGCTGGAGAAGATTAGACCTCACATCTACTTTGATGATCAGATGTTCCATGTGGAGGGAGCGGCTGAGATGGGCACTGTTGCTGCTCATGTGCCGTATGGTATTGCACAGAAACAAAACTCCAGAGCCGGGAAGTAGGCAGCAGGACCGCGGGTGGCACAGACATCCAGCCAACAGAGCAACAGATGAGGGATGGAGAAACATCCTAAAGAGGGCTGAGTTATACAAAGAGGGCTTTCGGGGATTATGGAGATGGACATGGACTGTAACACAGACGGAAATGGAACATTTCTACACTGAGGCAATTTTAACTCAGCATCATGCGTGGAAGTCATGAAGAGGTCTGGAACCTGAGGGGTCCTGGATCCCAAGTGTATCTCAGCCGTTCATTGTAAAGCCTCGGTCTCCGCATACTGAGATCTTTTATGAAATCTTGCTTTGTTTGGGGCCGTCTGACACGGTGACCTGAGCCTGTAACTCTTCCTTATCTATGAGCGAACACTGGAGGACACCGAATGAACAGTTTCGCTGACTCCTGTTAGAAGTAGGCAAAGTACAGAGTGAGTCGTCCATAGATTAGCCAGCGCACAAAGCACAGGCATTGTAATGTAAAAATATAGACAGCACATTAGCATGAGAGCTGCACTGAAATTATGAGGAGTCCAACATCACAAGAATGTAACATTTATTGCTGGTGTAAATTTATCTCATGCGATTGAAGAATGCAATATTATTTTCTTAGTCCAAAATGAATATAGGAAGCCATAACTTTCAGTGAGTGCCTTAGTCAAACACTTCGGACCAGCTAGTTAATGATTTTGTTTAACTGATTATACATTAGAATACATTCATTGCAGAGATGACACTTGAAGAATAAAGAAGCCCCCTACTTTTCATTTCCACAAGTGAAATTATTACTGCAGTCGGTGGACACGCAACCCATAGCATCGCTACCCATAATCCTGTTTGCAAAGTGCTATTATAGCAAAGAGATAATCTCCTTCCACATCCATGGCTGTAAATAGTGTAGACCTATTCTTAATCTCAGTGGTTGGATACACTGTCTTGCCGAGTCTAATTTCTGCTTAATAAAAATAAAATCTGTTAACACCTCTGGCAGATACAATTTCTAACATACACCAAATTGCGATTTTTGCATGGAAGAGGTTGAATAATCTGCCAGCGTAGGCAGCAAAATGCACCTCTGACGATTTCTCCAAGTAAGATTTGTCTTAAAAACAAATCCCCTTTGCTAACAGAGACGCTGCTTGCTAAATAATTCTGTCTCATATTGTGTGTATGTTTTTGTTTTTGTTTTTTTTAAATAGAAATAAGACAAATATACCTAGAAAGACTTTGGTGAGATTTACTACCAGAAACAGATGAAAGCTGTTAGCATCAAAGGCAGCTTCAGCTGCTGGCTGACAGCATGGACATGAAGCTAAGCCTGACGTGTTTGTCTGAAATGTTGTTCAAGGCTGTGCAGATCAGCCATGACGGATTCTAGGCTGCAGCTTCATTGCCCGGATAGTGGTAAGAATATAAAGACAGTAGAATACTTTGATGACTATTTCAGCTTCAAAGGCCTGCTTGGCGTGGCTGGTGAAGATGGTAGCTAACTAACTAATTTAATTTAACCTCACTTGTATATCATATCTCCCACAAGTCCTGTACCTGTGCCTAGATGCCACCATTTAATGCTTTAAAATGTCACCCTTTTAGCGCATCAGTCATTATCCAATTGGCGATAATTTCAGTTTTGACGTTTCACTGGAAAATGTGATTTGGTTTTCATCGACAAAATGGCAGTGACCTTTTGAAAATGTCCGCATCACTTCAATATGCCACCGTGGGAGAGTCCTCAGACATCCTGCAGCTGTAGTTGCAGATGGTTCATTACCCCTCAGTGCTTTCTGAGGACTTCTTCCACTGTCCGTTTCACACATTCAAACACATTTGCTGAAACAGATATGTCTCTAGAATGTCTTTATAGAGTCGAATGATAAATGTTTTTCAGGACAGGTCAACCTGCCAGGTTGTGAGCCAAGACGACAGCGTGACTTTCAGGATATTGATGAAGCAATATTTCAGCCGCTTGATGCTTTCTCCTTGTCTTGGATTTTACTGACTTTGCAATATGACAATGCACATGAACAATAAATGAAAGCGCAAACTACCATTCTTTTTTAAGTCATTAATTAGACCACATGTAGGATGAGAGGAAGGTTTCAGCACACGTCTTCACTGAGAGAAGACAATGCACTGCTTTGGTCCACCATGGAGTGGCAGCACTGGAATTATAAATGTTCTGACTGCATCCATTATATTTAGTTTGTATTTGATATACTAGAAATGTTGAGAAATAATCACTTGACATTCATGTAGATGTACTTACTGTTAAGGTTTATCTTTCCTTATTTGATTTCCTGATTCTCTCAGCCTTTCCACTTACACAGTGTATCTGTGACAAGTGTGCTAATATTCCATATCAATCCCAGCTGAATTGCATCTTTCCTGCAGCATCTGGCTGAGAAAAGCCAGAAACATTCAGCACTGGACTACCTGGCGCCACATTGATGACAGCTACGCTGCTGGATCGACACTCATGTGGATTCTCAACCCAAAACGCTGCTGGCATCAGGGGCTATCCTCAGCTGGTGAACTCTGCCAGCCTATCCACAGGTTCTTAATAATGACAAGCATGCACAGGCCTGCAGCTGTACCCATAAACAGACGAAAACCATCAGTGTGGATGGAGAACCAGACAGAGGGTCTGCGCTTCAATATGACGGATGAAAATGATGCTCGAGGGCAGAAATGACCACAATATCCCACAATCCTGCATCCAGCAGTTAGTGAGTGAAGTGAAGATGTCTTTTCACTATACTAGCAGTCACTATGAAAAGTGTGGCAGAAAAATAAGAGGCTGTAAATGAAAAGTCACATTCATTTTAGACTTTCAACATACGATCAACTCAATTTATTGCCAGATGTGTCCAGCATAGTAGAGTCAGAGCATGAGGGGCAAGGGCCCTCTACCAGGGCTGGGTAACAATGCAGCAAGCTGTGAGAAAGACAGGATGGAGAGAGAGAAACAAAACATTAGACAGACAGACAGACAGAGAGGAGTGAAGCCCAAAATGATCAAGAGTGTTATTTTCCCTCTGCTGGGTCATGAGGCAGAGTGGCACCCATGGAGAGAAAAGATGGGTGACTCAGTCGATCTGGCAGAGACCCTGGTCAGGCTCACAGGGAGTCCTCAGCCCTGTCTTTGGAGGCCACTCCGAAAAATGTTTTCAATCTCCTCCAACCTCGTATGAAAAAAACAACAACATTTATTTCCAAGTGCTATCAGTGTCAGGATGCTTGAAAGTTTGTTTTCAGTTTACTTGTGAAGTACAGTGCTTTTTCAAGAACGAATTCTACTTGGCTTACCCTGAAAAATATTCAGAAAAGTAAACAGCTGTGGTTGCACTTGGTGTGGTTACTCTTGATGATGATGAGCTACAGCACTGGTGTGCTTTCAAAGGCTAAACAGGGAGCTGGAGAAATGTAAAATTACTGTTTCAGATGTTCTCATAAAACCCCGGGACAAAATCTAGCGCTCAACTTTTTTAAAACTTCAGATTTTGTTTGATAAAGGATTGAATTGAACTGGCACTTAAGAAGTATAACATTTCTGAATTAAATATGAAACATACTTTTACTTTAATTTTTACACTGCATCAACATATATTGGGCATTTTTTAAAATGTTTTTTTTTTAGGAATTGAGCTAAGCTAACATGTGGGGCGAATCAATGTAGCTTTGGGGCAATGACAACAGATTTAGGTTTTAGAGCTTGTTAATACTGGGCAGCACGGTGGAGCAGTGGTCAGCGCTGTGGCCACACGGCAAGAAGGTTCCGGGTTCGAGCACCGGCTGCAGCACGGGGTCTTTCTGGGTGAGTCTCCATGTTCTCCCTGTTCCTGCTGGGTTCTCTCTGGTACTCCAGCTTCCTCCACAGTCCAAAGACATCAAGAGGGACCAGGTTAATCCAGACTCTAAATTGACCGTAGGCGTGGCTGGGAGAGCCAATGGTTGTCTGTCTCTATGTGTTGGCCCTGCCACGGACTGGTGACCTGTCCAGGGGGAAGGCTGCTGGGATAGGCTCCACCCCCACCACCCTGAACAGGAGAAGAGGGGGAACATGGACGGATGATGGATGTCCAGCAGTGACACTAACCCTACGCCTCAGTCCGGATCACTTGCAGCTATTCTTTTTTTTAGCCATTTTCCTTTCATGTAGCCAAACATAGGGAATATTTTCAGTATAGAGCCGTGGACTCTAACTACACCTAAGACAACAAGTCCAGACATGACAAGGTTTCACTGCTGAAAGGAAGTTTGAATCTTTGCCAATTTCATTCTCTATTCTGACACTTTAATTTAATCCTTATTATTCCAAGACGTCCTGGCTGTTGGACGTCCTTCCCTTTGGAAAAAAAAATAAATACACACACACACACACACACACACACGTGTGTGTGTGTATATATATATATATATATGTATTTAAATATAAAACACTTGGTCACAAACAACACTTTTTATCCCAATTGGATACTTGAAGTAACCTTTGGCTGCAGATGTGCTCTGACCTTTTCATGTTCAGTGCTGTCAGGGTGTAACTGCTTTTAGTAAAAACGCTGTTGGTTTTTGCGACCTCTGATTCTACAGCAGGTGAATTCAACTGATTGATTCTGTTGGTCAGAACCCCGTTGATTGAATTGTTTGACAGACCTGCTGCAGGAATTCCTAAGTGCATCAAACAAACCTTCACTCTCTCTCGTCTAAGTGTCTTCATCCCTTTTTATTGGTACCCACACAAACAGATTAGGATGATCCCTGAGACATGGGAGCTCCTAATTTGTAGTCGTGTGTCAATCAAGCACGCAGGAAATCCTCTGGGTGGCCTTTACAAAATCTATTTTGTCAGTAATTCACTTTGACTGTTTCCATGGCAACCTTATCCAGGAAGTTGAGAAAGGGATAAAAAAAAATGTAGAAAAGAAAATGACGAAAATATCAGAAGCAGGATGAGAGGGCACAAAGGATGAAAGGATGGTCTATTAGTGCAGTATATAAATGCACATTTTATGAAGTAACTGATTCCAGTTTGGACCAAACACTACCTGAGGTGATTCAGTTCATTCGTACAAAAGAGTGACAGAGTGGTGAGGCGTGTTCAGCACAGGTAGATCCTCAGAGACAGAGGGTAGGCTGCTGCAGGGTGACTGAGTGAGCAAATGGCTTCACATGGGCTTCAACAGATGCAGGCAGCTTAAGAGGAGGCTCAGTGAATGGAGGTGACAGAGTGGCAGTCATCGGGACATCACATCTGATAGCCTAAATATCCATGATTCGGCTCCAGATAACTTTGGTTAAGAGATATGTGGCTGTCAGTTTTTAGTCAGAAACCAGTAATGATTAAGGAAAGACCATTTTGGAGTACTCTGAAGTTATGTATAAGCGTAATATCATGCTTGCTTGGCGACATAGACGCTGGGATCAAA
Organism: Aulostomus chinensis; assembly: GCF_037954235.1. Classification (NCBI taxonomy): domain Eukaryota; kingdom Metazoa; phylum Chordata; class Actinopteri; order Syngnathiformes; family Aulostomidae; genus Aulostomus; species Aulostomus chinensis. The sequence continues at coordinate 22,442,299 of NC_141341.1, read as the reverse complement.
AAATATAAAAATGATCCTCTGTAGGCATCCAGAAACAAAGCTGTAGAAATGTAAGAGGGGGTACGAGGAGGTAGGCCATGATGAAGTGGAGACCCTCTCTCTCTGCTCCCGCAGGCTGAACAAAACTAACAAAGTGGATCCCATGACATCAAGTATGCATTGCACATAATGACAAGATGTACTTTGAACAGCAGACGACAACAGGAGGTGACAATCGTATAGCTTGTATTATATTATGAATATGACACATCTTAACAACTGTGTACTGACTACGCACAATAGAATTTTAAAAATAAATGCATCATCTAAATAATGAGTTTGCGTAATCACAGAGGAGCTGGAACAGCAGGAACACAAAGGAGCATCGTGCCACATGCAGAAAGGAGTTGATTCACGTTGTCTTCTTTTCGAAAGCATTGGAGTACATTGGAGTGGGCCCAGCGCGTGAGGAGAGCACACCGGCATGCTCCCACAGCACTTCGATACATCATATTTTCAGATGGCTGATTAGCTTTTTTACTTTTAGAGCTGTAAAAGTGCTTTGAGCACAAAGGCCATATATAAATCTGGTACATTCACCACGTCACATGAGGCCAGAGTAGGAAATATTCGGTGTTTTGCAGCAGACCAACAACTAACGCAGTGCTTTTAGGTGAGTTTATTTGGTCATTTCAATTTATTCTACATACAAAACCTCAATCAGAAATACTGTAAAATGTAAGAATAGCAACCGAAGGACCAAAAGGTGCACACAGAAGCCGAGGCTTATTACACCTAACCTTTGAACAGAGAATTATTCATAGATCTTTAGTGTACCAAGAATTAGAAAAAGAAACAAAACAATCAACAAATAATCACACAAAGTACATTATATTTCCATCTAGTAGCAAAAAGGAAAAATGCATTCAGCAAAACCCCGATGTTCATGCCCCTCTTTTGCATTCATTGTATTTACATACCTTAAATACGTATTATTAGGGTAGAGAAAAATCAGCATAACCCCAATATATCAAAATGCCTTTTTTCCTGATACAATGTCAATATTCCTACTCATATTGATTTTTCTCTTTTAAAATCGTGTTTTAGATGGACTGTAAATACAGTGCAACTTCCGCACCTCGCACCGGTGTCATAGGACAGCTACTGTAGCAGTGAGGGAGGCAGTGAGGATGCAGCAGGTCAGAAGCCAGCATGGCGGAGAGACATAACCTTGGGAACGTCAAAGCGGACGTTTGGAGGCACTCAAAAAAAAAGAGTTTGACAAAGAAAATGTGTTTTGCAAACCTTGTCCAGCTACTCAGGCAACTGAAGCAACTTGTGACCGCAACTAGCAAGACACCAGACCTGTTCCTGTAGAATACTGCGATACATTGAAATATTGGGATGTGGTGACGCTGGCATATCATGACCCAGGTATCAAAATACTTATGTGTTCTCGAGTGCATAATCTAGTATAATCCACATCTTCTTTATACGCTGTTAGTAGTTGGTAGCTACTGGACATTGTTAGCTTTAAGCTAAATATATGGAGCTCGACTGTTCTGCATTCTGGAGCTACTAAGAAAAGGTAAAGGCAGGAAAAATGTCTTCACAAGCTCAAAACAGATATTTGTGAGTGATGAGAAGGCAAAATGCAGGTTTTAGTTTCTGTAATGCTTTAATAGTATAGATTAATCAGAGAGTCACACACTCAAGGATGACCACAGAGGCTGAGGGCCCTGGCACTGGCTGTGACCTTCTGTCGACCTTATAGACTATTTTCTATGATGTTGACTCCTTTATTAGGGCCTGAGCCAGAAGGTACTTCTGGCGAAGACCCTATTATGTTTGCTCAGCAGAGCAACACATTAGCAGCACTAAAAACACTAAAAACACACACTAAACAGTGTCCCAGGCCCCCCCAACACCCATGAGGCAACTGGGCCAGACGGCCCGGAGCCAGTTTTCACATACACACCCATTCAAAACCTGGTATTATACTGTTCTTGCTCTCAATGAGTGCGCGCTATATGCGCATAATGCGCATAACGCGTATAATCTAATTTGACCCCCTGAACATGCATGAAATTCGCTGAAATTCGGCACAATCGTTCGGTATGTCTCAACATTCACTAATCAAAAACAAAAACGCCACTAAAGTCTATAGCGCCACCTAGGGAGCCACACAAAAAAAAGATAATTTTTTTTAATTTCGCGCGCTATAACTCCTCACACAAAACTCCCACAGACATGAGACCAACACCGTTGGACTCGTCTCATCAAGACGAACAATTCTTACACTCTCACCCCTCACCTATCTCCAACAGAATGTCCACAAATTGGACAAAACTGTCAAAATCAGGACTTTTTTTACTCCCCCAACAAAATCTATCTCCTCCTAAACCGTAAATGCCAGGGCTTCCAAACTTTCACACATTACTCTCCCAACTGTGCTGATTAAAAGTTCAGTAAGAATAATATACTACGCGCTCGGTTCCCATTTTATAAGCCGTCAAAGTCGGGGAGACACGTTTCACGCTTACGATGGAAGTCAATGGGGAGAGCGTGTCCTCTCATGGTACATACTCCCAAACAAATGCTTCTCACGTCTATACCATACATCGCACAGCTTTTAAAAACATATCACTGTATTCCTGACAAAAATCCCTACAAAAATATGGTATTTTGTGTTACTTTTGACCAACGTAGGCCGACTTATTCAGCTTTTACACACTACATTTCTCTGAATCCTCCACTCTCTCCACTCTAGCACAGATCAGACACAGTGCAGCGGGGGAGCGGTTCTTAAAGGGCCAGCTGGCAGCTCTGCTCTCAGCTCTGCTCTCAGCTCTGACAGAGATGGCAGAGATTTGTTTACTGTAGTCATGGAAACCACAATTGGAGCTTCTCTGCCCTCATGTACATACTCTCAAACAAACACTTGTCGCTTCTAAATTAAAACACTCACACCTTCAGAAAACACACCATTGAATTCCTGAGAAAAAACTCTATGAACTGATGTCTTTACATTACACTTTTGACCAACATATGCAGAGTTATGACTGTGTTTGTCAGTAAAACTGCCAAATCCTCCTCTGCTCTCAGCTCTGACAGAGATGGCAGAGAGCGAGCAGAGAAGGGAGGGGCTCTTAAAGGGCCGGCTCTCAGCTCTGCAGTCACACTGTGCAGCGAACTGAGGCTCGTATCTCCTAAACTACAAGGCCTAGGGATTTGCCGATTACACCGTTGGATTGGGGCCTGTGTCAAGGACGCGGCCGTAGGCCGCGCGGGGGCTCAGGCCCTAACAACGCTGCTTGCAGCTTTAATATTTAGCTTGGACCTGTTGTGCAATATCAATGACGTCAAATCCATCAAAGATGGATGAGTTCTGGTTCAGTAGATAGTATGTAAAACTTTCATGAAAATAAACGGAGAGTCCCATCAAGAAAATAAAGTGGCCCTGTTGAAAGCAGCCCCGTTTGCAGTTTAACTAACAAAATCTGAGTCTACTAACTTTGACCTTTGCAACTGTAGCAACAGATTTTGAGCGACGTGCAGATAGGAATCTGATAATATAGTATAGTCAATCAACACCTCCTTTAACTGTGAAGAAATATAAAAATATTCTCTATACCATCTGGTGTTGTCTGCTGCAATCACTGGCATATAGCTTCAACTAATTAGACCTAAGTGGGTAGTGTGACTTTACTGTCTGCCTCGGGTTTGAGACGGAAGCAGATTTTCTTTGCTCTTTCAGTCTGGTTAATTAAATATATGCTATGGACGAAGTGGAAGGGTCAGCTGCTCTTGTCCCATAGCACTCTGATTCTGCACAAAGCCTCTGCTGCAGCTGTGCTATATAGCCGCTGTAACCACTGATCAAAGATAATGTTTCCACTAATGGCCTTAATGTGCACTGATTAGCCCAGGTAATTTGTGTGTGTGTGTGTGCGTGCGCGCATGCTTGTGTGTGTGTGTGTGCGTGTGTGTGTGTGTGTGTGTGTGTGGGGCCTGGCAGTTTGGGTGGAGACTGACAGACTGGATTTCCTGTTTGAGCATAATCAGCTCTTTGGGCCACATACACACTCAAACACGTACTAAAACACACAACCTTCCATATTTGCATTGCAGCACAACTCTGTGTAAATCTGTGGAATGAGAGGCTGCAGAGTTGGCTTCCTTTGACAAAAGACAGTGAGATTTTGACATGACAGACTTAGACATTTTGTTCAGCAAGATAACCTTTACAAATAAACTCCAAGTTTGTGATTTTTTTTTTCAGTGTACATGCAATCGCTTTAACTACAAAGCTAATATTGTGCAAAAACTACACCATAGATGCATGACTTCGATGTCACAACTTGATGATTGTGGTATTTAATGGAATATTTTATGGTGTAGACCAAAACATGAGTAGTTTTAAGTAGTTAGTACCATTACTTTAACAATGCCAATTTATTTCTGGATTTTAGGACTCATCCAGCACCATTCTGTACATGTAGAACTTGAAAAATAAAACATTTGTGAGATCATCAGCACTGGTAACCAGCCAGTAGTTGTCACATGTTTCCAGTTCCTGATATGTCCCTTGCCACAGTGTGCTGCCTCACCGGGAATATCAGCCAGTCTATTTAGTACTGACTCTGGTCAAGCTGCACAAAGCAGATGGAGCTTGACAGGAAATCTTCAGGCAAATGGCAAAGAGTATCCAGTCAATTTTCAAAATAAAAGAACCTGTGTAAACCCCCATCACAAAAATCCCTGTCACAAACACACCTGATAAGAGGGAATGCAGGAGTATGCCACTTTTTGTCTCCAACTGACTGTATCCCTATCTGTACTTGGGGGGCAGGGCTTAAACTGGAAGTGTGTTTTATTTGTTTAATTGGTGTCAGGAAATTTATAGGAATTGATCAGACATTACTACATTTATCATTTATACAAATATATTTTAAGATAAGGGTTAATCTTTAGACCAGTGTTTTTGCTCAGAAGACTGAATTAACAGTACAGAGGCGTCTCTACTCCCACTGACTTGTAACATGGCTTCATGTAGAATAGCTGACTGCTTGTTCAGTGTCACTGTTGGACATCCATCCATCCATCCATTTTCTACCACTTATCCTGTTAAGGGTCACGGGGGGGGGGAGCCTATCCCAGCAGCCTTCAGGTGAGAGGCGGGTTCACTCTGGACAGGTCACCAGTCCATGGCAGGGCCAACACATAGAGACAGACAACCATTGGCTCTCCCAGCCACGCCTACGGTCAATTTAGAGTCTGGATTAACCTGGTCCCTCTTGATGTCTTTGGACTGTGGAGGAAGCTGGAGTACCAGAGAGAACCCAGCAGGAACAGGGAGAACATGGAGACTCCACACAGAAAGTAAGTGTGATTGTGAAGGACAGAATTAAAAAGGGAGAATTTTTTATTTGCCATGCCAGATGATGGTTGGCTTTGTCTAAATGTTGTTTGTTAAATGTTGTGGAGAGGGGGGAGAGAGAGAGAGACAGAGAGAGAGCGAGAGAGAGAGAGAGCGAGAGAGAGAGAGAGCGCTTCTCTGCGTGCATAGGGCCTCGCTGCTGTCATGGAACCTGCTGTATGGTATGATTGGTGGAGATGACAAATGACAAACCAAAGGACCGCCTACGCCCAGGGCTCTGTAGCATGGATCCAGCAAGTGGAGGAAACTCCTATTTATTGAATATAATGAACTTGATGAAGAGGCAGAGATCCTGAGCTGGAGGAGGACTAAGGGTTGATGTTTTTTCTGGCTTACTGCCGTGTTTTCTGTGGTTCTGGAAGATTGTCCAAAGCAGTGACTGCCTCAGGGTGGAATGCTGGAGAGTCTTGGGTCTTGCTGGGTCTTGAGTCCATTGCCCCTCAGTCAGGGACTGAGCAGTGTTGTTCCACTGCACTGTTTCATCCAGATGTCCATCAGTGGTTTCGCCGAACACCATTGTAACTCAGGAGCAGTGTGCAAATATAATCTGGCTGAGTCCTCCAGTTCAGCTACCCTCAGGTACAGCCCAAGGCAGCTCTCACAAGGAGCAGATGGAGAATTGAGTGGTGCCATATTCAAGGACGCTTTATAAAACTATGGCTTTCCTTCAGCTGAAAGCTGCCAGGCTTAAAAAAACCACAAATAAGCTTGCAGCAGTGCTAGCAGTATGCCACAGTCTGACAAAAATTACACATATTAAGATGTAGCCAGTGGGTAACATTTTCCTAATCTTTTTGGTGTTAAATCTTCAAATAAAACATGGACTCAAAGGTGCAGACAACGCAGAGCTCAGTTCAACAGGTTTATTTAGAAAAGAAGATGTAATCCTCAAAGGTTTGTGTGGGTTTTTTTAGCCTGGGTCTCCTGTGTGAGATGCAGGGATGCTACCAGAGCACCACAAGGGCGGTAGGAAAGTCTGTGGCGAGTACAGATGATAGTAAAATCTGGGGGGGTAGAGCTTGGCAGAGGTAGGGTGAGATATCCGGGACAAGACATCGGAGTCGGAGTGAGGCAGCGGCGAGTGAGGCAGCGGCGAGCGAGGCAGGTCAGCGGCTGATGTTTCGGAATAAAATCGTTTACAAAATGCTGAAGCAAGATCAGGACTGAGAACTTTAGCACAAAGGGTTAGTAATGAACTGGTGATGACTGAAGGGAAGAGCTGATCTTAAATACTCCAGGGTGATTGAAGAGTGTGTGTGTGTGTGTGTGTGGGGGGGGGTGCAGCTACCTTACTGTCTTTTAGAACAAACTTTCGGTAGAAGTTAGCATAACCCAGTGACCACCGAAGTTCCTTCCAGTTCTTTGGAGATGGCCACTCCTCCACCACTCTGACCTTCTTGGGGTCAGCCTTGAAACTCCCCTCCAGCACACTGTAGCCAAGGAATGAGACAGATGCGGCATGAAACTCACATTTCTCTGCTTTCACAAATGGCATGTTGGGACAGGACCTGGGGTACATGGGAGACATGATCTGGGAGCCATCCCCTGCCCCGAGCACCAATTACGCTCCCAACAATCGCTTTGCCCGGCATAGCGGCAACTACGGTGCCATGGAGGAATCGTGTATTAGCTTCTTACCCATTCACACTAGAAATGAAATTCTGGCGTGCGAGGACGGCTGCCCAGCCGGGATCGGCGTCCATCCCTCCTCCGATTACATTAGAGAATCCGGCTATTGCTGCAAATTGCGCTTTAATATTGGCCTGTTCAATGATCAGGTCCACCACCCAGGGCCTGGCCCGGCTGAGGGTCGACTGACTCACCCCGGAACGGTCCGCCATCTCCTGCTGGAAGGCTTTTTTGTGCCCGATGTATGTGCGGTTATCAAATAATGTCAGTTACCAAACACCGCCACAGGGTGTCGCTAACGGACTAAAGTGCAGTTAACGCAAGAATCGGCTTTCCGCCAATTTCTAGGGCACCTCCGGGGTTGGCGTGAAACAGCGCAAGAATCGACGAACTTTTCGCGTTGATACATCTGAACGTGAGCGCCGATCCTGGCGTTTTTCTGTTGCTTTTTTTCTTTAATTTTCATTGTCTGATTTGTATGAATTAAACACAGTTGGGTGCATCTAAGTTGATTGTGATTCTTCCTTTTTGCATGCAAATGTAAAACTATTCCAACAAATAAAACCTGGTATCTGTATGTTAATTGGATAGTGACATGAGAGATATTTTCACACCCTTCAGCAGTAAACGACTGGCTGAGGAACAATGAGAGCATGAAGGCTGAGAGTGTGAAGCACATTCCTTACGGCATTCACGAAGATGGTTATCCAATGAAATGAGAGGAGAAACCAGAGCATTCAGTTCAAGAGGTTTATCTCTTGTGGTACGTTCATCCTTTTAAAGTTCATTCACCCCTGTACTCAATACTCCCTGCAGTGCCTCATCATTCCACTTGGTGTCTCCTGCCAGTGTCCAGAATTCCACAGAATAATCAGTCACACACCAGCTTCCCTGGTGTAGAGTCAATAGACAACCTGATGCATTGCCACCATAGAGGGGATAATTAAAGACAGCTCGAAAGCTGGTCTCAAACTGCTGGTAAGTAGATGCACCCATGGGAGAACTGGAGTTCGCTGTCTCAGCCCAGGCTAACGCCCCCCCCCCCACGACAGCCCAATGACATAATGAATCTTGGCAGAGTTAACAGAAAAGGCTTGGGGGCGCTGTTTAAACACTGAACTGCATTGAAGGAGAAACACACACATCGGACGTGTTTCCAACTCACCCCAGAATGGCTCAGGATCAGTCATGCGGCTGTCAGGAGTAGCAGAAGCGGCCCGGGGAGATGACGCAGCATCCAGGATGGAGATTGGTGGGTGAGTTGTGAAACTTGGTAACATTCTGGATACATTCATAAGCAGCTTTGATTGGCTGTTCATGAACACCAAGCTGGCTGCTTTGGGTGGTCTGCTGACTCCATGTTTTTGGCCAGACTATTAAAAACTTAGAACAAAAGACACTCAAGACAACACAGAGCTCAGTTCAGCAGGTTTATTTCTTCAAGATGTAATCCTCAAAAGGTGTGTGTGGGTCTCTGGTATGGGAGGCAGGAACACTCCAGGAGCACCACAAGGGCGATAGGAAAATCTGTGGCAAGTACAGATATTAAGATCCAGGAGGGAAAGAGGATCAGTTTGGTGGAGGCAAGGCGAGATATCCGGGACAGGACGTCGGAGTTGGAGGAAAACAGTGGAAGATGTGCAGGTTGAGGCTGGAGTGAAGCTGGTGAGAGGCAGTGGCAGGCGAGGCAGGTCAGCGGCTGATGTTCTGGAGATGACCGCTACAAAACAGGCAGTCTGAGTCAGGAGCACAGGAAAAAACACAATGGAGAAACATCGTTTTAGGAAAAAAACCTGGACCAAGAACTTTAGCACAAAGAGTTAGTAACAAACTTGTGAAGATTGAAGTGAAGAGCTGATCTTAAATACTCCAGGGTGATTGACGCGTGTCGATGAGCGGTTGATTGCTAACCTCCTGCAGGTGTATGGATGAGTGCCACGCCACGCCTCTCACCTGCTCATACTGACTGAGGGGGGCGGGGACAGAGGAGGAAAGAAAGCACAACTGCAATCCTAACATTTGGTGTCAATAAAACCAAACCCTCAAACAGTAAACCAATTAAAATCAGATTTAAATCAGGGACTTTAAATAGAGAAAACACACTAAAACCACTGTTGATCTCAGAGCAGAGACGTGGAGACTGCCATGATGATCTCACCCATTTTGTCATGTCACGGCCACAAACAAGTATATTTTATATGAAAGACCAACACAAAGTAGCACACAAATGTGAAGAACAAAGAAAATTATACATAATGCTATTTTTTTTTTCAAATATAAAACTGCGAATTGTGGTGTGCAGAAGTATTTCAGATCTTGCCATGGATTCTTGATCAGATTTAGGTCTGGACTATGACTGGGCCATTCTAACACGTGAATCAGTTTTGTTTTAAACCATTCCACTGGAGCTCTGGCTTTATGTTTGGAAGAAACAAAGGCCAACCTCTATCCCCGTCTCAAGTCTGTTGCAGACTTGAAGAAGTTTTCTTCCAAGATGACCCTGTATTTAGCTCCATCCGTCTTCCCTGCTGAAGAGAAGCTCCCCAGAGCCTGAGGCTGCCACCACCATGTCTGACAGTGGTGATCGTGTGTTCAGAGTGATGTGCAGCATTAGTTTTCTGCCACACATGACACTTTGCATTTTGGCCAAAAAGTTCAGTTTTGGTTTCATCTGACCAGAGCACCTCCCTCCATTTTTGCTGCGTCTCCCTCATGGCTTCTGGCAAACTGCAAACGGGACTTCTTATGGTTCTCTTAACAAAGTCTTGTCATTCTTCCATAAAGGCCAGATTTGCGCTGTGCACAACCAATAGTTATCCTGTGGACAGATTCCCCCACCTGGGCTGTGTATCTCTGCAGTCGTCCAAGTCACCTAGGGCCTCTTGGCTGCATCTCTGATCAGTGCTCTCCTTGTTTGACCTTAACTTTAAGTGGACGCCTCTGTCTTGGTAGGTTTACTCTTGTGCCATACTCTTTCCATTTCTGGATGATGGCTTAAACTGTGGTGCGTGAGATATTCAAAGTTTAGGATATCTTTTTATTGCCTAACCTGCTTTAAACTTCTCCACAACTCTATCCCTGACCTGTCTGGTGTGTTCCTTGGATTGCTGTTTGATGACACCGGGGGACTCTGTTTAGTTATCAGGTCAACATTTGATCATTCAGCAATCATCAGGCAACTTCTGAAAGCAGCTGGTTGCAGTCAGAGAAAAGTGGGGTTGAATACTTTTGCACATTTAAGTTTTTTATTGGTACAAAAAAAATTAAAAACACGGATAATTTTCTTCGCACGTCACAATTGTGTTCCACTTTGTGTTGGTCTTCCACATAGAATTCCAATAAAATATATTTGTTTGTGATCATAATGTGACAAAATGTGGAAAAGTTCAAGGGGTATGAATACTTTTGCAAGCCACTGTATGAGTAATTTACAGACTGACATTATAAGAGTGATATTTAACCATTTTCTGTCTGTAAATCGATCTGAACATGCAATTTTTTGGATGAATTTGACTTTTCATTTCTTACCTTTGCTCACTGTGAATGGAGAAAACCTCCCTATAGGGATACAGTACAAGATCACTCACTCAGATGCTCACACGCCGTTAGCGGTATGAGTCACCTAGCAGCTGGATGCAGCACCAAAGAGCAAAAGAGAGTTTGATGCTGTAAATTTGCAGAAGAGAGAGGGGAGGCTCAGAGCTATCGAGCTAAAGATGAGGAGGTGGATTATTAACGCTCTGCTGCTGATGGCTTTCCTCCTCTCTGCTGTAGAACTGGGCGCCATTTGATCCCAACAGAGCAGATGAAGCAGCCAGCTGTCACCCCAACGACAACCAGTAGAACCCATTAGCAATGCACATTCATTCATTTATATGCATGCACAGACACACAGACAGACATGTACACACACACACACACACACGTGCACATGATGCAGTAAACCTCACACCATCGCTGCCATACTGTGTCTTTGTCACTCTGAAGAGCCACCTGGCTGTGGTCATCACCGCAGCACAGGCATCCAATCATTACTGATGCTCTGTCACACACACGACACCACACACTGCAAATGAGCCGATGCACAGCTGCACTGTAAGCACACACACACACACACGCAAACACTATCGGGGGGGGGGGGGGGGGGTCTCGTATCTTTGAGGTGGAAAGGGGTCTGCTGGTGTGGACTGGCGGTCCGTCATTCAGAAGCGTCCTAAAACCACCCAGTCTTTTTTCTTTCCACAAGGTGCGTGAAGTGTGTCTTTGATGCCTTCTGAACACTGACGCAACCTCCAGCAAGGACTTCAGGTCTGACTGTGTCACCTCAAGCAGCCCCACCAACAGCTCTGGCTGTGTGCTTTTTGTTTCTGTGAGGCTGTCTGTTCACGTGTGCTTGCCTTACTCAAGCGAAGACCTTCTTGCTCTCTGTAATAGTGTTAGCGCAGGTACAAGGCACCAGATTCTGGAAGAAGTGAGGCGGATATACAGTGGAGGGCTTGTGCGAGGCTAAAACATATAAAACAATGTAAGCTGTCCATCCTGTTTGTAACAATGGGGACCGTAAGCTCACTGTCCAACAAGATCAACAAGCAGCCCTGGTGTAGAACTCAAGGACTTACCGGGAGAGCGGCGTATTCTGCCTCAGGAAACAGGGCTCGTTAGTGACATACCTGAAGGTAACATGAAGAGCCCCAGATTCAGCACCTGGAAAAGGGAAGGTTGGCTATAGATGGCGTAACCAAGGGCAGGAGGCATTCCAACAGATAATTTGCTGCAGGGATACTGAACTACTTCTCTCATATTATCGCGGTACGTCTCTGTGGCTGTTCTCAATCAGGACAACCTGGAGTCAGTGGCTGGGAGAAGGACTCTGGGCAAATTAGTGGCTACTGCGCACGACTAGTGGCATCCGCCGCATGACATCATCACTTAGCAGTCAAGCAATTGACAGACTCAAAATTTGTTCAGGGGTTTCGGGTCAGTATATCCCAGGGCTGTGCAATCTAGCTCTTCGTTATTTATTAATAATTTATTAGTGCACTCATGGGCAAAGCTGCTTTTAAAACTATTTATTTATTCACCCGTGGGTTGTTTTTAGCTGGTTAGTTTTCAACTCTTTTCAACTGCTCCTACTGCAAATGTCATTATTTTAGAATATCTGTTTGTGCTTGTATATCTTAAATGTATTTGTCCGTGTCTCTGTATTTTCTTACGTTGCATTTTTGAGTTTGATAAACATCTGAATTGCCTTTTGTGCATGAATAAAGTCTATCTAAAATCTTTAGTCTGTCTTGTTGTTCTTTACTGAAGTAAATCAGAGTTTATTCACCAAAACACTGGCTACCTGGCCTTCATCAGTGGTGTGTTCAACTTTTGCAGACATGTCTGAAAGTCAAACACCTTGGTAATAGACATGAATAGTTTAAGCTACCAGTTCAGACTCAGAGGCTCGCAGGTGGAAATGTGTTTGTCCACCACTTTGGTGTAGACTGAACTCCATGAGATTAGAGGGTTCATGTAACATATCATTAAATAGTTATAACATTTATATAGACGTTCCTACTCTACACATGTTCTCACAGAAAATATGTGAAAAGTCCAAAACCTCTTAAAGTAACTTGCCAGCCTTTTGGAAAGAATGACTATTAGTCTTTAGATATTTAACTTTACTGAGTGCATCAGGGAGCTGAGATCCACGGAGATAGTTTGAGTAGCGCTAGCTAATGCTAGTTAGCTTGGTGCAGTGAATGGTCGTGGATGGAAGAGTTAGCAGACCTCCATCAAGTCGTTGTCTTCTTAGTCCTGTCATATTTTTTACTTGGAACATACCGAACCTCTCATTCAATTGCAAGACAAAAGCAGACAGCTCCAAGTTAATACTATGAGTTGGAGTTTGATTAGGGGGTCTTTGTTCCCCAGTTCTGAGCGCAGTTGAATACAGCCTTCGTTCTTGGTTTACTTTCAACACACAAGTTTATCACGGAATACATGCATACATTCATTTGTGGATACAGCTAATCAAAATGCTGTTTCAAGCTTTCTAGCTGTCTAAGGTGTCGAGCTAAAGTGACATAAGATGAAACATGCACAATATAATCAATCTAAAAAAATATTACAATAATTGTAAAAATAAAAGGTGTCATGATATTTATAACGGTGCTTCCCTGCCTGTTTTTTCTGGGGTCATTAGATCAGCTTGTTTTTTCCATCCATCCATTTTTGACCACTATCCTGTTAAGGATAGTGGGGGTGGGGTGGTGGAGCCTATCCCAGCAGCCTTCACCCTGGACAGGTCACCAGTCCATGACAGGGCCAACACATAGAGACAGACAACCATTGGCTCTCCCAGCCACGCCTACGGTCAATTTAGAGTCTGGATTAACCTGGTCCCTCTTGATGTCTTTGGACTGTGGGAGGAAGCCGGAGTACCAGAGAGAACCCAGCAGGAACATGGAGACTCACCCAGAAAGACCCTGTTCTCCAGCCGGGGCTCAAACTTGGAACCTTCCTGCTGTGAGGCGACAGTGCTGACCCCTGCCACCCCCAGTTGAAATATTTTGTTTTCTAATTCAGCCATTGTCAGATCCTTGGTTCATCCAGCATTTTTAAAATTTCTTCAGTCTTTAGTTGACCGATTCTTTGTGCTTTTAAATTATTAACGGAATAAAACAAGTCCCTATTTTCTTGTCTGCTTTTTGCATCTGCATTTGTGTCCATTAGTATCAAAAATACTAAAACTACAATACAGCTTCATTCAGAAAGGGTTTTTGTTTTTTCAAGCTTCAAGCTTGAAAAATGAAAAGAATTATTTGGGAAGAGAAACAAATTCATTCATATCCAAATGAACAGTGGACCATATTCATATAAACTGAATTGTTTCACTGCAGATCCAACAGGGATGTGAATATTCCTGCATCTGATGTCAAGGTGCCGTAAAATACTGAGCACCGTCAAGCTCTCTTTTCCTGCTCTTTGCTGTCTTGTGTGAAGTCAAACCAGATATAAGAGCGTGTCTCCTGTGGCATGAGCCTTCAGTAGACTACTGAACAGCTATGCTGACAGATAAAGAACACACACACACACACACACACGCACACACACACATTGATGTGTGGGGCATTATCTATCCAGGCCTGCCAATCATTCTAGCTGAATGGTTGAACACACACTGCAGCACATTTTGATAATCAGCTGCAAACACACTCGAATTCTGTAAATGAACATTGACCAGTGTGGTGTTCAATAGATGTTAATGCCTGACACACATACACACGCACGCACACACACACACACACACACACACACACACACACACACACACAGTGCGATACTGTATGGGGGCTGAGAGAGGGGAGGATGGAAAAGGAAACATTAGGAAAGAAGGAAACTTAATGAAGAGGAGGGAAGGTTGGGTGCCTTCATGGGGAAGCTGATGAGGTGTTAGTGAAATGATACCTGAAAAGAGGCAGGGAGGTCGGGGTGTTTTTATTTAGCTCTGCCACTGGGTTACACAGAGTACACCAGCTGACTCCATAGTAACAGAGGGGGTTTAAATCTTGCATCGGTCGTGGCACTGGACCCAGTTCTCTTACCTTTCCTCTGCAGTAACGACGGTCATGTAGGCCACAACCATGGAGCTGCTGCAACAATGAATTTAGTGACAAACGGGTGGATTTCAAAAGTAATACCGTAGGGAGGGAAAAGATCGGAACACATTCTTCTCCCAGCTTACATCCAGAGGACACAACTGTCAAAAGTAAAAAAATGAAACTTTGACAAAAGAAAATAGAAAACAAGTAGGATCAAACTCAAAAAGGTCTATATTTGGTCCTTTGTCACGCTACTGTAGATGCAAAATGGGAAGTTTGGATAGCACACTGCTCCCGACATGTATAATTACATATTCTTATACCTTGGAGGTCAGATGGCCTTTCAATGGCACACTTGTGTTGTGTAAGAAAAGTGCAAACCAAAGACCTGTATAGGAGCAGACTTTGGCAAAGTGCAAATAAACAGTGTGTCTTATTTGGAGTTATGACATTGTATTGTTAGTGATTGTCAGAAACTCAGGAGTTAGTGTTTAATAAAGACATTGAAACATCAATGTTAGGTGGTTTTTCGACCAAAAGTGTTTCAGTGGCGTTGTGGTTGCGACATGAAAACAACATACTGTAGATTTGCAACCCCTGTGGAAAAATGTTGACATCATGTTGATGCAAATCAGTTCCACCCCCCACCATCATTTCCATCCATTTTCTACTGCTTATCCTGTTAAGGGACTCACACAGACAGACCCCGTGCTCCAGCCGAGGCTCCAACACGGTACCTTGCACCACCGTGCCGCCTCTTTCCATCATTATGAGGGTGCTAATGTCAGGGTGGTGCTGATGTTGAACTCAGAATACCAAGATGGTGGTCGAAGCCTTGTCTTGTTTTGATTACTAAACAAAGACACCACGTCAATCTCTATTAATGGCAGTTCTCTGTGACAGAGTGCAATTAGCAGCCAACTAAGTGTGTGTGTGTGTGTGTGTTTGTGTGTATTTGTGTGGCCTTAAATGCTTGAACACACTTGAAATGGAATTATATATAATCCAAAAAATGAAAAAGAAAAAGCAAAGTAAATGAGCCATGCATGAGTCGTGTACCTCAGTACCACAAGGAAATCTCTCAGGCCATCAGGAGAACATACTCTAGTCCAGACCAGACTTGTTCCTTTGGAGGACCAGAACTGAAGCGCAATGGTGGGCCGAAAGCAAGCAAACATTGTATTGAAATGCAAAGTGGCACTGGGACCCCAACATCCCTTTCTAAAATTTATTCAAGCATTTCCATAGTTAACAGACAATTTAACGCCTCATGTTTAAGGGACAATAAAATATTCCATGTACAGTGGTCCCTCGTTTATCGCGGGGGACACGTTCTAAAAATAACCCGCAATAGACGAAATCCGCCAAGTAATCAGCTTTATTTTTTACAATTATTATCCATGTTTTAAGGCCGTAAAACCCCTAACCACACACTTTTCTACACTTTCCTCAGACAGGCATTAACATTTTCTCACAGTTCTCTCTTATTTAAACTCTCTCAAAGTTCAAACTTTTGCAGATTTAAAAAAACAAGTACAATATTAGTAAATGAAACCAAAGATCAAAACCTGTTTTCAAGCCCAAACATTTTTAACAAATTTAATGTTAATGATCTACGAGGTTTGACACATCAGAAATTATTACCAGTCACTCCCGCGTATTTCCCAGTTCCTCTGACGGTGCCTCTTTGTCCTGGCGCTGCTCCGCTGTCACGTCTTTTTCCTCTGAAGGCCTTGGTGCAAGTTTTCTACCTGAAACCAAGTTTTAAGCTTTTAAGTTTTAAGTAGAAAACTTGCAAACATACAGCACTTCAAAGTCACACTGCTAGCGATTGAACATTTATGTAAATCTGGCTAGCCGAACACATTCTGTACTCTCTTAACCAATCAGGACACAGAACACAATACTGTACGCTGTAAAAAAAAAAAAAGCATGCAAAATTACACTAAAAAAATCCGCGAAACAGTGAGGCCGCGATAGGTGACCCGCGTTATAGCGAGGGACCACTGTAGTTTGAAACCTACCTGGCAACAGCAGGCACTACTGCAGTCTCGCAGCATCACATAACACCATCCACGATGGATTCTTCATTCATCCCACACCCTGTGGGAGCAATTGTCTTGATGGCCCTTCAGCCAGAAAGAACAGCTGCTCTCAACGGCCTGCCAAAGGCTGCTGTAGAGTTAGTGGTCATCAGGGCTTGTTTGGAAGAGCAGAAACAAGTGTCTGTGTCAACTGTAACCATGCGCGATGAGCACAGGGTCTGGTTTTGGATTTGTTATTTTGAGGTGGTTTATTTGTACCAGGCATCAAAAACTAATATTTTCTCTTCATTTGAGGCCGCTCCGCTCCTGCCGGCATCACCTTGATTCACATCCTGCACTGGAGACACTCCATGGTCTTGGCTTATTTTCTGTGTTGTGCTCTTCTGGTAAATTATTTTCAATTTTGCTGGTGACTTTTTGGTATTACTACATTATCAAAACACAGAAGGGAAGGATGAGGTGCATAAACTCCTTATCAGGTTTGGTAGTTGCGTATATGATATTTTTTCCGAGGCCTCGGACCACCATTCACCACTGATATTGCTGAATTCTCTTTACCAACCCGCAGTCAAACCTTGAGGTCAGAAGATGAAGAAAATATGAAAACTGCTCATTTTGATCATGAGCAGAGTGGTGCAGCAGGAAAGATGCGAAAGAACTCACAAACTGCTGAACGCATTTCATGATCAAAACTAGGACCCTGCAAACAACAGGAAAGCTAAACACGATGAACAAATGACTCAACAATGTGTTAAAGCAACGAGAGGACTTCGATACAACTAAAGAAATGAGACAATGAGCGACAGGTGGTACAACATGAGGGCAAACAGGAAGCTGACCGGTCAAGAAATCTAGGAAAAGGGTTGTAGTTGACAAAGAGAGGAAATAAAACAGAAAAAGTGAGGTCAACTTCAAATAAGATATAAAGGTCATCATCATAACTGAAGTGTTTTCACTAAAAATCCCAACACCCAGTCAGAGACCCTATCAAGACGGTTATGTGATCCTGTCAAAGGTTGGAAATAAAAGTGTTTTATTTGAGGAAATGTTGAACTTGAAAGTACCTGAAAAGGTCACAACTCCGTTGGTAGAAGGTGATGAACAGCTGAGCAAAGCTGGAGAACCCAAAGGTGAAGAGCTTGTCCATCCGACAGCGGGACCTTTAGAATGTTAGAGAGCTTACAGAGTAGTAATTGATTTAACAGTTAATTTTTACATCAATTCTCAGCATGAATAGTAAATTATCTGTGCTCGAGTGCAAACTGGTTGGCATGACATACCAAAGTTTGTAGTCCAGGATCAGGCTCCTCTGTAGTTTCATCTTTCACAACTGCGGTGTCACATTTAACATCAAACGTCGCACAGGCTGTGTGTAATTCAGGGCATTCAGGGTCAAATTTTGTAAGTCATGGCAACAGGCCTGCTAGGTTTGATGTGAGATGGTGACCGAAAACAGGTGGACAACTGGACCGCCCTCACCTCATCGCTGATCCTGGATTATGTCACGCTGCAGGGGCCAGCCATGCCCGTTCATCTGTACCGACGTTGATAATCAGGCACTACGATGGAAGTGTGATGACCAAATCACGGCAAATTCTGTCTGAACTGTTTAGTCTGATTCTGGGATTTAGGAGCAGGAGTAACACCAGTGACTCCAGCTGGTTTCAGAACGCAGGCCAGAGAACCACGTCTGCATGTTGGCTCGCAGGTGGAAAGGTAGCTGATGCAGGAACCCACATTTATTCATGATCATAAAAAGTTTCAAAACTTCATAATTATTATCACAGAATACTAATACATACTTGAAGGTTCATGCTGACATTCACAGACTGAAATAGGCTCAGGTCTTGTGAAACATCTACATCTCCCTGTGAATGTGATCTGCAAGTTGACTCTTGAACTGAGAGTTGAATCCAAAAAGACGCTTGAGGCAATTACAATAAAGACAGAGTTCAGCTCCCAGAGGTCTTTCCAATCATCCACGCACTAATTTGATACTTTAATCAATTTTTCTATCAAAGATTAACTGGAACTTACTTTTTTGATGAGGGAAAAGGCCCCTTTGCTGGAACTTCTTGCAGCATATTCAAATTATCCTTATGGTGCAGAAAAAATAAAGAATTTAGTTACGGGGATCCAGCCTCTACACTGGGATAAGACGCAAAGGTTATAAAAGTCATTATCAGCCAGCTGAATAATTTAAAATATTTGTTTTTTTGCGAATATGTAGACATCCATGGGCGACGTGGCTCAGGGGTAGAGTGGTTGTCTAGAAACCCAAGGGTCGCTGGTTCCGTCCTCACCCCTGGTGACCCTGTCGAAGTGTCCTTGAGCAAGATACTGGACCCAAAATTGATGAGTAGGTTGGCGCCTTGCGTGGCAGCCTCCAGCATTAGCATATGTGTGAATGGATGAATGAGATGACACTGTGAAGCGCTTTGAGTGCCACTGAGGTAGGAGAGCGCTACATAAATTGAGTCCATTTACCACATACGGACATTTATTTACAGCATCGTTTAATTCCACAGTGAAGGCGAGGCCATCAAACATTGCTGGGTAATGTGACAGTCATGCAACATCAGCCCTGTCACTGGGACGCTCGAAAACAATAAACCAGCATTTACTTTACTGAAAGCTACATTATTGACACAAAGAAAACTCCTGTGACAAATTGGCCACATATTCATCAACTGCCCTCACGCAGTCCAGCCAGGACTCAATGTGACCTCGCCTCATTTACATTAGAGTGAGCCAGGGTAGCTGTTACCTCCAACCTGGAAACTAATGTGTTCAGCTTTGTACTCCAGCACGTGCAGCCATTTTTCTATGCATAAAATATTTACATTCAAAATAATTATCGTCACTTAGAGGATTTAATGAATTTTACTTTCATGGAACAGAAGAAATCGACAGAGTACTTTGAAAACTGCAGGTTTACAAAAGTCGCCTGAAGGTTTCTGACAAAGCAAAACTTCTCTTCTCCTTTCGTCAAAACACTCTCGGATCAAAGCTCCTCACGGATAGAACCACTCAAGGCCAAAAAGGTCCAGAAGGTCCTGCCATTGCTAAACAATAAAAAGTTACAGGAAAATGCATAACAAAAACGACACCAAAAAAATGACATAAATAGCATAAATGTCAACATTTCAAAACAGAGGATCTGACATTGCTGGGGTGAGATTTTGACCGATTCCTTGCAACCTTAAATTAGTCATAACAACAATGACATTATAGCCTCAAAGTTCCAGAGAGCCACTCTTTCAGTAATGAGAGTTGATGTTTTTATTGAATACCAGCTGTGCATTCACAGTGCTCTTTTGTGATCAGCCAGCACCTGCTCCAGCAGTATAGGGGCCAGCAATGTACACGATGCTGCTATCTGCCCAGGCCGTCAGAGCCAAAGAAGAACAGTAAATACGCTCATTACGGACAGCAGAGGAAGACTGTGCTGAATTCAAGCACGAATGAAACTCTGATTCAGTCCAAGTAGTACTGCGAACATGGTGTCACTACCCTCAGAAGCCTTTTGGTGTAGCTTCACAGTGTAACACTGTATTAGAGCTGACTTTCGGCGACGACATACTGTCGTAAGGACTGATGCGGCTGTCCCATCATAATGTCTAGGAAGTTTTACAGTTTATGTAGGTGCCGTTTGGTTGATAAAACAATTCATAGTTATGGAGACCTCTATGGTGACATGTACTTTGTATTTTTTGTTTTTTACCTGTCCTGTTCAGTAGCTGGGGCAAGCAGCATCAATGTTCCTGGTGCCTTGTTGTACTGAAGCAGTTTTATTCTGTATAGGAGGAATCTGATAAACTCCTCCTATCGCCATTTATGTTTAATTTTATTAGGAATGGTGTTGGTTCATTGATGAAGCTACCAGACTGAGGCTCAGGAGTGGATAGGAAGAGGGAACAGGGACAGGACAGGGAAGACGGGGGGGACAAAAACAACAACAATAGCAGAAAAAAAAACAACAATCAAAAAACACCAAAAAACAAAAACAAAAAACAAACAAACAAACAAAGAAAAAGTAACAACAACAACAAAAAAAGAAAAAACATTGGTTGCAGAATTTCCGGTGCAGGCTTACCATTTGGTTTAATATAATTTAAAGATAAATGTCTGAGTGTGTGTTTATGGGTCAGTTGTGCGCTCCATGCGTGTATACGCGTGTGTACGTGTATGTGTATGTGTGTGTGCTACGGTTTGTCTTGGATGCTGTGCGTAGCTGGCTGCAGCTGATGTGGGGGGGCCAGGACATCGCACCCCCAGTCCAGGATAGCAGGTAGTTCAGGACCAGACCACTAGAGCACCCAGAAACCCCCAGGACACGGGGAGCCCCAGGCCACCCCTCCCCCCAGGAAACAGCCACAGGCCCAACCCATGCCAGGACCCATAGGAAAGCATAGGAGCAGCAACCCCCACCCAGAAGCAACCCACAGAGAGACGGGGCAGACAGATGACCCCGGTCCCGCCGGGCATCCACCGCCCCCGAACAGAGCCATCCCCCCCAACCCACGATCCCCATCCCCTCCACCCATCCCCTGTTCTCCCCCTCCCCCCAGAGCAGGTGGGCTTCAGGCTATAGGCCACCACCAGCCAGCCAGCCAGGACCCCCCCACTCCCCCGAGAGGCCCAGCCCACCCGCCGGGGTGAGTCGAAGGCACGCACACCCAGGACCGCCACCCCCGGACAAAACAATCATACCCTCATCTTCCTCCATACAGGGGCTGAGAAGTCCGTAGATGCTGATATGGTCCAGGGCATCTCAGACTTAGTGAAACCGCCAGCGAGCGATCCACTGCACAAAAGCAGGGCCCGTGACCAACCCCAGCCCAACCACCACGCTGGGAAGAGGACCACCCCCCCCAAAGAGCTCCGGCCAGGCCCCCAGGCCTGCAATGGTGCAGTTAGCAAAGGAGGCAGCACTGGACCCACTCCCTGCCCCAGCTGCCCCCCCCATCCCAACATGGGTGCAGGGTGCGTGTTGTGCGTGGGAATGTAGATGTGATGATGTGGATGACTAGAATGTAGTTAAAATTGGGGGAGGCACCCAGGGCATGGAGCCCCGCCGGTTGCAGACGGCAGAGTCTCCCAGTACATCCTCATGCACTCCCCCAAGCCCTAAATGTCAACGATGTGATTAAAATTGGGGGGTCCAGCCCCTCAAGGCCTAGTGATACATTGGATTGATGTGATGGGACAGAGAGGCAATGAGAGGGGCTGAGGAATGGGCCAGACCTGCAGGGGGCCAACTTCCAGACTGGCCCCGCTGACCACCCCGTCACCACTGCAAACAGCCGACAGGGAGTCTAGCCTACCTGGTCCAGGGGTCAGATTGGAGCACCAAGGGGCACTGTCCGGAGATCCGGGAAGAGGGTCCACCACCGCGCAGTGTGAGGGCAGGGAGGGCCCAGGCCCCCAGTGCACAGCGGAACCCCCAGCCAACAGCCCGTGGTCGGGGCGCCCAGTTCGATCAGCATCAAGGAGGTCAGCCCCCATCCCTCAGACGTCCCCCAGCATCCTCCCTTTGTTCGGACTGGCGGCAGTCCAGGACACCGTGCCAGGGCCCAGCCCGCCCGAGGGTGGGCCAAGGTTAGCAAACCCCTCCCAAATGTGCGTGCAACCCCCCGGGGGAGCAGGCCAGCAAGTCCCAGGTGCCAAGCAATCCACCTCTACCTCGCTCTCCACACCCTTACCTCCCTCCCTCCTGAGCCCCCTCCCATCGTCCGGGGGCAAATATGCCCCAGTTGCCACGGCAGGCCCCAGCACGCCCCGCCAGTGCCCGGGGACCAGGTGACCACAGCCCCCCCACCGCAGGACCCCACCAGGAGACTGGTGCGAATCCCCGGCACCAGAGCCCAGGGCCCCCGACCCCCCCATGCCGGGTGGAGGCCCCAACCCAGCCCAAGGACCCCCAACCCCCAATCCCACAGGGTGCCGCCATGATAGGGGAAGCCGCCCCCGCGCCCCCCCACACCGTCCCTCAACAGGCGAGACCCAAAGCCGCCCCAGAAGGCAGTAACCCCGGGCCCACCAGCCCAGCGAGCCACTGGACACCCAAGGCAGCCAGCGTCCATAGCCACCCGCCCTGGGGCCAGAGCCACGAAGCCCAGCCCCCCCCCCCCCCATCAAAACTACGTGATGGATTTAATTATCGGGGACCAGATTTGTTCGAACTCTGACGATCGACTTTCCTCCCAAGCAGACATTCTCTCCATGGAAATGTGGTCTAATAAAAGGTTTCTATATTGAGTCATGCTTAGATTGTTCTTGGATTTCCAATTCATCAGGATGGCCTTCTTTGCGATGCTTAGAGCAGTGAGAAGCATGCAGGATTTGTTTACTTCCATATTAACATTAGTGAGGGGGAGGTGGGGATGGGGTACCCAAACCACTGTGATAGGTCTTTACAAACCCCCTGCCAAAAATTGTTAACAGGTGTACAAAGCCATATAGCATGCAGATAGCAGTCTGGTGAGCCAGTCGCACAATATAATGTTTGTTTGTGTGAGGCCCATCTGGAACATCCTTTGTCCTGTGTAGTGTGTTCTGTGGAGAACCTTGTAATTTATTAATTGTAGGTTACCACTGCGAATCATTCTCAATGTGTTGGAGCAGATTTCTATCCAAAAGTTAGGGTGTGGGTTGATCGACAGATCTTTCTCCCATTTGGATGAAGGAATATTGATTATAAATTCTGTTGTTGAAACTATTGAGTTAATTTTAGACAGTAGCTTAGGGGGTGAAATTTGTAAAAAATCTGTTATTCTGGGTGGAAGCTCTAAATCTAACTGGGTAAGGTCAAACCGTGCCGGTATTATAGATTTGAGCTGAAGATATTCCAGAAATTTGTTTTTGTTGATACCATAATTTGCTGTAATTTGGTTAAATTCTATGAATTCTTTGTCTTGGAAGATATGCTCTAGATTTTTAATCCCTTTATTGGCCTGTGCAGCAAAATGTATTGTTTTTTTATTTTGCAGGATGTCAGGATTGTTCCAGATAGGTGTGAGCCTGCAAGGGGTGTTCGAGAGCCCATTGCTTTTGAGAAGTTCCCACCAGGCTATGAGGGTGTTGCTGATGCTAATGTACTTAAAGCAGCTGTGATGCTTGATAACAGGGCTGATAAAAGGGAGATCAGATATTTGGATTTCTTTGCAGAATGTTTGTTCAATATCGTGCCATGCTTGGTCTAATGAGTTTGGCTTTAACCATTTTAGTATGTATTGTAATCTATTGGCCAAGTAGTTATTATAAAAATTTGGTAGTTCCAAGCCACCATAGTCTTTACTCTTTTGTTAAGTCTTTAAGCTTATACGTGGTGGCTTAGCTTTCCAGAGAAATTTTGAGATGTTAGAGTCGAGTGTTTTGAACCAAGTCCGGGGAGGTTGGGTCGGAACCATCGAGAAAACATAGTTGATTTTTGGCAAGATCATCATTTTCACTGTTGCTATTCTTCCCATAAGTGATATGGGTAGTGTGCGCCACCGGGTGAGGTCGTCCTCTATTTCTTTGATTAGGGCGGTATGATTTAGCTGTGTCAAGTCAGACAGTTTGGTGGAGATGTTGATGCCCAGGTATTTAATGTTCCCTGGCCGTAGTGGTGCGGCGAGCGTACTCTGGAAACCTGAGTCGATGGGCAGAGCAGTTGACTTGCTCCAATTAATAGAGTAGTCAGAAATGGTCGAGAATTTGTCAATGAGTGCTATCGTTTCAGGGAGAGATGATTGTGCATTCCGTAGGAAAAGTAATACATCATCAGCATAAAGGCTTATCTTCTGGTTCACATTTGTAGTGTCAATTCCCTTGATGTTGTTGTTTTGCTGGACTGCAGCTGCGAGTGGCTCTATGAATATAGCAAAAAAGGAAGGGGAAAGTGGACAACCCTGTCTGGTTCCTCTTTGGAGAGAGAAGCTTGGAGAAGTTTGATCATTTGTTCTGACACAAGCACTGGGAGTGCGGTAAAATATTTTGATCCAGTTCACAAAGTTATCTCCAAACCCAAACTTTTGTAATGTGGTGAGGAGATAATTCCAATTTACCCTATCAAATGCTTTTTCTGCATCTAGGGAGACAATTATGGCATCCTTGCTCAGACTGTTACAGTAGTCTATCAGGTTGATAAGTCTACGTGTGTTGTTGGTAGAGTGCCGTCCTTTCATAAACCCGGTCTGGTCAGGATGTATTATGTGAGGTGTTACTTTTTCGAGCCTTCTAGCTAGCGCCTTGCAGATGACTTTAATGTCTGCATTTATAAGTGATGTTGGACGATAGCTTGATGGAAGTGCTGGGTCTTTGTCCGGTTTAAGGAGAAAGCTAATAATCGCACGGTTCATGTCGGGTGGCAGGGTCGAGGTTTCCTGTATTTCAGTGAACATTTTGTAAAATATTGGTGCAAGTTCAGGCCAAAACTCTTTGTAGAATTCTGCAGGAAAGCCATCTGGTCCCGGGGCTTTCTTGTTTGGCATATGTTTAAGGGCTTCTTGAAGTTCCTCGATAGAAATAGGTGACTCCAGAGCCATTATTTGGTCTTGATTACATTTTGGCAAGTCAATTGTGCTTAGAAAGGTTTCAATGCAAGATTTGGATGGGTTAATCTCAGGTGAGTAAAGTTTTTTATAGAATTCCCTAAAAATGTAATTGATTTCTTCTGGGTCACAGGTTGTTTCCCCATTGGAGTCCTTAATGGAGGATATTGTTGCTCTTTCTTTGTTCTGTTTTAGTTGGTTCGCTAAAAATCTGCTGGATTTATTGTTCTGTTCAAAGTTCTCCAAGCGTAGTCTCTGCAGCTGAAATTGTGTTTTGATGTCGAGTAAATTATTTAGTTTTAGTTTTAATTCCCTTAATTCTCTCAGTAGGTGTTCCTCTTGGGAGGTGGCATAAGTTGTCTCCAAGGCTTTAATTTTTTCATTTAATTCTGTTTCGAGAGCTTTCTCCTGTTTTTTCTTATATGAAGAGTAAGATATTATTTTGCTTCACATGACTGCTTTTGCCACCTGCCACAGCACACAAGCTGAGACATCAGGCTGGTCATTTATCTCACAGAATATTGTCCATTCCTCCTTAAAGAATTTAATAAAATTGGGGTCCTTGAGCAATGATGTATTAAATCTCCATTGTTTAGAAAGCGGTGTTCTAGTTTTTTTTGTGAGTGTCAGAGTGACTGGTGCGTGGTCGCTAATGGCAATAGGGTGAATCTTGGTGTCAAAGACGTCCTTCACAATTCAGTTGCTAATTAAAAAGTGGTCCAAACGAGAGGAGGAGTGGTGCACTGGTGAGTAGTAGGTGTCTTCCTTAAGCGTGGGGTGGTGTGAGCGCCAAGCATCGCAAAGACCAAAATCATTCATGTACTGCTTTATTATGTCGGATGATTGGCAGTTGCGCTGACTAGCTGCTCTACTGATTCTGTCCACTTGTGGGTTCAATACCAGGTTGAAGTCCCCTCCCACTATGAGTGCTGTGTCTGAGTGGGCTGAGAGTGCAGTGAAGAAGCTGTGGAAGAAGGAGGGGTCATCAACCTCTGGACCATATATACTGGCCATGCATACCTCTGTGTTGTGTGTGGATATGGTGACTATTACAAACCTACCTTCCGGGTCTACGATGGTGTTTTTACAAGTGAATCAGAATGGCTATGCCTCTTTGCTTGGTGTTAGAACTCGCTGTGTATGTGTGCGGGAACTGTGGGCTTAACACATGATTACCTGTTTTAGGTAGATGGGTTTCCTGTAACAGGACAATGTCTGCTTGTAAATTTTGTAGGTGTGTTAAAATTTTTAGCCGTTTTTCACGTGAGCCAATTCCACGTACATTCCAAGACACAAACCGTAGTTTGTTCGTATCTAAACTAACCTACTGAGTGTAAGTTGTAATCAGTAGGTGAGTGAGAGAGAGAACCTGTACCTGTATCTTTGTGCACACGTGTGTGGTGGCGCCAGAGAGGATGAGAGTGCATGTGTGTGGCAAATGTAACAATACTATGTCCCTGCACTACAAACCATATAAACATCACATTTAATAATGACATGTAACACTAAACAACGACAGGAAAGACAAAGGGGAGACATAAATACTCACATAAATACACACTCCTGAGTAAACTCGGCATGTAGCAGTCGACCACGTGCGTTTTTATGTTTTAGGCTTAACACAGTATTGAAAGAGAAAGAAGAAAAAAACCAAAACAAAAAAAAAAACCAACGAATGAGAGAAACTGGTGTTACCTTAATCCATGACCTTCATCGTGCTAATACCATCCTCGGCTGAAGCCGGTGAGTTCTGGGTGGAGAGAGGAGACGCGCTTCAGTAGAGCCAAGGGGTGATCTCCGGATCATGGAACAGCTGGCCGTTAACGTACAGTTTATCCACGCGATGACAGCGCGGGATCCTCCGTCGATGAACGTCTTCCTGACAGGGAACAGGCGTTTGCGGCGCTCCAGCATCTCCTTAGGGAAGTGATCGTTCACGCTGAAGTCCGTTCCTCTCAGCTCCCTGCCCCGGCTCTTCACCAGCTCCTTCTGCTTGAAGTGCTCGAACTTCGCAACGATGGGTCTGGGCCGCCGGTTCTCTGGTCTCTTCCCTCCAAGGCGATGCACCCGGTGGAAGGTGATGTTCTTCACGGTCTCCATCGGAAGTTTCAGCTGTTTGTGGAGGAAGTCTTTGAGGGACATCTCGGGGTCTTCCTCCGTCTGCTCAGGTATGCCGGAGAATACCAGGTTGTCCCGCATGCTCCTAGCTTGGATGTCGAGGATGGCCTCTTTCATCCGTTTGTTCTCATCTCCGTCGCCCCTCGGTGAGTGATTTAATGGAGGCTTTAAGGGCTTGATTTTCAGCGGCCAGTGAAGCCACCTGTTGCTGGCTGAATTCCAGAGACTCTCGGAGAGCCTGGAACTCTCTGTGGAGGATTTCCACCAGAGAGAGTCTTGCGTCGAAACTTGTCAGTTTTTTGTCTATTGACTCCAGGATGTCTCCGAAATCCTTATCGGGCAATGAGGGTGCGCTGGACTGTCGGCTTCTTTTAGGAAGTGGGGTCGTCGTGTTGTCGGTCTTACCCATGAGGAGTCGGTGGGAGCACTCGTCAACGTACTCCTGCAGACTTTCCACTGTCTCTTCTTCCAGATTTATTTTGAAGATTGTTTGTGGATGAGAGAGTTGAAAGTCTCTTACCGTGGTTTGAGTTTCCGATTGATCTAACTGTGTAAATCGGCGTTAAGGAGTTAGCTTGTTCTCGTATCTTCAGATGCATGCCGCCATGTTGAATCACGCACCAGTGTGACGTTCACTCTGACATGCTCCGGTTGTCTGATCCTTTGTACTTTGTATTTCATGGAAGTTTAATTATTTAATTGCGTTTAAAAATAAGTTAATAGAAATTATCATTGTTATTTGCAAGAACTCAGATAATTAATACATTTGGCGAGACAGATAAAAATAGGCCTGTATCTTGATGAAAGTAGCGGCGTCACGGTTTTAGGAAGTTAGGTGGGGGAGCGCAGGAGAGCCCATCTACCCAAACTTGGTTTCCATGGTAACAGACCCTTTTTTCTGTTCTTCTCACCCTATATCCAATCTTTATTAATTAAAGCTTACGAGATGCCAAAGGCCAGTCAACCAGCGTCGTCCTCTCCACCCTGACGCCGTCCTGTCATGTTTGCTTTGACTCACACAGACATTTCCCTCCCGTCCTTCCATTGCCACCTCCTGCCTTGATAAGAACAATATTCCCTGTGTTGCTTATGTTCTCTGCATTCCCTTCTGTTCTCCGAATCATCCATTTTTTTTAACAGTGGCCTCCCTCCTCTACAGATTACCCTTTTGTACTGAGCAATTTAGGCTTAAATGTTGTTGCAGTGTGTGGCATATTTAGAGCAAAGTAAATGTCAAGGCTCTTCTCTTGAGTTGGATTTCTCGAATGTTTACTCTCAGAAACAGCCTTTATTGGCCAAGTATGTATGTATGTAAAGCTACACATACAGGGAGGGACCCTGGTTTTTCTCTATATTTTATATATATAAACATAAAGGCTGCACGGTGGTGCAGTGGTCAGCACTGTCCCCTCACAGCAAGAAGGTTCTGGGTTCAAGTCCCGGCTGGAGCACGGGGTCTTTCTGGGTGAGTCTCCATGTTCTCCCTGTTCCTGCTGGGTTCTCTCTGGTACTCCAGCTTCCTCCACAGTCCAAAGACATCAAGAGGGACCAGGTTAATCCAGACTCTAAATTGACCGTAGGTGTGACTGGGAGAGCCAATGGTTGTCTGTCTCTATGTGTTGGCCCTGCCATGGACTGGTTTTCGGAAGTTAGGTGGGGGAGCACAGGAGAGCCCGGGGAGCGCATGGTGTTTCTGACCGTGTTGAGGCCGTGGTTTTTGAAGTGAGTGGATAGTTATCGTGACGTGAGTTACAGTCTCATGGAAAGTTTATGTTTGTATTTTATTTTATTATTTTTTGTACTTGGGGGAATAAACCCAACCACAGTGGAGGACTCACGCTTTTTTCTTTGCTTTTTGAACATCCTACATTTAAGATGTCTTTATTTACACTGGAGAGGAGCTCACTAAACAGCCCTCACTTGTTGTTACTTACCAGCATCCAAATTCATGTATTTCTCAGCCAAGACGTGTCTCCAACTTGGAAAAAGCTACGCCCTGGCTCGCTGGAAGTGGTCTCATTTGAGTGGGGCTGAGGGCTGGGTTGGAAAATATGTGATGTCATTATATTGTAGCTGAGGTTTTCAACATAATATGATTGGCCTACAGTCGCCACCAGCTGCCATTTAAAAGATGAAAAATTGAATGAAAAGAATGAAAGATTGAAAAAGTCCAATTTTCATGTTCTCCTCAACATGAACACTCAATACATGGGGCATAAGAATGTGAGTTAACACTGTCCATTGCAATCATCAATCACGTAAAATGAGGCGCCCATGGCTACGCCACACCAATATTTACCCTCATTTCACTTTGGCTCGCGTCCCTCAGACTCGGATTCCAAATCCTCGTTTTGGTTTTTTTCCACAAGCTTCAAACATTATGTTTATATTCGCCACATAACAAGCTATCGAACCAATCACTGAGTGACTCGTAGCAGCCGCCCCTTCCACCCAGCTGGCCGTCTTCATCCTGCCGGCTGCAGCATCCCACAGGCTAAAGTGGGTTAGAAAATGGGAGAAACCATCTTACAAGACACCTGAGTGTTTAGAAGCCTATATCACAATGTACATGAGCAACTCTGGCACTCCACTGAAGCTCTGGGCACTCTGTTCAGTGGGATAGTAGTTGTCTTATTTTTTTAAATTAAAAATATCTTGCAGTCTTTACAAATTGTACCTTTACAAAGCTGTCTTCTCCCTCTGCTGAATCAATGTTGACCACATGCCTTTATCATCGCCGTGCTCCCAGCAGCCTGGCCGCTCCCCAGGGCAACAACAATGCTGCTATATTTAGATCCAGGAACCAGAATACGGTAGCCAAGTCAATCACCCCCATCCTGTGTGAGTGATGAACTGCTCTCAGCCTCCCACCAAAGCTCTGCAGGGGGCTGAGGAGCCTGTCCTCAACAGCAGCTGCCACATTACAGTAAGACATACCTTGAGTGTGTGTGTGTGGCTGTGGGGGGGGGGGGGGGTGTAGGGGCACACAAACATACATGTTCAGGGAGATATGGTGTGTGTGTGTGTGTGTGTGTGTGTGTGTGTGTGTGTGTGTGTGTTCGCGCGTGTGTGTGTTCGCGCGCGTGTGTGTTCGCGCGCGTGTGTGTGGTGTAATGTGAGGAGGTGAGAATGTAATCTTTACACACACATAATTTCTTTTGAGATATGCATACTAACAAATGTAAAATGTTCAGTCTATAAATGTGTAATATTTCAAAATGTACATGTTCAAATACAATAATACTCATGAATCAAAAAGATCTGCTGTGATGTACAACAGGATGGAGAAAACATCGCGACGCCCTCCCCCTTCAGAGGATTCCTGATCTCCATCTACCCAAACTTGGTTTCCATGGTAACAGACCCTTTTTCTGTTCTTCTCACCCTATATCCAATCTTTATTAATTAAAGCTTACGAGATGCCAAAGGCCAGTCAACCAGCGTCGTCCTCTCCACCCTGACGCCGTCCTGTCATGTTTGCTTTGACTCACACAGACATTTCCCTCCCGTCCTTCCATTGCCACCTCCTGCCTTGATAAGAACAATATTCCCTGTGTTGCTTATGTTCTCTGCATTCCCTTCTGTTCTCTGAATCATCCATTTTTTTAACAGTGGCCTCCCTCCTCTACAGATTACCCTTTTGTACTGAGCAATTTAGGCTTAAATGTTGTTGCAGTGTGTGGCATATTTAGAGCAAAGTAAATGTCAAGGCTCTTCTCTTGAGTTGGATTTCTCAAATGTTTACTCTCAGAAACAGCCTTTATTGGCCAAGTATGTATGTATGTAAAGCTACACATACAGGGAGAGACCCTGGTTTCTCTCCATATTTTATATATATAAACATAAAGGCTGCACGGTGGTGCAGCGGTCAGCACTGTCCCCTCACAGCAAGAAGGTTCTGGGTTCGATCCCCGGCTGCAGCACGGGGTCTTTCTGGGTGAGTCTCCATGTTCTCCCTGTTCCTGCTGGGTTCTCTCTGGTACTCCGGCTTCCTCCACAGTCCAAAGACATCAAGAGGGGACCAGGTTAATCCAGACTCTAAATTGACCGTAGGCGTGGCTGGGAGAGCCAATGGTTGTCTGTAACTATGTGTTGGCAGTGCCATGGACTGGTGACCTGTCCAGGGGGAAGGCTGCTGGGATAGGCTCTAGGATATCAATATAAATAGGCCTAAGTTTTATTTCATATTCACTTTCAGTTATAAAGTGATCAAAATTGATGCACTCACATCGGTCTTGTGTATTCCTTCAGGAAAAAAAAAGTTGTACAAAAACAACTAGCAAAACTCCCCAAACATGTCAGCTGACAAACTCTCAAGCACATCATCAGGAATAATCCATCTTCCCTCTCCACATGTACGCTCAGAAATCTGCAAACAAATAATCAGCAGTTGTTCGCAGTAGTTCATACTCGACCAGGCGCCACATTTGGCTTGTGTTTGTCCACAGCCGTTCAAGGGAGTGCCGAAGAAGACATGAATTAATTATTATACTGGATGAATTGCGTGTGAGGGCTGCACGGTGGTGCAGTGGTCAGTACTGTGGCCTCACAGCAAGAAGGTTCCGGGTTTGAGTCCCGGCTCGGGCACGGGATCTTTCTGTGTGAGTCTCCATGTTCTCCCTGTTCCTGCGTGGGTTCTCTCTGGTACTCCAGCTTCCTCCCACCGTCCAAAGACATCAATTAGGGGACGAGGCTGATTGATACTCTAAATTGACTGTAGGTATGAATGTGAGTGTGAATGGTTGTTCGTCTCTGTGTGTTGGCCCTGCGATGGACTGGCGACCTGTCCAGGGTGAACCCTGCCTCTCGCCCGTAGATGCTGGGATAGGCTCCAGCCCCCCCATGACCCTTACTAGTAAGGAATAAGCGGAAGACGATGATGGATGGATGGAATTGCGTGTGAGTTTGTTTTTCTTGCCAGTTTTGCTTCTGTTAACTATAAGTCGCCATTAGCCTCAAGCTAAATTTACATTGCCAGCTCTTTCTGCATTCTGGAGCCTTTGTGAGCTCTAGAAACCTATTTGTCAGTATTTGAAAGGCAAAATACTCTCTTCGGGTGAAGTATCACTTTAGGTTTTTTTAGGTTTAACAAATCCTTTGTTCATTTAATTAACTCGGCATTAGCTGTTTACATAAACAATAATGGTCCTTCTCTTTTGTCAAACTTCCTACAGTGGCATTGTTTCTGTAGTTTGTTTGAATAAAGCTAAAACACAACATAAAAAGGATAAAGAACTTAATTAACCCCGGGGGCATGGACATAAGCTGATTATGATAATCGCATGTTCCAAACAAACTGTGTTTTTGCTTTCTAACAACATAGTTTCCCTCCCCCATGTCCCGCGAGGTAAGATCGAAGGAATTAGATACTAGACCACTCATCTGTCATGTCACATTCCTTACGCAAGCCAGTTCCAGCTAATTAATGTGCAGAGGGAACACATCCGAAACATTTGACCTCTCCCAGCTTAAAAATAAGTCCCACAATCCTTTGGGTTGTTAGAGCTGCACAATGAGATGTCCCGATTTCCAGTGCTTAAATGTGTGCGGCGGTGATAATTACTGAAGTGCAGAGGCTAATTGGGACAATGCATATTAATTCATTAAAATGTCTCCCTGCTGGTATCTACTTCAAATCTGGGCCTCATCTGGAGAAAGGTGGGTGTCCTGGCAGGTTCCTGAGAGAAATAGGAGGGATTATTCTCAGATAATATCTGTCAGAGCAGATATTCATATCTGCCTTACATCCTCAGCTTTCCTTTCAAGCGTGGGTTATTTGCACACTTACCAGCTCCAAAAAGAACATCTCAATTTATTGTTTTGTCCATGAAGTTGTTCTTAAGAATTGATGTAATAGGTCAAGACATTTATATGTATGGGTGCATGTGTGTGTGACAAACTCACAAACATGACCAAAACTTGTAAGGCCCACAGGGGCTGTTGCTGGGGCATGTGTTGAGAATGGTTGCCATAGCTAAGTGCTTAGTATTGACTTCAGGCAAGGACTGAGATCCTCTGGTTTTTGTCCCATCCCATCCTGTGCATGCATTTGTGTGTGTGTATTTTTAAGCTATTCATTTGTGCCTTCTAGTACATGTTAAATGAAGCAGAGGAGCAGATAGTGATTGGCTTAAGGGCAAAATGAGCTTTTGCACAGCAACACTGGATACATTAGAGGGAAGCTCTGTGACCATAATCTATAGTTAATTTGTGTGTGTGTGTGTGTGTGTGTGTGTGTGTGTGTGTGTGTGTGTGTGTGTGTAAATGTTACTGGAGGCCATTATTATGCCTATGCAAGGACAGATCGAGAATATAGAGCACCATAACAATATCCACTGAACTATAAAACCAGATGGTTGTCTTGTCCATTGTTTTTTATGTTTTTTTTATTATTAACTTGAAGAATACATAATGAAGCCATGGGGTGAAAGGCTATTTGTGAGAATGGAAGAAGAAGGTGTGGTGTGGAGAGAAAAATCAAATTATGGCCAATCAATGGCCTTTAGAGGAGCTGAAAAGACCTGAGGAAATGTGGATAAATGGGAGAAATGAGCGAGAGAGGGAGAAATGAGAGTAGGGGGGGGGAGAGACATAGCTTATGTCAGAGTCGTGACCAAGCTGAGTGGTTTATGAAACAGAGTGTCGGTGAAAGAGAGGAAGATGAGGAGGAGGAAGGAGGCTCAGCTGGGGCGTGACTGAGAGGGGAAAATGACAAACTAAAAACAAAACATTGCCCCCCATTGTTTGAGAATCTGTTCGTTGAAAAATCAAGTTGACGTGCACCTCCAGGGGTAGTTCCAGTTACAGCAGGGTTTATCCTCTCAAACTCATCCATCAAAAAGTAAGAAGGTGTTTTATGTATTTCCCACCCACTCCTTCGCATCTTCTGATTGGCTCTGACCCTGATCCATCTCAGTCCACTTGCCTAAAGGAGCACGAGCCAATCAGAGGCATGGTAGGGCCGTGGGTGGGTGCTCTGGGTTTACGCATTAAGTAGGTCTGACATCTCCTGAGAGGAAAAAAATAATACTCTTTTGCACCCCATATGTTGCCTAACTTCCTCAAATGTAGATGAATGGATAAAAGTCACTCCACACCTATGAGAGCAGCAGAAACTGAATTCGGCTGATGAAATGTATCCAGTGACAGAGTCCTCACTGTCAAAACCATCTGCTCTGGGGCTTCTAGTACCAGGTCTAACAGATGGGAAAACTTAAGAAATTGTGCCAGAGCCTTAAACCATCTTCTTTTGAGGGGAATTATCATGTCCTAACCTCAAACAGGAGTAAACATGTTGTATCTGAAAAGGCAGGCTGGGGAGAGTATTTAGTGACAGAGAAAAGGACTTGTCTTGAACTGAGCAGGCTCCCCCCGATAATGTGACCTCTGGAAGAAGAGGGTGGTGATAATGTGTCAGTGAGCTGGATGTGAATCGGAGTAAAAAGACAAGAAGAAGAATGACTGCTTGATGCGTTTGACCAACTACGAAGGATCGTAATAACTGGACTACTACCACTAGAGACAGCACACAAGCTATCCTGCGTAAGGGGACATTCTGGTCCTCTCAGTTGTGATTACATATCCACAAAACCTTCACTTTTGCTGGCAATGCTAGCCTAGGCACTGGTGACGCTCACACCATCTGCGCCAGTAGAAGTCCAGTACTTTTGGTTTTACATTTCACATTTATGGGTACCTTGACTGTTTCTTGCACACTGGCACTTCTCTCAAGCTGCCTGTACTCTTTAAATTCCATTAGCAAGAGGCTCTGATCATGATATCAGCTAATCTTAATGGTCCAACCCAAGATAGCGTCTTTTCTGTGTTACTGTTAATGTTGTGGTCAGTTGCATTACTGCTTGCAGTGGAGTTAACGGGTGCTCCTGGCTCTGGTTGGAGCTTTGCTGTGTCATCGTCCGAGCCTTTTGGTGCCAGGCCAACACTTTTGACATGTTATTTACATGAGCTACTCAGCTGCAAGTGCATATGACAGTGCACACACACATCCGCACTATCATACAGTTTATGTTATGCTATGTTGTACATACCAGAAAAAAGAGAATCCCTTTGAGAGTAACTGCATGTAAACAGCCGTCATCATTATATCATATTCTGATATTAGGGGAACTTTCAGCTCTTTCATACTTGAAGCACTGATTTAACCTCTTTAAATACATTATTTGGGGTCACTGATACATGTTTTCACTTCAGCAGGTACCTGAAATGAAATGTCTCTGATAAGTGTAAATGTGCACTGAGTGTCACTTCCGTTGACGTTTGTTGTAAATACCAAACAAAAACAGGGCAAGCTCGCCCCCCCCCCCCACATGTTTCTGTAAATGTTATGAACGCGCATCAGCATGGAAAGTGGATCTGCGCTGTGAACCTCGGTAAGACGAGTGAACAGACTCCACCTGTTTATATTCCAAGTCTTGATGCAATATCTTTACGATAATAAATATATTTTAATTTATTTTGTTAAAGTATGAGTTACTACTGATGTATTGAAAATTATTTTTTGAGCTCATGCGAAAGAGACACTTCTTGTAGAATTTGCCCTTCCTGGAATCAATGCTGGTGCTAGCTAGGACCTATAGAGTAAGCTAGGAATAACAAACTATTACAGTGAAAATTGGCTTATGAGTGTCATAGCTACCTCGCTACTCAGTCGACTCTGCTTATTCCCCAATCTATGCACGCGCACTAACCCCCCCATCCCCAACCATCTTGTCGGTGATTGGCTGGAACATGTTTTTTATGTTTATGTGCACATCCTGTGCACTCAGTGTTTGTTTGCCGTTTGTGAGCCCTGTGTCGTCTCCAGAGACCGGACTTTTTCATAGTGGATTCAGGGGGCAGGCAGCTAGCGGATCAGGGGGAGGCGCCTACGATTTGAGACAAAAATGAAATCACACTGAAACCATGCAACAAGTCTTTGTGCACCTTTAAGGTTCCTGTTATTGTCTTCTGTTGGAGAAAATTAGCTTGCATTACTTTTCTGTTGCATCATACCACACAATACAAGAAAAAAAAACACATCAATGCACTCCAGTGCTGCTGTGCTACCCAACTCCAAACAGCCAAAAGATAAAGTTACAGGCCAGCTGGTGAGCACAGTGTTGCATTTGATGGTTGGAGGAGCAGCGGCGTACGAAACACATTTACGGTGTAAATTTAACAATCACAACTGTGTCACATCACATCACATATCAACTCGTTTCAGAAGGCTAAACCAAAAAAGAGATACAAGATGCGTTAATGTAGAATCAAAATATTACCCCAGCATCATTAACGTACATGTAGATCTCACTATAATTACAGCTCTGAAACGCCTTAAATGAATGCGTTATTATGGTATTTCAGTCAGTACTAACGTCATTCTTTCAGCACATCCAAGGCAGTGTTAACCCATTTTGTAAGAATAAATAAAAAAACATGCAACCACTAAATACACTAATTTGCAGGTTGAAGTCCAAATATGTGAAGTAGCAAGTACAAGACTGCAGTGGTTTAGCAAGTACCAGACTGCAGTGGTTTAGCAAGTACCAGACTGCAGTGGTTTAGCAAGTACCAGACTGCAGTGGTTTAGCAAGTACCAGACTGCAGTGGTTTAGCAAGTACCAGACTGCTGTGGTTTAGCAAGTACCAGACTGCAGTGGTTTAGCAAGTACCAGACTGCAGTGGTTTAGCAAGTACCAGACTGCAGTGGTTTAGCAAGTACCAGACTGCAGTGGTTTAGCAAGTACCAGACTGCAGTGGTTTAGCAAGTACCAGACTGCAGTGGTTTAGCAAGTACAAGACTGCAGTGGTTTAGCAAGTACCAGACTGCAGTGGTTTAGCAAATACAAGACTGCAGTGGTTTAGCAAGTACCAGACTGCAGTGGTTTAGCAAGTACCAGACTGCAGTGGTTTAGCAAGTACAAGACTGCTGTGGTTTAGCAAGTACCAGACTGCAGTGGTTTAGCAAGTACCAGACTGCAGTGGTTTAGCAAGTACAAGACTGCAGTGGTTTAGCAAGTACCAGACTGCAGTGGTTTAGCAAGTACAAGACTGCTGTGGTTTAGCAAGTACCAGACTGCAGTGGTTTAGCAAGTACCAGACTGCAGTGGTTTAGCAAGTACCAGACTGCTGTGGTTTAGCAAGTACCAGACTGCTGTGGTTTAGCAAGTACCAGACTGCAGTGGTTTAGCAAGTACAAGACTGCTGTGGTTTAGCAAGTACCAGACTGCAGTGGTTTAGCCAGTCTTGTGCACACTGAGGTCCACACGACATTCCAGGAACTGCTACTTCATTTCCATGAGAATTGATTTATCAGTAGGCAGTGCTTTTATATAAAAACAGAGACAAAAAAGAGAGGTGTGCTGATATGATATGGCTTGCACAAGGAATGTAGAGAAGGAAGAGTGAAAACACCACCGGGTTTCTACCTAATGGGCTTCGTCAAGGCGTAGGTGGGCAAGAGGGCCTTTTGTAAAACTCCACATTTGACCCACACCAAGCATATCAGTTTCTCTTTTAGTGCTTTTATATGATTTGATCTCCCAAATGTAACTGAGAGCAAATTACCAGCATAAATTAATATGTTGATCGACTCACTCCACCAATCTACGTAGTACTCCTGCTCTGTACATCGCCCTGGAATCTCCCTCAGGATTTACCGGATACCCAAACATGAGATGAAAGATTTCTCATCTAATCCAGTAACCAGACCTCCCTCCAAATGAATGCTGATGTCACTGTGTTCCTACTTACGTAATAAATAAGCAATCATTTGCTAAAATGTACCTTAAGTAACACAAGAACTGTATGAAACAATCCCATCGATGTTGAATTTACAGCTTGTTGCAACTTAAGTGGCCAAAACAGAACAAAGGCAGACCAAAAAAGCAGCATAAATGTAAGAGAAGGTGTTTTCAAACCTGGCTCTGCGACCGACTGCCGACCCATCCAGGGTTACCGCCCCTCTCGTCCAATGTCAGCTGGAAAAGGCTCCAGCCCCCCCCCCCCCGACCCTTAATGAATAAGCAGTATAGAAGATGGATGGATGGATGGATGGATTTCAAACCTACTGTATATCCATGTTGTTAGTAGATTGTTGTCAACATATTGGACAGCTCACGCTTTATACTGATAAATGTAAAATTTGCACCCAGCAAATCTGCCCCCACCCAATCCCCCCCCCCCCCCAAAAAAAACCCTGTAACAAGCCCCCAAACCACCAAATGTATGCTTTATTGATTATGCTGTGACAGGCACCAGGAGGACTGAGCGTGAATGAGCGCTGTCCATGGTGCTGATCCTCGTGCTGTCAACAGAAGGTGGTTTCTTATTCTGTGTGTGGGGGAAGGAAAGAAGGGAAATGGTTTTAAGATGATGGAATCAGGAAAACACCATCAGACAGATGTCAGCTGGACATCTGAGCAGGTAACTGAAGGTAGCGCAATGGGAAATATTCCTTTAGCATCATTTTATTCAACGCAGTCCAAAGAAATTTGAACAGCTAGCAGAAAACACAACATTACCTTCTACATGAAAGGGTGGGTGACTGCTAGTGAGAACAGCTGCTGCTGACTGGTGGTTAAACACAAGAAGATTTCTGCACCATTCTTATAGCAAGTATTTCCCAGTAGAGGTTCATGTTGTGTTTTCAGCTGTGGTTATTATTGCATTGCTGTTATTATTGTTATTGCAACTTTTTGTGTTTTCAGTTATTTTGGAGTTACAATTTGACTTTGTATGTTATTGACAGGGGCAGCACGGTGGAGCAGGGGTCAGCACTGTCGCCTCAGAGCAGGAAGGTTCCAGGTTCGAGCCCCGGCTGGAGCACGGGGTCTTTCTGGGTGAGACTCCATGTTCTCCCTGTTCCTGCTGGGTTCTCTCTGGTACTCCAGCTTCCTCCACAGTCCAAAGACATCAAGAGGGACCAGGTTAATCCAGACTCTAAATTGACCGTAGGCGTGGCTGGGAGAGCCAATGGTTGTCTGTCTCTATGTGTTGGCCCTGCCATGGACTGGTGACCCGTCCAGGGTGAACCCCGCGTCTCGCCTCTCCTGGGATTGGCTCTGCCCCCCCGCCCCACTCAACAGGATAAGTGGTAGAAAATGGATGGATGGACGGATGGATGGATCAATAGGGTGAATCTGTGCATCAATTCAAATTACTCCCCTGCTGAAGTCAGTTCAAATCAAATGCATAAATAATTTGTTGATCCCTGTGGGGGAATTATACAAATTGCAGCTGCTCCCATTTCATCTTAACACACAGGTACACATAAGTAAGTAAAAAAAGTGTCTAGTCATCATGTTATGAGTGTGGAGTGGGTGTGTCTGTGTGCGTGTGTCTCTGTATGCAGATGAAGATGTGCCATCACAGAACCCTGACTGGTGGACCAGTGCGAAGCCTGGGCCATGATAGGCTGGAGGTCAGAGCCAATCAGAGCCAGCCAAGTATAAAAGAAGCAAGATGGCTCATACAGGAGAGAGAGACAGCAGGCAGACACCTCACCTATCCTCCTCATCTTCCAGCTGGCCACATTGTGTGGGATAAGTCACTATATATTATTAGGTTGAGCTCTTGTGTGTGTGTGCCAGCAGTAAGGGTGGACTGCCATTTTTGTTTTAACAAGTTTTCTCCTGTTTTTTTGGTTAGCTAGAGAAAGGTAAGCAGATTGTCTTCTTTTTGTTTGAGTACACGGGTAGGTAAGATATTTTGTTAATGGATAAGACTCCTTTGTTTGTTGTTCTCAGCCTAGGTCCACCCCGAAGCCCTAGTGCTCGCCTTTCGTTATTACCATTGTATAATTTGTAAATAGACAATTTGTGAATGAATCACCTTCATTATTTGTGCTCACGAAAAGTCGTTAGTTGTGGCCACTTGGGACACGGGGAAGATGGGTCCAAATCACGTTATGCTCCAGAACTCCTAGACTGGGGCGTGACTATCATCACTTAATAAAATAAAAGAAAACAGATCAGAGAAGATGATTTAAAAGAATTGCATGCAGGTGAAGAAGGTCTTCAAGCTTTTTCTTAGATTTCTCCTTTCCTCAGCGTGAAGTTGGCACAAGAATCGATAATCAATAAATATCTCTCTCAAGCTTCCTACTCAGCCCCCGTGTTCCCACTCACACATCCTGGGCAGAATTCCTAATTGTACTCCTGAAAACCTGAAAAACTCACTGACAGGACTGAGAAGAGGAATTCGGGGAATGCCACGGTAATTAAGTGACAGTGAGTTTGGCCCAGAATATTCTCCTCTTTAATGGCGGTGCTTGAGTATGCACTCAGGCGAAGTGTGCATTACTGTGGATCAATAATTGATGTGTCACGTTCGCCACATGGAGCTACAGCAGGGATGAGTGTGTAAATGGATACACCACACACCCCAGACGAACACACATAAACACACACTCACCAAAGTTTTCATGGCAATAATTCACCATTCACTATCCGTTATTTTGGTGTCGTAAGAGTGTGATTTTATCCACATGGCAACTGAACACAGAGTTAATTTAAAGTGTTTTACAAGCACAAGATAAACAAAATTTGATTAAATGAATAAATTTATGCAGACAGAAGTAAACATGGCACTCGAAACATAAATTCATTTACAGCAGTATGAAAAGAACACTTTTTATAAGCTACATTTGGTGCAAGTTCCAGCAGTTGGCAGTCTACTGACTAAAAAGTAGTTCCACCATCACTGTTTTAGCTCAAGGGGCCACCGGCTGACCAAATGCCACAGACCTAACGCTCCTGCCAGGTTAATACATTGGAAACAAATACATTTTGGGCCCTGCAGGCTAAGCGACTTAGTCAGAGTCATGTGTGCTGTCACTACATTTAGCTCGAGTCTAGGTGGGCTTTCCAGAACTCAAGCCAACCTCAACACAATCACCATAGCGCTTATTGTGTTCAGTTCCTGATTTATCAAGGTCACCGTGAACCAAGCATGGGATCACTGAGCTAAAATGCTTTGACATGCATGCTGCTGCTGCTGCTGCTGTTTATTTTTTTATTTTTCTTCAATGCCCTCTTAAAGGATGCACATCCCCACCTGCTACAGCTGCAGCGAATTTTGTCTAACCATCATGGGGTCATCACAAAGTCCCTTTAAGGTAAGTGAAATACAGAGAGTTGATAATCCTCTTTTACTGGGAGTCATAATTGGAAGAGGAAGTCATATTGCACTTACCTCTTTTGCCAAAATGCTGTATTTCACATTTATAAGAAGAAACCACATAAAAATGCATCTTAACTGCAACGCTCCTGTGGTATTTGACCTAGAAAATTTCCTCATTTTTTTTCAAGCAAAAACTGAGTGACTTTTTCTATGAAAATCTTTTAAAAATTGATTTTACCGCTCACTTGGGTTAAATGTAAACATAGCTGTGGGACTTACTGTTTGCTAGTTTTTTCCCCCCAAAATACTGGATTTAGGTCATAATATTGTCTATCGTTTTGTGCCATTTTTTTGATTCTTTGTATAGTGAGCAGTAAGAAGTTCTAGTTATAAACTAGAAGGTACAAACTGTGTTTCTTGACTTTTTGCTTGAAATTCCTGAACTGGATATATGAAGGTACAAAAGCCAGTGTTACCATATATTTTCTAGAGAATTTCATCAGTCAATCCAATTTCCCCTCTGTGGACAGGCTCTGTAGAGCTTTGTATTCGGATCCTAGCTTCATATGAAGACAAATGGAATTAAAATTTTAAAATCATTTGGGAAATAAACAATTCAGAGTGGAGATCAGCAGACATCAACAATTCCTGAGTTTGTGAGGTGTTGCATTGTGTAGAATGAAAAGAAGTCAGAGAGAGAGAGAGCGCGAGAGCTCATGGGCCAGTTTTCTCGGCCAGATATGCAAGATCAGCTGACAGCTCTCCACCGTCAGCAAACTGTCACCTGAACAAGAAGAGGACAGTTGACTAAAGAGAATCCTGCCGACTGTGTTATGGATACCTGAGTGCACTTGAATAAATGTTGCTAAATGTTACTCTGTAGAGGAACTGAGCTGGTGCCAAGCTAAAGGCTCAAGTTCTGGTCTAATCAGCCAGATTTCTCTATCATCAAACATCATCAACCAGTCAGGACCTTTTGACATTCCATTCTCAAACTTCCCACCTCAGTCTTTCTTCTCCTTCCATGGAGGCACGAGAAAGTGAGTGCTGTATGTTAGAATTCATTGTAAAAGTTATTAGTTGTGTACCAAAACTCATATTTTAATGAGCAGTTTAAAGAATCAAAATTGTAAAAATTTGCAGTGAGGTTTGGTTGAGAATTTGGATCATTCTTCCAAACTGTGATCAGTTTAGTAAATATTTAGTTTTTGTTACTTCATTTATTTTCTTTATGATCCCCATTAGTTTATTCCACAGGACTCACACAAATGAGGAGACATTCAAACATTCTGGCTACACGCATATAAGATCTGAACAAAAAAGTCCTCAATACTCATAATGTCAGCTCAACAAAGCTGAAGGTGGCTAGAAAAACCCCCCAGATCATTAGATAACAATACCCTACACTGCTATGCACTGTAAGATGTTATCTAAATTAGCCCTGCAAACCATTCATTCAGCATCACATGTAGAGCACCAGATTCAGCCCTACTGACTTCACTCTATGGAATTCTTTTTAAATTCTGATTTCTGCACAAATTCTGCACATTTGTGTGAAATATTTGATACCTTTTTCCAGTTTGACATAGCCGTGTAAACTGCTGTTTGCTATGTTTGTTTTTTTAACCTAGATCCAAAACATGGGATCTAGTTTGTAACAATGTTTATCATTTGTGTGTGTTTCATGCATGTACTGTTGGTATATACATGTAGGTTTTCTTGAGGAACATTCATAAGTAAGGCATAAGTAAGTGGAGCAGTGGTCAGCACTGTGGCCCCCCAGCAAGAAGGTTCTGGGTTTGAGCCCCGGCTGGAGCACGGGGTCTTTCTGTGTGGAGTCTCCATGTTCTCCCTGTTCCTGCTGGGTTCTCTCTGGTACTCCAGCTTCCTCCACAGTCCAAAGACATCAAGAGGGGACCAGGTTAATCCAGACTCTAAATTGACCGTAGGCGTGGCTTGGAGAGCCAATGGTTGTCTGTCTCTATGTGTTGGCCCTGCCATGGACTGGTGACCTGTCCAGGGTAAACCCCGCCTCTCGCCTAAAGGCGGCTGGGATAGGCTCCACCCCCCCTGACCCTTAACAGGATAAGCAGAAGAAAATGGATAGATGGACACACATTCACGCACCAAAACACACACATACACACACACACACACACAAAGACCTAAATTGCCAATGAAGATGTAATCCAACACGCACCCTCTCTTCAACACGCATAGTTCAGGTGTTACAGGTGAGGCAGAATGTTACCAAGACAACAAACAACTACATCCACCCAATAAGCACTTTCTAAATGAAGAAAACTCATCCAGGCATGCACACATGCACAGTAACACCCCTAATCCAAACATAAACACACACACACACACACACACACACACACACACACACATGCTGACATCACCACAGGGGTCTTGTGTGATAAACTGTTCACAACCAGACTAATGAATCGCTATTGTGAGCTGCAGCTGGGTGACCCATCCCTGGAACGGCTACCCAGGTGTTATGCTAATGCTCCAGCTTCAAACAAGAGCATCACAACAGTGAACGATGTCCTAGGGTTGTACTGCGTCACAGGAAGCATTTATCAAAACCTTGAAGCCATTCCTCGTTTGCTGGTGGACATGTTGTCTCATATCTCTTACCACCAGCATAGTTGCTTGATGTGTTTGTTGCAGATACAGTTTTACTGAGCTGGCATCAAATGAAGCAGTAACAGAGACAGACTGTGGTGACAGAGGATTAAGAGCAGTAGTCAGAAGGGTGTGTGTGTATTTACCAATAAACCTTGAGATCCTGATGTCATCTGAAGGACAAAGAGATGTAAAACTGGTTTTCAGGTTGGGTTTTCCAAAATTGTAAAGGGAAATAAGGAATTAAAACTCTTTCTTAGTCAAAGTGATACTTGACAAAAAAGTTATCGTGCCTTTCAAGTCCTTACAAATAGATGTCTTGAGCTTACAGTACGAAGATGTTTTTACCTCCTACATCACTTCTTTAAGGCTCCAGAATACAGGGAGAACCAGACACATATATTAGCAGTGATGTCATGGCGACCCTCAAGTAACGCCTGCAGCACCGTCCAAAATTGCCCGCTAAACAAACCCTCAAAGCCCTTATCCCGGATATAATCCATGTCTTCTTTATCCAGCTGTTTGCTCAGTCACTTCTGGTTCAGTGCCACTGTGAGTGGACTTGGGAAAGCCAGAATGAGTTGGTCCAACTGAATTCACCAGCTGCTC
Organism: Aulostomus chinensis; assembly: GCF_037954235.1. Taxonomy (NCBI): domain Eukaryota; kingdom Metazoa; phylum Chordata; class Actinopteri; order Syngnathiformes; family Aulostomidae; genus Aulostomus; species Aulostomus chinensis. The sequence goes on along the minus strand of NC_141341.1, from coordinate 22,397,598 downwards.
ACACATGGGGCTACTGTGAAGGATTATAGTTAGGTGGGTTTAGCTCAGATCCAAGTGTTTGTGGTCTTTGGACTGTCTTGCTGTTTGTAATTGGTGGCTATGGGGAACCATCAGCCTCAAGCTAAAAATACTGTAATTGGCTAGAGTTTCTTCATTCTGGGGTAACAAAGAAGTGATGCAGCAGTAAAATTAAAAAAAGCCATCTTCCTGAGCTCAAGATAACTTTTTGTGAGAACTTGAGAGGTAAAATAATTTCTGGGGTTGAGTATTGCTTTTACATTTTACTTCATTTGTCATCCAGTGATGAATATTAGCTGGTGAGGTTCAGTGGTGTGGGGATGTGAGCTTGCTGTAATAAAAAATGTGTGTGTGCGCGTGTATGTGTGTGTGGAGTGCTTGGAGTTGATCTCTCAAGCCAAGGTAGCAGAAAGAAAGGCAACAAAACTTTGTTATATATCCAGTAACCCAGGGACTCATCACTCACACGAGCTGCACACTGGTGTGAGTGATGAGCCAACGCTTTCATTTTAATGAGGATTGTTTTGCTTCCTTAGGATCACACCTGTCAATAATCAATGCCTGTTTTTGTCCCTCGCTGCCAAGTAGGTTTTAATTGAGTGTGTTAATGTGTTAATATGATATATGAGAGAAGGCCATGATGCAGCAGGAGCCAGGATTTACTGCTTTCACCATTTCCCACCATCCTCCACTGTGGGAGACTGCTGCTCTGCTCTGTTTTAGTGGGGTTCAGTGTTCAGCAGCCCAGTTGATTTCATCTCTTCCCCTTCTGCATTGTGTGCATCAAAGAATGGTGAGGGAATCTGAAGAATGCAAGTCAAATATTAAAGAAAGCGCCCTGTACCGGTACGCCAGCTATCCCAGTGGCAAGTCGTCTAAAGGAGAATCAGATTCAAAGACACGTTACAAAATGGCCGCAACAAGAAATGTCAAGTTGGAAAGCAAGCAATTCACAGAGGAATTTACTAAAAATGTATTCATCCATCCTTGCTCCTCGCAGAAAAGCCTTTTTTTACACACACACACACACACACACACACATATATATATATATTAAATGTAACTATTCACAAATGTGGTTCATTAACTAGTCATTTGTCATATACTGTAACCTGTATGGTATTGTCCTACTAACGGGGGCACAAGAACCCAGATCAGTGCTCCCCAGGTGCCATTCTAGTTCAACTGGATCATTGGGTGACGATCAATGCCGCCAAAGAACAGTGTGATAGTGAAGAACCAATATGAGGGGTGGATTTTCTGGACTGTTGTAATGATTCTGAGCAAGCAGTCGTGTGTTTTGTCGGTATGAAGTTAATGTTCTGCTGCCAAAACTGAATCAGCTTGAAGATGAGACAAAAAACATCTCAAACCACTAAATCACAATGTTGGGTTGATTAACCACCAAAGGGTTTTTCAAACATCCATTTGTCTGGTGTCATTTTGTCTCATGCTACAATAATGTCCTTGGGTCCTAGAATATAGCTGCCCTGCTACAGCATGCTGATGAGGTGAGGAGCCAATATTTTAAGGATCCATAGCGGACGCCTCCAGAGGTTGATCGACTTGGATTGTGAGTATCGAAACAAAGGCGTGAGATGAAATGTGAGGACATGCTTTATCATTGGCAAACGCAAAAAGGTAAATAGGGCAGGCAGGCAGATTTCAGTTTTGCAGTTCAGCGGAGTCGTATTTTTAGTCATTTTTGGTCAAAATTCGTTTTTCTTTTGGAATTTTGTTGCACAAATCCCAGCTGTTCCCTGCTGATAGAAAACCTGAGCTGTGAGGTTATCATGAACAAGTTCCTATTTATTACTGAGTACTGGCATGGACACAAACCACATGCATCATGATATATCGTGACAAAATGTCCTCTACAAAATTCATCTTGCTGTGTATCACCGAGTTAGTCTGACATTGTTTTGATGTAATTTTTTTATGTATTATTCTACATTTACGTTCTAATTTTTAAGCACAAAGTTGTATATTGTTCCTGAAACCCCCAAATGTAGCTGCCGCAACATAATAATGAAAAGTCAAGTGCTTTAAAGTTCGTCTGTCACTTCCTGAAAAGTAACGTCATTTGATATCTAACAGAACATACAAGGGCCACAATACAATTTCATCATTACTGTGATATAACTACTACAGGCAGGACTATTGGTACAGTACTGTGAAAAACAAATCCCAGTATATTGCTGTATTGTATTTATTGCACAGCAGCACTACTAGTTTTATCGTAAGCCCTGTAATGTAAACTTTAAATTGAGCATATTTACTCCATTTAGGATGGAGAGACCTTTTCTGTCTTTTCTGTGGTCATGCAACCATAAAAGTGTAAGGCTACATCATCGTCATCATTAATTACACACTCAGTAAAAGTGAACTGTAGGCCATGTTCTTACACTGCATCAATGTTGCAGGATTTGTAACTCCACAGGTCTTTAACTCTTAAATAAACAGTCATACACTTCATAGAATGCATTTCTGATTCCAGTCGGTGGCACAGTGGAGCAGTGGTCCTCCCTGTGGCCCCCCAGCAAGAAGGTTGTGGGTGGAGCCCCGGCTGGAGCACAGGTTCTTTCTGGGTGAGTCTCCATGTTCTCCCTGTTCCTGCTGGGTTCTCTCTGGTACTCCAGCTTCCTCCACAGTCCAAAGACATCAAGAGGGGACCAGGTTAATCCAGACTCTAAATTGACTGTAGGCGTGGCTGGGAGAGCCAATGGTTGTCTGTCTCTATGTGTTGGCCCTGCCATGGACTGGTGACCTGTCCAGGTTGAACCCCGCCTCTCACCTGAAGGCTGCTGGGATAGGCTCCACCCCCACGACCCTTAACAGGATAAGCAGAAGAAAATAAATAGATGGATGGATGTATGATTCCAGTCTTCAAGTAAGCAACTACACATGCTTGCTTCTGTCTGATCCAGCATCTGTACATTTACTCCAAATATGTCGAGGCTGTTTGAAGGCTGTTAAACCGAGTCTGCTAGGAGGAGTTTACTAGGAGACCTTTTTTTTCTAAATGCCACAAAGAATCACTTGCTATTTTAGACATTATACTGTATATAAGGAATATAGCAATCATGTCAGTACATTGGCAGCCCTGTTTTAACCCTTGAAAAAGAAAAAGATCTCTTTGGTTAAATAATGGTTTTGATGTCTTGAATGATGTTTTCAATGCAAATCAGGTTTATTCACTGAACTCAAGAAAAAAAGACACATCAATGTTGAAGATGATGGTTATGTTGTTTTCCTTTATGAGCATTTATGATTAAAATTGTGATGTTGCTAAGGGGGAAAAGAAGTTTGCTGCCCCTCCCCCTTGATGTCCAATGAGTCCCACTGAACGTTTACACACGTTTTTAATCTGGTTTGAGCGACATCATATTTTGTCCCCCTTGCTAACGTCCAGTGGCAGCTGGATTGGAGTATAGACGTTCACTCAGTCCTGACTACGCTTTGATGAATATGTTTCATATTTTGTACACGACATTGAGAGATAGGTGAATCAACAAATTCCTTTTCTGTATCAACCTTGATATTTTCGCCATGTCTTGATGGATTTTGTGCAACATTTTATTTTTTTTTATTTTTTTTGTGCAACATTTTATTGTGTCACTGGTGATCTGAGACAAGATGTTGGACATGGCAGTTGCACACAACTGACCAGGGTTCCCTCAGCCCAGGTTAACTATCTTTTGGTTCCAATCTCACTTTGAGTGCAGCATGGCTCCTGATAATAAAAAAGTCTTGTTTTGTCCGTGCCATGGTTTCAGAGGTTTTAGGCTGGAGGAATGATGACTTGTTCTGTGCATTTATCGCTCTCCTTCCTCAGCTGCAGCTCCAGATGAGTCATTCCTGCTGCACTCAACTCATCAATATTACAAAACCCTCCCTCTTCATTCCAGCGGGCCCAGGCCACATTACTAATTTAACTTTTATTTTTCTGTTTGCTCTTCCTGCCTCACCTCGGCCTGCTGAGATAAATCAAGGAGGTTGGAAGGAGCGACACAGTGAGCTGCAGGGGATCTGATCCTGAGTGAGGAACGTGGTGGTGGAAGGCATGGATTTAAAAGATCACACAAAATGCAAGCTGATTTTTACAGAAGAGGAATATTAACCAGGAGATGTCTTTGTGTGCGTGCTGGCCTTGTATTATGTTATTAATTAGCATCCCTGGTGCTCAAACACTACAAAGGTCACCCTCAGCCTCACCTCCTCTAGTTGAGACAGTAATGGTGTAATTGGACATCGATCCTACTTGATATATCCTTGAATTAGCGAGAGGTCAGGCAGGCTTTTTTTCAAGGCATGCAATTATTCATAGTCCCAGTCCAGGTCGTTTGTTTTTGGGGTTTTTTCTCATTTTGACAAATTTGAATTGATTAGTTGTTGGTTTTTTTCCAGTATTTTGTGATGTCATGAATTGCATGCTTGTAACAAAGCCACATGTTACATAAAGTCAGTGTAGCCTTGGTGTATCCTCAACTAGATGCTATTAACTAGCGTGTTAAGCCAAGTCTAATCCTCTCATGCAATTAGTGGCACTGTTATAACTGGCTAGTGTGCAACAGATGTATCAAGAGCAAAAACGCAGGGCTCCATTTAATTTCCTGCTTTCTCGTCTTCTTTGGATGTATTTTGTGACTTTTAAGCTTTCAGGATTCTGTAACCAAGTTTATAAACTTGGTTCCACTTGGTTATTAGTGGTTCCCCACCAGTCTTTCCCTTCACTTTTTGTTTTGGCCTTGAACCAGTAGATGGATGCAGATGTAATGGAGATTAAAGGATTAAGCCAAGCGTTCATATGTCCCCTAAGTGATTTCACATGGTGAACTTTCTATTTCCCTCTGCTTTTACAATTCCAAACTGCATAAAACAGCCAAAGTAACATGGCCAGCCAAGTGTTGTCATCATGAGGCAAGAGCATTCAAGAACATTCACAGGAAAAGCCTTGTCTGAACTCGAGACTTTCATCATAATGGGAGGCAACGCTGTCACAAAGGAACACCAGCGGTGCGGATTGCAGCTTTATGCACAATCACTGGCCTCCGTCTGGGAGATGATACTCTTCATCTCTGCACCAAAGATGCTGCTTCATTAGTGGTAAAGCAAAACACAGAGGCGTTTCACCTTGCTCACCAAGACCTTGAACCAGCTGCCAATTTCACGACAAGGGTAGGATGCTGTACTGTGGGAAAGGAACACGTGGCTTTTTCTATGAGAAAATAACTTCTTTAAAAAATATTTAGAAAACAGACTTTGACAATGAAAAACATACACAGTTTCATAAAGAGCTCATCTCATTTGTTAAATGTTTAGCAGTGAAAATGGTATGGCGTCCATGTAGTGCAGTGGTCCATCATGCTGCCCATGTTACAGTTCCTTGTGTTGGCTCAGGCTTGGTTGGGTGTCTGTACACTGGAGGAAGAGTGTGATCTCTCCCACGACTTCCCCCCGGTGAAACTCCTCCCAGTCAAGTGAAAAAAAAAGTTGGCCTGTGACTCTGCATCTGATCTGGATTGGTGATGTACAACTGGCAAGAAAAACTGCAATTCAAAAAAGTACAAATGTAAAATCCATGTAGCTGAGGAGCTTTAGGACAGCCGCCTCCCAACATCCACATCCACACACACACACACACACACACACACAAACACACACACACACACACACACACACACACACACACACACACACACACACACACACACACACACACACACACACACACACGTCTCAACTACCCCACACACATTAAGTCCTCCTATGTTGATCTTGCAGGTGAGAACATCCTCTTCCCTCAGCCAAAGCAGATTAAAGGGAAGCGATGCAGTGTGCAGTCGAGGCATTAGCGAGAGTAGCTGGGTGCATTAAAACGAGCTCTCCTCGTCTGGCCGGCCAGGAAAGTCTGTGAATCCTGAGGAATGATCACCTCACAGTTGCTGGTGAAACCATTTTATATTCTGACTCATTCACCGCTTCTCTTAATAGGTGGTAACATTTAGAACTGATGTAATTTTTTAGCACTTTAATGTGTTTCACACAGACAGAACTCACCACAGGAAGTGCAAATTTAAAACTCATAGGGAAGATTTATAAAAAGAAAATCATCTGTCTGCCTCTGTGGAGAGCAATAACTTAGCTGCACCATGCATACCTGCAGAACTGCTTTTATACCTGAAGATCGGGGTTATGCATAAACATCTTCTATAAGTTAAAAAAATATGTATGTTCACAGTATATAAACCATACTTACTGACCAGGCAGTTGGGCCCATCAGTCCTTTTTCATGAAGCATAACCATTGTCCCCGGTCTGCCAGGGTCTTCTGTCCTGGGCTTTCTTTTCCAGTTGTTTCTGTGTCGAACCACTCTGCTTCAGGTTCAGTTTTTGGCCATCCATCACCATTTAGCTCGTCTTCCTCTGGCTGTTGGTCTATCGTTGTTGGGCTAATATATGTTTATGATCCCAGGCATCTATTGATGAGTGTTGGTGTGTGATTGTGGTCTTGGTGAGCCACACACACACACACACACACACACACACACACACACACACACACACACACACACACACACCCCACACACACACACACACCCCACACACACACACACACAGACATGGGAACAGAAGGGACTTACAATGAACACAGATCTGAACCTTATCCTATCAGGTCGGTCACAGCTGGCACCAATGTTAGCAGTACCAACCTAGCCACTGGTGCAGCTAGCACTATCTGTGGAGGTGGACAGGGGTACACAGCAGGAGGCTGATTACTTCAGGGGGTAAAGGACCACTGCACGAGTGCCTCCCCTGGTCCTTCACAGAGTGGAACAATGTGTTCCTTCCACATACTGGGGCCTATTATTGTGAATCTCCTCAATGACAGGCATAAAAAAGAGGCTGCTGACTCTGCATGTTGTGGAGGGAGAATGTGTCTCCTCAGAGGAAGGAGCAATGACCAGGACAGCCTGGAAATAAAGTAATTTGGGATAACAAGTGTGGAGGGGTAGATAATTTATCTAGGTTTATTCCCTCACAATCAACCCAAGTACTGGTTATCAAGAATTGATCATTTTCTAAACCATGCTCCAGAAAAGGGATGTATCATATTTGTGTTTAGAGTTTAGTGGTTTGTAAAAAATCCAAATCAAAGGGAACAAAACTGTAGTTATCTGGCTCACAATTGACCTGTATCCTCTCTGACAAATAGCGGGCCAAGATGCAAGTGAGAAAACACAGACGTTGCAGTTCAAGTCAAACCCACAGGGTGTTAAACTCAGTTCAAACCCACCGTGAATCATTTTTCTGCTGAAAACTCCTCTTTTGGAACCCAGCAGACCAGAGAACAAGACGCACCGTTCACCAGATTTAACAACTACTTGCAACAGGCATAAATCCAGTCAGCCCTCTTGGAGATCAGCTACGTCAATTTATGACCACCAGCAGGCTGCATGGGGGCTAAAATATTGAGTTGTTTCTTGTTGCATCTCAATATTTCACATCGGTTAGAGTCTTGTTGCTCCACAACTCTGCTCACAACATTCAGAAAGTGACTCTACGAGGACAAAGCTTACTTCCCTCAAAGAAGCCATCAAAACAGCTTGGACACAACAGCGAGATGGTAAATCCAAACAGTGGGCGACTGTATCTCTGCTGATATCTCATGATATTAAATCCAGTAGAAAACCATTGTGCCTGAATGCAGCACAGCCTAAAGCCAGTAGTTCTCAGTTGGTGCTTATCAAGTTATCCTCAATCATTATTCATTTGCTCCTTGTTTCAACTTTCCCTTCTTACCTTTGAGTACATTACCTGAATGAATAGTCTTATTAAAGCAATCAGTAACATTTAAGACCATCACAGATTATGGGACTTATTAATATAGGTTTTTTTTTGGATGCCAAATAAATGTAAAAAAAAAAAAAACTTTTTCAGTGATAATTTTTTTACAACAAAATCCCTGTTTTTTCTTTTCCTGTAAACATGTTTGATGACTCATCCTGCACAAAGGGGTGTTCATAAAAAAGAAAACTCTTCCTCTCTTTTTTATGTCCTTCCCCTATTCATCACACAATGCACTGGGGTCCCTTTTTCTCTAATAGACTTAAATTGCCTGATAAAGGGTTGATAAATTGTTTCATTGTCACATAATGGCTGCCTTGATGTAATCCAGTTTGTTAGATAACATTTAGGTCTTAGAGGAGAATTACACAATTAAAACATTCATTCACGCTCAGGCAGACGGAAGGCGAGCCAGAAGTAGCTGTGCTGCCAGTGTTCCATAATAACAAGTTTAGAGGCTATAAAACGAGTGTCAGAAAACTTCCTGCCAGAAGTCTGATCAGAAAGTCTGGTGGGGCCCAAAATAGATTATTGATCCAGATTCATCAGCACAAAGCTCATCAGAAGTAACCAGTTTGACTTGGGCAAGTGTCTGGTGTCTATACGCTGTCACGTCATTCTTTCCTATCAGCTGATGTCAGCACCCATCAGTATCTGCTACAAGATTCTCTCTTGCTTCACGATTCTACCACAGAACACACGCAGCCAGGATGTGACGTTCTCATAGAGGGGGCTAAGTTGAGCGATAACGCAGTCGTAAGGAAGACACGTATGCAGTCACAGTGTGGCTTTTTGTCAACAACAATCTCTCACTTTCTTTGATACCTCCTCCAATGAATGCTGACTCAGTTCAGCGCTGCATTGAGGTACAGGTACAGGTGAGGTTCAGGGCAACAGTCCTGCAATTGTATTTCCTGAAAAGATAAGTATCCAATTACACGTCCAGTTCTATTCATGATTCTTCCACGTTCATCTTCCTGTCATGGAGATCGGGTCAAACCGAGGAGTGGAAAATGCTCTGACTGGCATGTGTAGCCTTTTACTGTCAGTATACCAGCACGTGTCAGGAGAGAACACTGTTCCCAGGTAATCTGTCTGAGGATGCTTCATACTTGGTCATTTTATGAAAAAAACAACAACAAAAAATGACAGCATTGGTATTGTAGAGATGATTCCCATATTTTTTTTGGAAGACATTCTTTTTACCTCGTGTGTAGAAAGGCAGGTTTATTTTCATCGGCCAATTTTTGAGAATGGCCAGATCTCTCATAGCTGATTGGTGAGTGGGACTGGTAATGGTAATCAGTCACATGACAGTTTATTAATCATAGCTATCTTAAATTAGCTTAATACACGACAGTAGTAGAAGTGTAAAAAAAAAAAAGAAAAGACATTTAGGCTTGGGTGTAGTTATGAAGATCCATCCATCCATTTTCTACCGCTTATCCTGGTAAGGATCGCGGGGGGTGGAGCCTATCCCAGCAGATTTCAGGTGAGAGGCGGGGTTCACCCTGGACAGGTCACCAGTCCATGGCAGGGCCAACACATACAGACAGACAACCATTGGCTCTCCCAGCCACACCTACGGTCAATTTAGAGTCTGGATTAACCTGGTCCCTCTTGATGACTTTGGACTGTGGAGGAAGCTGGAGTACCAGAGAGAACCCAGCAGGAACAGGGAGAACATGGAGACTCCACACAGGAAGATCCCATTCGTGAGGCGGGGCTCAAACCCACAACCTTCTTGCTGTGAGGTGACAGCGCTGACCACTGCTCCACCGTGCCGCCCTGGTTGTGAAGATGTATTGAACTAAAACAAGAATATCATCTTCTCCGTTTGAAAAATAATAACGTTTTAACCGCGTGCTTTGCTTTTTCCAAGATATGACATCAGACCAAGTAGATGCTCCAAATTGCCCGTCCACAATGTGACAACTTAGAAATGCGACAAGATGCCCTGGTCTCCCCTCCAGAGTCATTCACATTTTGACTTGACTCTCATCTCTACATGAAAAGAGGACACGCGACAGAAGAAGTAGTACTGGAAGATGATTGCTGCCAGAAAATGAATTATGGGCACTGGGAGGCACATTCTGTCACTCTGATGCTATCCAGACATAGTTCTCAGTTGTTTGTTGTTGGTTGGTTTACTGCGGTTAGTAACTAGTCAAACATTAACTTCTATATACTATGTAGTATATAGGTAAAAGTACTTGCTGCTGCTGCAATCCCTTGGAGATGGAGGTGGAGAGATTTGTACGAAGACTAGCTCACTGGGGTCATGAAGTCCAAGCTTGCAGGTGCATCTTATATACCACAAAGACTGTGTGTACTTAGATAACACATGCCAGAATATGTATGTTTTGAGATTTTCACACACAAGCAAGCAGAACACAGAGCTGCCACAGAGAACCGCTCGCTTCCCTTTGTTCATACCAAAGAGTTGAAAAGAATCAGTAGTTGGTGAAGTACGCATCAATTGAATCCTGAATCGGCACCAAAAGTCTTCCAGCCATTACTCTCATCCACTCTGCCCACCTCATATGACAATGTGGTAACTGATTTTAATAAATAACTATTCATGGTGTGTCCCATGGCAAACCTTTAAAGGTCACATCTAAACAGAATACTAATGACACGAGGAGACAGGACGAGGTGTGGAGTAACTGATAAAGGTGAGGGAAAGCCAGAGTCACTACACGCTGCGACCGTTGCTACAAAGGCCTTCTATTTCTAAATGAGGTCATGAAAATCACATTTTTTTTCCCCCAAAAAATAATAACACAAAGTCAAATTACTCCCCAAACCCATTCCACAGCAGTCGACTGTCTTAATGAGGGGCCACAGGGCAACATTTGAGGTGCACCCCTCATAATTTTTATATCGTAGCTCATTTTTTATTTTTGTCCAGCATGCAACTGCTGCCCACATGCATTTGCTTTTGCATGTCTCTCTCTTTCATTTAATTTTGATATGATGCCTAAATACAGATGAACAGATAAATCTGTGCCGTTATGTTAGAGTTATATAACATGGAATTAATTGGGGCTCTCGTTTTGTAAATCCCACCTTAAAACAGGGTCAAACAATCACAGCCAGATGTTATTAACCACATGCATGTTTCAGTGCAGAACAAAGAAATTGCAATAAAATTAAATTCCCAACGAAGCGAGATAATGGAAAAAGGGTAAAACCCTAGTAAATACCAAGTTTCAATGGAAGTGAGGTTGTGTCAAGTCATTTAATATTCTGAAAAGATACTCGTGATGTTTCCAGGTTACTGTGTTGAATTAAAATGAGTTAATTTTCTTAACAGGTTCTTAAAAAAAAAAAAAGTCAAACCCTTCAGCAGATGATGTGGGTTTAAGGGTCGCCTGCTGGGCTCTGTGCCAAACAATGTCAGATAATTCCCATAATGAATCTGACTTTGAGGCTGAATTCTAGTCGTTGTCAATAGCCTTTCTATGACAGAATATGTATAAAGAACGTATTTTACAGTACAGTCATTTATTTTCATTTGGAATGTTTTTTTAATGTTTATAAAGTGAATTTGCTCATAGGTGAGTAAATTGAATTCAAATGACAAAGAATGTGTTCTTACAGGGTGCAGTTCTCACTGCATAGGGATCCCTAAACTCCCGTGTGTCGCTCACTGAGGAGTTACGCTTAAATCCTTCCCATCAATAAATGAGTTTAAGGGTCCTGTCATTTAAGGGTGAGGGTCTTGGGCCAGTGCTTTACCCTTCTTCAACTAAGGTCAAACAGGTCTAAAGACACTCTCCTTCTGAGGTCTCGAGCTCAGCACGAGGCAAGCGAAGGTCTTTCTAGAATACTGAAATGAAGGTCAGTTTTCTGGGCCGCCGTTTCCCACAGTGACCATCCCGCCCGGGGAAGAGGAGATGGAAGATGCAACTCAACACGATCGCACTACTCGGTTACGCAAGACCAAGGAAAGTGCAACAGCAGCACTGAACCCTGGCTCAGAGCAGGGAAAGTGCCAACAGTACACAAAACACAAAGGAGAGAGGGAGGGAGAAGAGAAGGGGGTAATTCAATCACATCACTGTCCTCGTTCACAGAACAAAGAGAGAGAGCTGGAGAGAGAGAGCGGGAGTTATGAGCAACTAATGAAATAAGTAAAAGCTGAGACTGATATTTGTCCCGGCTCACTGAAATAGCAGAGGTGAGGAGAGGGTGAAGGTGGAGGGAAAACAGGGAGGGGAAAAAGCTGGGCAGTAAAGAAGTACTTGGTCTTTACGACTGTAACTCCTTTGGGTCAAAAGGTCATCAGTGCAAGTAAGAGAAAAGTACCCCATGTAAGCCTGAACCCTCCAAGCCAAGGAGCTCCACGCATGACCACGCAAACATACACGCCATCAGGCCTTGAACACACAACCCCACCAGTTTCTACCCTCCAGGCTGTGCTCGCTATCATCCACACTCCCATGAACCCACCACTCCCCGGCCTGACAGCCAACCCTTCACCACGTATAGTCGATGATTATGACTGAAATGATTTCACAACCCTCCCAACCACAAAACCATGGCCATTTCTGTCAAAAATGTGACGTGATATTTAAGTGAGCTCGTGTTTGGCAACAAACAAAAGATGACGGATGAAGCAGGTCTGATGAAAACCCATCCTACACTACTTGCTGTATTAACTGGCACGAAAAACAATTTGTGGCAGACAATAATTCCTTCACGCTGTGCTGCTTCTGATGAAGAATTTTCCAAAACAGAGGATTTCAATTGTTTATAGAAATGAGATTCAGCATGACATATTCCACAAGAACAATTAATAGAAGAAAAACTGGAACGTAATGTGACAAAAACATGGGGCATCCATCCTGTAAATACATGTGATTTTCTATATGTGAAGTTTTATGTGTAAAAACATGTAAAAATTGCACGTCAATGTACAGAACGCATGCTTTCATGAGTTACTTTTCACATTGGAAATGTGAAATTTTAACATTTGGTTTTTGGTGTCTTGTGTGAAGCAATCCCCAAGTGTAAACTATGATACTAAATATGAAGGCCATGTGCAACCCTTACAAATACTTATGAAACCAATCGATGACATGTTGGACCTGCAGTATGTGAATCTGACTCTATTACATCTGGATTATATGGGAAACCTATTGGATTACATGTTGGACCAATGGGATTAAATAGCAAGTTTATATGAAATTCTTGGAATTACAAGTGAAACTAATATATAACACATTGGATTATACAATTTATGAAATCTGTGTGGAACCAATGTGATTTCGTGACAGACCTATGAGAAATCTGTGGGTGGGACTTAATGTGTATGAAATCTCTGGAATTACATGTGAAACCAGTGTGAAATGTTTAGGTTTGCATTGAAAACGCAACAACTGGTGGAGACCAAACAGTAAATGTAACCCAAGGCAGGACTCGCTGATATGGTATTGCAGTAAAAACTTCAGCACTTGGTTTGATGACCAGAGATCAGCCCAAAGTCAAGCAAACAAAACACATGGAGTGACGCAAAATATCAAGGGTCAAGCACCTGAAAAAAACAAGGCTGGAACACCAAAGTCAAAAGAATTGAGATGAACTGGCACAGAACCTAAACCAGGAAATAGCAGGAACAATACAGGTTTGACCCTGAAGGCAGGGAAGGTTCGTTCAGACAACAACGTAAATTATAATGTGGAAAACATGAATTTGCGATGTGAAATCTGTGGGATTATATCTGGTGTCATTATTCCATAGCTCGATGTTCTGCCGTCACTACCTCACACTGCTCCAAAATAAGAGATTCACCTAGGTGTTGTTTCCTTAAGGGACGGATTAAATTTTTGCAGAACTCTTGAGTCAGTTTGCGTCACTGCACTTGAAAATGTGCATTTTGTCGTCTTTCCTACGAATAATCGTGTGCTTGTATCTGCATGAATATGGAGAACACAGGAAATGCTTCTTTTTCTGAAAGACATTGCGTGTCCAGACAGCTGGTGTACTGGATAATGACGATGCCTCTGGAAATATACCACTTCCAGATTAAAATTGTTCCTTTGATGACAGCATGTAGGACCTTTATCTGCTGTCAGAATACAAAATATTATCATCACTAATGCGAACCATCAAGGCCATTTATTGAAGCTCGCAGGCCAAGGTTTTAGTTTCTTTGACAGCTAGCGTGCAAGCCAGAAGGCTAACAAGTACCTACTTTCCCATATTAACCCTATTTACAACACTTCTTTAGAAAATACCTCGTTTGACTTCATAATGGCCTGCGCTTAAGAGAGTGACTTAAATTAACGATACAGTGAAACAAGTACATTTCACAAACACTGTCATCGAACGTCAAATGGCATCATGCCTCTCAAAATGTTCCTAGATTCCAGACGTTCTACCGCCTTGGAGGTTTGAGTGCTCCCTTGTCCCATTGACATATGACTGCCATATACACCCGAGAATGGTAATAAAAGTCATTTGGGAACACTAGGAATTCCTTAACTTATGTATCATCTTCATCAAAACAATTTTTTAAAAATTCAGGAAAAGACTGCGATTAGATTGTGGAACTAGAACAAAGGCATGCACCCAGTTTGTGAAGCATTCTCACAGACTGATATCAGACATCGTTTGTGATAAACTTTTAACAGTTGCCGTCTTTGTAACCACATAAATGTCAAGTTGCAATTGCCTTGTGAGTCAAGAGACAAGAGTGACAGAATAAAGTGAACCAATTAAATGACAAAGTGTACACAAAATTATTATCGTAGTTTACACCCGTAACAAAATGAGATGGGACTAGATTTTAGTAATTTTGTGTCTGCTGAGCTAACGTATATGTAAGGAAGAACATATACGTTAGCTCAGCAGACACAAAATTACTAAAATCTAGTCTCATCTCATTTTGTTACAAGAAAGAATCGGAATTTATGTGCAAGCTACTCATCAGGGTGGTGGGTCGTGCTTCCAGCATCAAATACGCAAGAAAATGCTATATTAGCATGCTAGTATCATCATGGTGGGCAAAGCTACAGGGAAAACAACGTTTCACTGGACAGACAAAGAGACAAACCTCATACTGTCTCAGCTTAAGGAGTTGTACGTTTTTCTAATTTATCTTCAGATTTAAGTCCGTCATTCAACAGGCACGCCGCTTGCTAACTAGTTTAGCGTTTGAGCTAAACTATGACACAGAACAAAGTCTGACCCACCAGCTGTAAGGGAACATACTGCCACGTACTGCTTCAGGGGCGGATACGCTTGGATGAATAAATCAGTTCTTTCCTGTTCATAACAGGAGTCCGACTAAATGAGCTGCATATAGAACTCTCCTGCATCAGCGCGTGTAAACCTGATGTGTCACCGTAGCTCTCTTCCCCCCTAAATCTGCCCCCTGCTATTATGGGAGAGAACTGGATGAGCGTAGTGATACTGTTGGGCTTGTATGTTTCATTATTATTAATGCCAGTGTGATTTCAGCATCGATGTTTACTTTCATTTGGGGCAAAACCGAGACTTTTCACTTTCACGCTGTTTTTTTTTTTTTTTTTTTAAACCAGCAGATTTAAAAGGATTGTATTGGTCAGCCATTGCTGTTATTTTAACGTATGTCCATGAAATAGAGTCCACTGACTGGACCCCCGCATGCTTGCATAAATACGACCTGATACAAACATCAAAACAAAGAGTCTGAATTCAATCGACGACAATTTCCCTCTCAACTTGTTATGAATCCCATGCTGTGCATGGAAATTGTAATTCCACTCTTGCCACCCTGGTTGCATCTGCGTTTGATTTGTCCCACCCTGCTGTGATTCCTTCTCCTCTGGTTTATCTGTATGTCGGCGCAGGATATCAACGACATTCTTTTAAATAAAACACGTTGTATTTGTAGCCGCTTCCCCCTTGTGTTGTTCTTCCTCTCTTTGGAGAAAAAGACTGTAATTTTATGAAAAGAAGAGAGGAATGATTCTGGGAGTCAAGTGTAAGACAGTTTCATTAGCAGAAGATGAAGTGGTGAGAAGAAAGGGCACGCCGGCCATGTCAACAGAATACGTACTACCGGAATGAAAGGCTAATGAGACATGATTATTACTCTCTCCAGCGGGTGATTAAGAGGCTGACCACCCTTCAAACCCCCTCACTTCCCGTATCTCAAATCCATCATGGCAGAAATTGTCTCAGAAGGTTGTTGACTAGTCTTTCCTTTAGGAACGTGTCATTTTTTATTTTTCTGCTTTGACAGCAGCGGTTACGCAGGCCAGTCGGGCCTCCGATGAGCAACCAAACTTGTCCAGTCCAGAGAGACAGTGAGTCATCCCCAACCTTTGGAGTTAATCAAACCTTCCCACAGCTCTTCCAAGTTATGTGAGGTGTGACAAAGTATAGCTGATGTCTGGCTCAGATGGTGAACCTCAGCGTTTGTGTGTGTGTGTGTGTGTGTGTGTGTGTGAGAGAGAGAGAGAGCAAGAGAGGGAGTCAGACAGAGAGAGGGAGAGAGAGAGAGCCTGTCCAACTCTCACATCAACTGAGTCTCTGTCTGACTCACAGGTTCTTTCCTGATTTTGTAGACCTTGAGTGAAATTTCATTTTCAGTTCCTGAAATCAGTTCAGGGGTTCACTCTACTTTTGTGTAACGTCTTGTTCAACTGAATAAAATACGCCAGTAAATACCACACTTGTGAATTTGGAAGTCTCCGTGTGATTTAAAAATGTCCGTTGCTAACAAAGTAGCTAAGACTATGAATTTGATCAAGTTGAAAGCAGAAATTTGCATTTGTGCATTTATGATTAAAAATTGTAAAAAGTGTTGTTCATTTGTGGAGATTTTGCTGACCAAAACATGGAAATCTCAAACTTTTGTCTGCCACAGAGTTTATTTTTTAAAGTCCCAGTCCAACAGTAAAAATCCCACTGACTTTAGTCCAGCAAAAAAAGAAAACATAAACATTGATTTTCTCTATTTTTTTCTCCATATTATTCATGTATTCAATCAGTAGGCCAAATTTGTCCCCTTTGACCAACCCTATACACTGACGTCTCCATCCATCAGTGCTGACGCTCCACTTCTCAAACTGTTTTTTCTACTTTCCTGTCAGAAATGCTATCATTGTTAAAGGAAGATGAACAATTTTCTCATTTGTAGCCTGAATGCAACATCAGGACAATAACAAGGCTACTTTCCAGCCCAGTGTGTAAAGAGCATCTTCCCGATATTTATATCATCATAATATGACAAAAAACAATTGAAAAAACTGGCATTTTATGATTTTATTCCACACATACTGCATGCTGCAATAATTTAGGTTATAATGACACATGCCGCTGAAGGCAGAGAGGGGGGGAGCTGGAGGGGGAGGAGAGAAAGAGGAGGGCTGTGCGCAACGTCGGTGCCAATCGGCGCAGCGCTATCTAATTAAACCCCTACCACGTAATCCCAACGACACCATCCCCCCGTTTAAATCCACTCCACCGGCGCTTTCACGCTGTCCTCCGCTGCTATCCAGTCCCTGTCTTGCCCTCGGAGCACCGCAGCACCGTCACTGCTGCCTCTCGCCTCCACGGTAACATGTTTTGCGGGATTCTGTAACAGTCTAAAGGGCCACCTAAAGTCAGCCACTCGGCGTGTGCGTGGATGTGTGTGAGTGTGTAAGGAGTGTAAACCAGTCGGAGACTGCGATCAGTGTTTTTTCTTAGGAGCACCGGAGGAAGGCATCCAGCATCCCCGCATCTCTCCCCGGCTGTCCTGCACGGCGGCCCCGCTGAACCGGAGCAGGGAAACCATCCAACCTCGTCTCCTCCACACCGCGTCGCCTTCATTGGGTAAGAACGACCAGCCGAGGCTTGCGTTGTACCTCCCCAGCTGCACAGTAATTATTAGGTATGAAGCGCGTCTTGAGGAGGGATGAAGCCGTTGTTGTTTACCCGCTGAAGCGGTGTGTGCTCCAGCCGTGTGGTGACAGTGAACGTCGCAGCAGTTTAAAACATTCCCATGTACTCCCCTGCAGTTTGTCTCATGCCGCTTGGACAGACGCTTGTGTTTACCGCACACTCTCCCGACGTGGTGCTGAAATTGTTCACGACAGCGAGACAGTTTGTTGAGGCGTCGGGGTGATAGTGGCGCGCGGGCCTGCCATTTTTTTATGAATGATCCGAGCGCGGGACAAGAGAGGACGGTGCTACCCCGGACCCTGCAGGTTCCTCTTTGCAGGCTTAGTTTTTTATGACTGATCGTGTGTGACCTCTGTGTTTCAGCAGCCAGCTACTTTTATTAAAAAAAGTGTGGTTGAAAACATCCCTGTTTAGGCTGTACTTTTAGAACCTAAACATGGATGTTGTGCATATTTTGCTTATCTCATGATGATGTAAACTGAAGGGTTCTAAAGACAGAACTTGGGTATCAGGATATCTGATTAGAACCAAACTCCTGCTGTTGTGGTAAAGCAGGACCCCTCTTCACGCTGCTGTCTCTGCATCACATGTATCATATTCAAACGTTTCATTATTTGATCCGAAGCCGGATCTTTGGCAGCCGAGAGTGAGGGGTGGCATGGCCATCAGGGTGTAGGCCATGTCTAATGATCCTCACTCAGCTGATCAGGATGCCTACAAGCCTGTTCACCGCTGAATTCAGGTGATAAACTGATGCTGCTGTTTCCTTCCCTAAATCCCACCCAGCTGTTGCAGACCTTCAGAACAACCTTTAGCTGCTCCCTGTCCCACTCCACGTTACGTTTAATCAGAAAGTCCATTGTTGTCCCCTAAAGGTCGTTTCTTACACGATTGGCAGCCGTAGGGATGAAAGGCATTGTGGTTATTCTGTATTTGTCATTTAATGAGAGATCAGATAAAGTGGCTATGGTCTCAGGTTGATGGGGATCTTAGGCTGCAGATAACACCTGATTCAGCTCTGGAACCATATCACCATTCAAGATAAACTAAGTCCTCCAAAATGTTTATTGATGTGTGAAATGGGAGTGGGCCCAGGCGTCAACGCTGCAATAATATTCCATGACTTTATATTGCATGAAATATATACGTTGCTATTGAAAGAGCTATCATTATTCCACCATCTCCATTTTTAACAAGTTGATTATTGTTATTGTTGTGCTTGTATTCATTTGGAAAAGTTATAACTCCGCGCATTGTTCAACATTTAATCATGGAAGCTGACAAATTCTGTGAAACTGACAGGTGAATGCAGCGCAAAAAAGTACTTCTGAATTTTTAAAAGGGAGGTTTTAGTCTGAAGTTACGCCGCGACGAATCGTAGATGCATTGTGTTGCAGTATCATGGTTGAATGGCTGTACTGCTGTGCTATGCAGCTTTATTGTGGGTGAAGTTACATTTTATATTGTGTTTTGCTCTGATTCCCACTGAAGGCACATTCAGACTTGGCCCGGTTGTCCTGTACTGTGCCGAAGCCCGATTAACCCCCTCCCTTCTGGCCTGCTAGCCTGCACTCGCATTGCTCTGCATCACGACGTCGCTGAGCAGCGTGAGTCTGGTTTGGAATTCTGAGGATCAGATTTGATATTTCATCACAGGAGCAACACAATAGATGATTCACTTGCTCGACTGCACGCACTCTGTCACGCACACTGTGACCAGTAGTGACAAGTTCACACTCTAAGCCAGACAGCAGGTTTGTTACTTGATTTAACATACAGCAAACGACAGGCGGAAGATAAGCAGCACATAAACCAGTACTCTCACACCCTCATCACGCCGCGACCTCTCTCATTACAACGTTCTATGAGGAACATTTTTCATGCTGCATCTGTCAGAGTTCACTCACTCACTGTAATGGTCGAAGCCCACCCAGCAGCTGTACCGTTCTCAAGGCCACCTCTCTCAACAGTGCCAGGGTCAACACTGCGCAGAGACGCACTGTGTTGATCTCAGCAGTCCAATGACTGCACTTTACAAATCATTTAGTGCGAGAAGGCCCTGATTCTCAATGCTACGGCTGAGGTTGCGATACAAAAGAAGTCTGTGTTAGGAAGGATCAGGGAAACGTACTCAGGTGTAAGTTGGTACTGCTTTAAGGTTGTGTGACTTTCAATGTCATGGTTGAATTGATTAAAAAAAAGTCTGACCTCAAGGGTATCCGACTCAGAAGCTGTAGCTACAGTAATGCGACGCCCGAGCAGCTCTATCTGGGTACTTTGGTTGGGATTGCTTGACTCACTGTCCCAGCCAACACGCACTTTCTTGCTATATTCAGATGTTCATTTAAATCCCATCTGTCTTTTTCAAACCACACAGCACAAAAATGGTGCTGGAGAGCCTCCTAAGTTTGATGCTAACAGCCACTGACCAAGCATGAGTGTTTGATGTGTTTGGAATGAGAAGGGGTTGGAGGTACAACTACCCCCCCCCCCCCGCCCCCAACTGCGCTGTTTGGGTTGTGAAACAGATTCTGCTGTGGACATGTGTTGGGTAGGGGCAGAATTTAGCTTGCGTGTGCTAATGCTACTCTAGTTACATAAGGAGATAAGAGTGTGCTGGAGAACCACTCACTCAGTCACACAGGCTCACAAACACACACACTTCTAAATTTTGTATCTACACGTCAGCAGAGGCTTTAACCCCTTGGGTGTTAAGCACAAGGCAAATGATTGATGTTGCAGTCAAGGTGAATTTTAGCGAAACAGGTGAGCTGCGTGGAGAGAGGAGAGGCGGCGGTGTGTAATGACTATTTCATTCACATCTTTTCTTTGTGCATTGAGCGTCAGACATACATTGAACAGGAACAATCCAGCTGGCGCACACAGGTGACCTTGGTCTCTTGTGATGCCAGCCATGACCACATGATTGCACAGAATACACAAGTACATGGCCTGAAAGTCACTTTGAATTAGGGTTTCTGTTATATCTGGTGAAGGCAGCGCACCAAGCACCTCGGTGGTTTTTATTTCAACGAGACGAGTGAAAGGCTTGGAAGTGCATGGAGGCCTTGGGTGAAATTACCCCCCCCCCGTTGCCTGCTGTATGTGTATCTTCCAGCAGCATGATGGCTGTGGAAGGCCCATGAAATTATCTCAGAGGACAACTCTTGGGGCTTTATGGGAAAAAAAGAGTATGATCGTCATGAGAATCGCAGTGAGATGGAAATAAAGTTTGAGGGTGAAATGCTTATGTGGTCACGGGGTGGGACTCAGTAATGGGAATGGAAACCATCCATTCCCTGTGTTTGTAGTGGATAACAGGGGGCAATATTGTTCAAGTTATAATATAAATGAAATATACAAAATGCAACATCATTTGTCTACACTCACACCGCCAAACATTTTAGTTGTGTGCGACATGACAATCCTTGCTCAGGTGACGTACTGCTGCAGGGGACTCTCTGACGAGGAAACAGACAGTTTTCAAACGGATAAACACCCCAGGTTCAAGTCTCATCACAAAAAGGTTAGAGTTGATTACATGCTCGGACTGCATGATTCGCTCAGATTCAACTGACTATGATAGAAATGCACACGTGCTCCTTATCAGGTGTAAAGTCTGTGTTCTGAGCGAGAGGATGGTCGTCTCGAACTGGCGGAACTCGTAGGTCAGACTTGGAGAACCCAAGTTACGAACAACTTTGCAGGCAGACGCCCTGTCAGTGCAGCCCCAGAGGTGCTAAATCTTTTATTTCTAGGGCTGCTCTACCTTCTTAGTTGATTTGGCTTTTCAGTCCAATATTTTGATCCCCCCTCCCCCTCAAATAAGTCAATAAAAGACAGATGAGAGATTTGTCCTGTCACTGTGCGCCTCATCTCTGAGCGAGGATCAAGTTTAACAAAAATCATGTGGCTGTCTCCACTTTGGAACGGCTGTTTATAATGAAATGAAAGGCATGGTAGTGTTAACATAACCGGTGGCCAGGGACTGCTCGCGGCTATGCTAGCTCAATGAGGTTTTGGTCACTACAAAAATGAATCGCAGTACATCCCAAGTTTAACCCCCTGCAGAGATGATCTGGTGCCTGTTGTTGATGGGGCACTGACTGAAGCTAGCATGCCTTGCCACTTGCTGGCTGCCTGAAAACAGGAAATTGTTGTTGACAGTTCATGACAAGAAAAGCATCGTGCTGGCGAATCAGTTGAGATCTCTGCTGGCTCAAATGTCTGTAGTGGTTAAACAAAAGACATCGCCACAGATGTGAGGCCTTGCAAATGGGGAACAGCTAACTTAGCATGCCTGGGCACTCGCCTGCAGCTGAGAAGTCAGCACTCACAGTCGAACAGCTAGGCTGGCAGACTGTAATGTTGGGCTTTATCCAGATGAAACCACCCCTTTCTACAGTTTAAACACCTACATTCTCATCTAAGGCAGATAAACAGTAGTGTTACAACAGCACCAACAGAAATCCAACCCTCTTTTAACAGCAGCTATTCTGCAGACAAACTCAAACTAGGAAACAATGGCAAGTCTGAGCTCGGCTCGAAGGTTTCCTGATGGATGAACCACTGAGTTTAAGGGGGCGGCCCCGTCGGTTACCATCATGAGCTAAATTTGTCTGATCTAACAACCCCCAGACTCCGAAATGCTCACATTGTTCAAACACAACATGTCTAATTTGTAACACGTTTTATGTTTCATAACCCTGATGACATCACTCTTGATCAATAAACTGAACTTGATGTGTAAAGTCAGTAGAGTTAATTAAGAATAAAAATAAAACACAATTTCGAGTGCGTTTAGGAAGCAATGCAGACAAAAAAGATTCTGAAGGTGTTTGTCCATGGCTGCATGTTCTGTCTTCACCATGAAACTTGTCAGTCTCAAGATTAAGACAGTACCTCCCTGTGGTACTGTTTTCATATGTAGGGGAGTGAGATGTGGCCACATGGGCTGACACCAGGTTTGTGTTTCCCATGTACACTGCTGGTCCTTTTATCTGATCTTACAGGGAGGGGCGGCGCCAGCCCGTCAGATATTGTGTCTGATAAAGCCTGTGATAAGTCTGCTGGAGGTGGAGGGCTCCAAACAAAACAAATCACAGGCCTGGACTCAAGAGTGAACCAATCGATCCAAAGTGATGCGTAGAGTGTCCCTACTGTAAGGTGACACCGCCTGGTGCATTTCAATATCAGGATGAACCAGATCTTTCATGCATGCACTGAGATGTATTTATTTTATGTTTAAATGGAAATACAGAGGCCAAATAAGCAAATCCTGTTGACACCCTGAGTTGTTATTCTGTGAATGATTCGAGAATTTACCCATGCATTGACATTCCAACGATCCCGTATGGTCGTGAGATTTGTGTTGTGACTGAATTAGAGCTGAGATCTGGAGCATGGAGAGCTCCTTCTGTTGAAAGAGTGAGCTGAAGCTGGTTGGTTTGGGAAGCCTCCCACTGGAGGTGTTCTGGGTATATCCTACTGGTAGAAGACTCGGGGACCAGCCCAGAAAATACTGGAGCAATATTATGACATATGTGGCTGAGGAACACAAAATGAACTGGAGGTCCTTGATATGGAGCAGGGTCCCGGTCCTGGGCCTGATCCTGCATAAGCAGAAGCAAAAGAAACTACAGATGGATTTCTAAAAGATTAACCAAGATGAAAAAGAGACATCAGTTATTTCCTCCTTTAGGGTGAAATTACAAACATGAACTTCATTTACACAGCCCTTTTCTAGTCCACACACACACACACACACACACACACATTCATACATTGTTGGCAAAGGGGGCTATGAAAGGTGCCAACTTCCTAACACATTTGCACCCTAATGACAAAGGCAATAGGAGCAATTAGAGGTTCTGTATTATGCGGTCCTCAGCAGAGCTGGGGATTGAACCAGTACCCCTTCAATTGTAAGAAGGCCTCTCTACCACCTGAGCCTGAAGATGGGCTGTTGCACTAAGTATTTGGAGCAGACATATGGCTATTCAGATCGTGCATCATACAAAAGCAAAGTTCTGCTTTGGCTTTATTAACTTGGTCAGAATAATCAGTGGAACTCACGAGAACATTTTTTCTGATTGACAGATGGTTCTCGTGCAAAAAAAATCATATTGAAAAGCCAAATCCGCTGCTCATTTCCAAGTGAATCCAATCCAAAGACAATTTGACAGGACTGTAATGAGGTTCCTCTTGTTGTCAGCTAACAAAAACATGAAACAAATTAATCCAGAACAAGAAGTGCATGAGGAAAGATCAAGTACAAGCAGTAGAGTGACTAGCATGAAGGTTAAGAGAAATCACATATGTTTGGAGCAGAGATTTTGTTATAAATGACAGTAACTCAGCTGTTTGGCCTCATATTCTCTGCTCTGCTCTGGCCATTAGGAGGCTGAAAGGGCAGCCAATTACTCCCAGAGCTCGGCATGTTGTTTGGCTAATGGAGTCAGTCGAAAGAAAAGGGTGTGTGAATGTACCTCAGCATAAAATTCAACTAAATTTAGAAGGCGAGAGGGAGAACACAGCAGTTCTTCTATCCAGATCATTTCTCAATGTGGCCCCTTCCTCTCTTCCTCTATCGTCCTCTTGACCACATGTATTTTTCTCCCTCCCATGTGTTTCATGATTCGATTTTTCCCTCCTTCTCTCCCACTCAGCAATTAGATCCTCTCTCCAATTTGTTATATTTGCCTTTCATCTTATCAGTCTTTTTTTTATTTAAAAAGATCTTGCTAATCTTGTCTTCTTGTCTGAGCTTTCAGAAGGTCCCTTTAGAAATATGAAAGCCACTGAAGTAGTTTGGCTACACCGAGAATCTGCAGGCTATGGTAGATAGAGAAAATCCATTTTAAGTGACTGACTTTCTGTGCATCTACTCAGCCAGAGATCATTTACAAAGTACCACTTTGCAATGCCAGTCGAGATGACAGTCGGCGCAGTTACACAACCACAAAAGAAACACAACACAACACAATTATTATTTTGAGTTAAACTTTTCATGTTTGAGTTGAGAGACATTTCCAAGATGATCTGTATTTGGTTTGTTTTCTTGATTACCACATTATATTGCAATTGCAGATCAAAATCTATAATCGTAATATGACTTTTCTACCAAATTGTGCAGCAGTAGTCCGGTCCACTCGTATGTTAAAGGAGATTTCATTTGGGTAGCCAGCTAACCTTTATTTTGTAGTCTCAGTCAATGTGGAGTGAAACTTTGATCCGCCTGAGGGAATTGGTGTGATTTCTCCTTGCATAAACTGGACTGGATTTTAGGTTTGAACAGATGTTGTGCTTGTCTGAGCTGATCAGCTGTTTGGTGGTTGACCATCAGGAGTGAATGGAAACGTATTGACTCCAGTCCACCAGATGGCGGTAATAGACACCTCCATACCAGCAGAAAAAGATGACTACAACCAGTATGGACTCTTGGTTTTAGTATTTCTTATGAGCCGCACATTTAAATGTATAGTTGCATTCATGAAGAAGAGGGGCTGATTGTGCAGCAGAAGAGGCATGATACTTTGACAGGGGGGCATGCAACGTAGTGGTGTTACCTTCTTCTGCCAAGACTTTTTTCCCTGCAGGTTTTACGCTTCATCTTCTCTATCTTCAGATTTAAAAAATGCTGCCAAATTGGCACAATTTTAGTTTGCACTGAGACCAACTGCCATGCCCTGTCTCATCGTCATCACCACTAAAAGAACTTGAACTTCCTGCTGGCGATACACACATCCCTCCCCTCTCACCTCCACTGAAATTTGATCACCTCACACCAATGAAGGCTAGCCAAGGTTGTCTAGTGACTCAGTAGTTACTCTTTTTAAGGAGAAACAGCCTCATATGACTTCAGTCTTGCTGCTAATATTTCTTAACATGAAATGATTAATGGACTCAATTTATTTAGCGCCTTTCTACCTTAGCGACACTCAAGGCGCTTTACAGTGTCGTCTCATTCACCATTCACACACACACTCACACACTGATGGTGGAGGCTGCCATGCATCAGGAGCAATTATGGCTTCAGTATCTTGCTCAAGGACACTTCGACACGGTCTTTGGGGATGAATATCAAACCAGCAACCCTTCGGTTGCTAGATGGACACTCTACCTCTGAGCCACGCCACCCCAAAACAAGTTGGATTTAGCTTTCACAAGCTGTTGCTAATGGGCCAGGAGGCGTCATTAAGACAATGTTACTTCAAACTTGTTCGCAAAACTCAAACCAGTTTAGGTTGGTACACAAAATCCAACCAACAAATCCGAAATCGACCAGAGCCGACTGGAATGCAATAATAAAAAGCTAACTGGTCATAAATCACAAAAGCCTGGTAAATATGTGCCTCAAATTTACCTCAGGAGATTTGACATGGAATAGCTAACAAATTTATTGACTGACTGATGCGATCAGTTAGTTTTACTCATCAGGGATCCAGAAGAGAGCCTGTTAACGCTCCTGAGCACTCATTTGATGTCACATTTTCAATAAAACACGTTAACAAAAAAGTGAGATTTATCAGCTCAAAATGTCTGGTCAATCTACTCAAGAATGTATAAAGTCACGTGGAGGAAATTTAGCGGCAAAAAATGACCAGACATGCTCATTCACATGCAAATTCTCTCATCTGCAGCGACTGTGTGTCATTTTGAAAAAGTGGGTCACTTGTGTCGGTTTCAAGTCGCATTCTGCAGTTAAATGTCCAGCCAAATCACATCTTAACTGTAATTGGTCTGTAAATTATTGCACCACAAATCACTGATAGAGCTTCCTCCTTTACTTACATCAGTCAAAAGCAAATCAGCATTTCAGTGCTTTTTAAAAATTCATTACTCTGATGGTCACTCGAGTCTTGATCAGTGCATAGCATCTCATTGTCATTAAAGGCCAAACGGCGAGGTGAATTCTGCATCTTATAATTTTCTCTGCCCCTTTTTCTACTCACAGATTGATCCCATTTTAGCATTGTATTATGTAATATGAATAATTCAGGCTTTTTTACATTTTATTTCTGTTTTATAACAGTTTGCTGACAACAGATGGCTTCAGTGTTGCAGTGTTGAGTTCTAGATTAAATCCACATTAATTACCTGGTGCAGCTGTCAACACCAGTCATGCAGGATAGAATTAAAGGACTTGAGTGAAGATCAGAGCCAGAAAAATGTGATCGTGACATCCCTAATATTTCTGTCCTGTCCCCTGCCTCCTCGATGTTTCCTCTCTGGATATAGCTGGCTCCCTTACGCCTGAGTAGAAGGTGAAGATTTTATGGAAGAATAACCACCAGCTGTGTCTCTGCCTTGTTGTAGATGAATATAGTCTGAGTGGTTTGCCTGTATTTTTTTTTTTTTTTACATATTAGAGGCAACAGTGATTGGAGGGAAAGAGAAAATGTTCTATGTGAAAAATTATAACCTATTTCATCATGTGACAGCATCAATTAAGATCAGTGTTTTCGCCCGGCAGCCTTTCGCAGCTCTCTGGGCAATAATTGGGGGCAAATCAGAAACAGAAAAAAAATCGATCTGGCGCCGGCTGGCTTGGATGCATTTACAAGCAACTGTAATGACTGCAGACTAATTTCTCCGGCTGCTGGTGCAATCACATACTATAGCAACCCTCTTTCTGTGGTGGAACTGTGAGCTAAAGAGCAGCATTATTCTAGATAATCTGTTCAATTATTGAGCTGTGTGTCTCTGTCAGGGCGCAGCATGAGTCCTCCTAATGTGAGCTGTTGAAATGCTCTCATTTCTTAGTTTCTCTCATTCAGGACTGTCACTTGGGTGCCTATGAAATTCCTTGGATTTTCTGTTTTTGGCATTTTGAACTGCTTTTTCATGTATGATGTATGAGTTAGATGTAGGTTGAGAACTGCAGGATGCACGGGGCTGTGAAACATGGCTGAACTACAGACGTGCCAAGTTTTAAGATGAGAACTAATTTGTAGTTTTCTCATGGGACCAGACATGGCTTGACAGCTTCAGAGATCTGTGAATAAATATGTTTACAGGAACAGAAGTGGATGGTTGTTCAAGAACAAGTAAATAAAAAATATTAAGAAGAGGACTCAAAGTTACCCCTGGAATTGTCCCAGAAACAGTTTGTATGAGATTTTCTAGCAACGTCATTGTACTGTAGGTGGCGGACCGTCTGACATATTAGGTGACTAAAATAACTGCAGTACAACCCTGCATGCAACAGAAAAAAACAGCCTTGGCCAGGGAACAGACCTCCCTGGATTGCATATGCTAGTAAAATGATAATAAGAGTATTC
The DNA here is from genome assembly GCF_037954235.1 of Aulostomus chinensis. Lineage (NCBI taxonomy): Eukaryota > Metazoa > Chordata > Actinopteri > Syngnathiformes > Aulostomidae > Aulostomus > Aulostomus chinensis. The sequence goes on along the minus strand of NC_141341.1, from coordinate 22,369,571 downwards.
AGTTTAAAAGAAGTGGTTAAAATACTGGTGGTGCAGTAGTCAGCACTGTCTCCTCACAGCTAGAAGGTTCCAAGTTTGAACCCCCTCTTTCTGTGTGGAGTCTCCATGTTCTCCCTGTTCCTGCTGGGTTCTCTCTGGTACTCCAGCTTCCTCCACAGTCCAAAGACATCAAGAGGGGACCAGGTTAATCCAGACTCTAAATTGACTGTAGGTGTGACTGGGAGAGCCAATGGTTGTCTGTCTCTATGTGTTGGCCCTGCCATGGACTGGTGACCCGTCCAGGGTGAAGGCTGCTGGGATAGGCTCCACCAACCCCCACGACCCTTAACAGGATAAGAGGTAGAAAATGGATGGATGGATGGATGGATAGCTGGTTGGAAAATGAATAAATGTCATTGGTGTACATTAAATGACTAAATGTTATATGCAAAACAATAATAATTGGAGAAAATTGTTAAACAACAAGCCACTGGCAATATAAAGCATAAAATATTTGGAAGACCCAGTATGTCTTCAGAAGACTGTGCAAATCCTGCCAAAATTCACCTGCCTTTCCATGCTGATCAGGTGGTGCTGTGAACTGACATAGTGACTACGTCTATGGACTGCTGGACCATGAATTGATCATGTTAATCCGGTGGAATATTGGCCCCATCCAATGCTGTCCTAATAGACTGTACAGCATGTAGTATCTTTTCTGCCAAGCAGATTATTACAGCAAAGAACAGTTATGTAAAAATCAGATGGTGAACCACAACTAATATGATCATTTCTGCATTTTAGACTCTGGGATCGGTCCCTAAAAGGTCAGTACACAGTCAGTGATACACAGTGTGATGCATTCAGTGGAACTCTGTATGTCACAATATTGCTCTTGAATTTTGCATTTATTAAAGCCACGGTAACTGAGTTCACTAGTCTTTTAAAAATGAATGCAAGATGAAATGTTAATTTGTTGCAAATTATTGCACCTTGGATGCTGCAGAGTGCCTGCCTGACTTCCTGTTATAGGCTTGTGTCCACTCCATATCAGCATGCTTTGAGGAGAAGGTTTTTTTTGTTTTTTTTTTACTGGCTTCAGTTTCAACGTGTGTTTGTTGATCTGATTGGTGAAAGTAGCCAAAATACTAAATTACTCTTTTCTCATATACATTTATTTTATCAGTAGAAAGAAGCAAGTAAGTTATTTTTTTGAAAAGAAACTGAAAGGAGCCAGAGCAGCATTATTTTAATGTATTGATTACAGGTTAACAAATCAGAATTCAAAACAGAATTTCATTGGAAAAGCTGGTGGCGTGAGTCCAGTCTCCTCACTGGTCTGCTCAGACATCGCTGTCAGCACCGTCACAGGAGCTGTGTTGATGCATCAAATGAGCTGTTTCAGTTTATGTATTTGACGTACCGGCAACACACCAGACAACTTATCAATCACCAATCCTTCATGGAGCGTGGAGATGTAGCCCCTCCACCTAGTCTTTGGTCTGTCCCGCAGCCTTCTCCCAGCCGAATGTGTCTGGAACACTACCCTTCATGGAGGTGTCAAGCTGGCATCCTGACCAGATGCCTCATCCACCTCAACAGGCTCCTTTCGACCCAAAGCAGCAGCGACTCTAATCTGAGTCTCTCACGAACGACCAAACTTCTCTCCTTATCCCCAGGGGAGACTCCTCCTACCCTTATGAGGAAACCCTTGTCTGCAGCTTGTAATTGCAGTCTTGTTCTGATCGAGAGCTTTGGCTTCTGACTCAGCTTTCTTTTCGTAACAACGGTGTGATAGAGCAACTTCATGACCAACTCTGATTCTTCAGCCAGCTCATGCATAGAGTTCTCTGACTAGAGAACAGGACGCAGAGATACTTGCACCCCTCATTCCCTGCCTGAAGTGAACAATCCACCATCTTCCTGCAGGTAATCGTGGTCTCAGATTTACACTCGCCGGCGAAATGATACAGTGAGAGCTGAAAGTCACAGGCTGATGAGGCCAGCAGGACATCGCACCACCATCATCCTCATCCCCAAGAGGAACCCTCCAAAGACCCCTAACAAATATATCTGGGGACCGTCTTTGATGACTACCTGAGATTCTCCTCTAACACGGAGGTGATCCTGAAGAAGTGCCTCCATGTACCTGCTGAGGAAACTGAACTCCTTCAGCAGCAAAATCCTTCTGGCCTTTTTTCTACACACTTATTGAATCAGTCTTATTGTTCTCAGTGGTCTGCTGGTTCCTCTCCATCAACCTGCAGGAGAAGAACTGCCTACATAGCATCGTCAAAGTGTGTTCCAAGATCATTGGACTTCCCATTCGCTCCCTTACAGTTGTGTATGAGCAGCAGGTCCACGGCATGGCTGCCCAGATCCTGAAGGACCCCTCCCACACTCTCTGGTCACAGGCTACAGTGTCCAGCCTGCAGGAAAGTGAAGGAGATCCCCCTTTGTCCCCCAGGCGTCTCCTCCTGAACTCTTTGAACTCCCTTCACTCTGACCCCTAGTACCACTCACAAGATTGCTGCTTGTCATAAACCTAGTGTACGCCTGTACTTCCTGTATGTGCTGCAACGATAGATGTACTCTACTCATGCTATGATTCATTTTGTCCATTCCAAAATATTTTCAAAGTACTTCTCATTCATTAATGTAATTATACTACTTATCTATTGTGCACTACTACTTCTTTGGCACGACTACCTCTACTGCACTACTGCTTCTATCATGCACTTTACAAGGCAACTGCTGCTCACCCTGGGAGGTATAGACTAGGGCTGAACGATTAATTGTTTTGAAACCGAAATCTCGTTTAAAAAAAAACACTATTTGTGAATCGCAACGGCCGCGATTTTTATTTTTTCAATCTTAATATTCAATCGAAGCGAGTCTGATCCAGTGTTTACGACACTGCAGCATTTGCCATCCTACTTGAGCGACAGTCGTACTCATCAATCACAAGTACTGCGCACTCTATTCTGACCAATCCGAGGTGTCTGTTCAATAGCAAGGTAACGCTTTATGTTAACCCGGCGTTGCGACAGTAGCAAGCATGGTGTCTTCAGCAGAGCTTGAGAAAGAAGAAACTCTGCCTGATTTAATCCGGAAAAAGCGAGCACTTTAGATTTTATGGGATTATTTTGGGTACGAAACCACCGACATCCAACAAAAGAACGTTTTGTGCAGGACCTGTCGGCGTAAAGTCGCTACATCCCGAGGCAACACCACAAACCTCCGTCAGCATTTATACAACCAGCACCGACACCTATACAGTGCGTATATGGGAAAAATAAATACACAAAATTATATATATATATATATATATATATATATATATATATATATATATATATAATTAATCACAATTGCAATATTGCTCGAAATAATCGCGATTCGATTTTTTCTCAAAATCGTTCAGCCCTAGTATAGACTTCCTTGCACTTCCTTACCTCATGTATGTGGTGTTGTTGTTGTGTAACCAACTGTACTGCTCTCCGCTCCCTTAATAGCTCCCCACGGGGATAAATGAAGTTTTCTGAATGCCACCAATACACTTCGAAATCCTGTCAATGAAAATCAGACAGACGATAGGTGACAAGGCACGACCCTGGCAGAGGCCAACCCCTACCGCCTTTCTCACAATATTTTGTTTCTGCAGGTGCTTCATCACTCCTTTCTTTTCTGAGCTTTTCTTTTAAAGATTGTTTTAATTTTTGTAAATATATCCCCTTTAATTCGCCTGGCAGTAACAGACACACCAGCGGCAAGTGATAGACACATCAAGTTAAGCCCTGCCGCTCATTGGCTGTCATTATGGTTGGATGGACTGCTGCTTGTACTTAAAAAAACAATTACCTGCTTTGACCAGATTTACTAAAGAAAATATCTGAAATCTTTCTACCTAATCAAATTAGTCTGTATTCCTCACTTAGATCATCCACCCAGTTGGTACAGTCAGAGAACCTCATTTGCCTCCTTTCCTTGTCCAGGTTTGATTGGACCCCATGAACCACTTAGTAGGATTTACATGTTTTTATTTGTCATTATTCTGCCTTTGGCCAAAATAGCCCAGTAATTCTCTAAAACCACGATGAGGAGGTTTGCTCTCAGTTGTGAAATGAACCGCCTCCATCCTCAGTGGAATATGTACAGTATTACACAACAGAGGGGAGGTGGGCTCTAGTGGAAGCAGTGGCTGGGACAACTAACCGGGCTGACGCTGGTCAGGCTGCTGTGAGCAACTGTTTCCCCTAGAGATGTTTCTGTGTTAACCAGAGAGAGCAGAAAAGCAGAAAGGAACTGGATGATGGCGGAGAAATGAAGGGAAGACGGAAACCTAGAGAAGAGGGTGAAGAAAGTTGTGACAGTATTATGCAAGGCAGACATGCATTAGTTTCCCATCTTTGCAGGAAATATCGAATTGATTGAAGTACTGTAATTGTAACAATTTGGGTTCAATTTGCATCACATTTTATGGCCTTGACTGTCATATAGTGCATGTAAACTACCGTCTCCAACTACATCGTAAATTGACAGAGCTCCATTCACTCACAGCGCCACACCCACCTCACTTGAGTGAACAGATAATGGTGCACAAGGCATTTGTCAGTGGAAGCTAATGGGTCACATGTAGCCACAGTTTTGCCAACTCCCCACCAGTCCCCAGAATATCAATATTTAATAATAGTTTGTTGTCACAGTTATGCAGTTGAATTATCTTTTCTCTCACCAAAAATAGCCTAGTAGGGCATGCTACTGTACTGCTGTTGTCCTTTTAAGATTCCTACAGATGCCGCTTGGCTGATACAGGATGTATAATGTAGTTTAGTGCAGGCAAACATTGTCTTTTGAACATTTGTGTTCTTAATTTTTCCTATTTGCAAGGTGTAAACATAGCATTCACATAGACAAAAACACCACTGTACTTAGTTTTATGTGGCAATACTAGAACTGTTGAAATGGTTGCACTTGTATAATCCACAAGTGCACAAATATGTATGAATTTCCCCTTTGACCAGTTGGTGAAATCATGATTGTGAAATCTCACATGAACACATTCTTAATGTTTTGGCATAATTTGATATGTATTTTAGGACCTTCACTGGAATACAAACACTGAGTAAGTATACCCTGCAACTCTACAATAAGGAGTACAGTTATTACTGCAAGTCATTGCACAATTATTTTAATAGACTTAGGGATGTCCTGAATTTTTAACATTTCTTTTGTTGCAATTGATGACTTTCCAGGGACCTTCAAACTAAACTGTGGGGTTCCCCAAGGGTCATCTTTAGGATCCTGTCTTTATTATTTATACATTAAAACTCTCATTAATGTCTTCAGAATACGTCATTTCTTTGCATTGTTAAGACAGTGACACAACTTTGTGTGGACACCTCTCACCTCCTTTCCAATTTTATCTTGAATGAAATTTTTTATTTGATAATGTTGATGTTGGAATTGTTGGTTCTAAATTGAAAAGAGTATGGTTTTAGACTCACTGCGCTTATAAAGTGTCATGACGTACCTCTTATTGTGAAATGGTGCGATGCAGATAAATAAGAGTGAATTACGGTCCACAAATTAGACTAAACCTGAGCTAACAAGTAAGACGCTGTGGCACTGTCTTCGGCTCATATCTGAATCCTCAAGTCTGAAGTGGGGTTTTTCAAAACATCTGTTCTTTTAAACCCCCAAAATATTACCAAGCTGAGTGACACTGCAAATCTCTCCTAGCTAGTTTAGTCCTTAAAACCTGTGATTCCTCTACAGCAGAATCAGAACTCTGCAGTCAAGAGCAGGACCAGGAGGGAAAAAACCCAATACACATCTGTACATCTGCTCTAAAATCCTGACGTCGGTTTCCTGTCAGATTCTTATTGATGTTTAAAGAGCCTTGTTGTCTTTTACAGCTGTATTCATCTCGGATGCTCACTGTGTATACAGCAAGGCCCCTCAGGCCCTCTGGCGTGAATCTGATAGCTGCTCCAAAGTGCAGGAGTGAAACCTTTGGGGAGGCAGCTTTTAGCTTTCATGGAACAGTCTGACTGGAAGAGTAGCTGGAGCATAAAACCTACCAGGCTGGCTTTGGCTTTTGATTAAAAATGGTTTATAGATAAAATCACTTTATTGTATTCATATATTGGGATTATTTGTTTATCTCCTATTTTGTCTTTTGTGTTTTGTCTTTTTCTTGAATTTATATCTATTACTCAGTCCAACATTTATAGGATCTAACTGCCCCCCCCCCATTTTTAATATTAAACATAGCTTTTCAAAACTGTTTTATTGTATTTTCATAAACATTTTATTCATTTTCATTCTTGCTTGAATTGGTCTTGAATCTTGTTTTTATGCCCTGTTATTTTCACATTATGGGCTCGTCACCAACCTTTTTGAACTGCTAGTTGTGTACAAATAAAGTATGTTGTGAAGTTTAGCGCTTGATGCGGTTGGAACCTGCATCTTGCTGGTGGGAAAAAAAATGAGGGAAGTTCCAAGCAGCGAAGATGAGATCCCTCTCTCAGCTTAAGCAGAGTGATGTGTGAAATTCACAGCTATGCCTGCAGGTGATGAGCAGGAGGAGGGGACGTAAAGTGGAGAGTCTGCGAGCAAGACGAGAAGTTGTCTGAATGTGTGATCTTTACATCTGAGCCTAGAGCGAGCCCTATACAAGTATCCCACAATGCACTGCAGTGGATCCTCATTATGTAGCTCACTGGCCCTTTTCTGTGCAGCGTAATCTCTTTTAAAGGCAAAGTTCTCGCTGAATTAGTCGTTTTGCCTTCCTGACAAAACAAGGTGCGTGCTGGTATTTTTAGACACCTTCTCTCGTCATCCCTGGCACAGGAAATCATAAAGTGAGACAGCGTTAATGTGGCGAGGTGCTATGGCATACTTTTCCAGTCTCTCATCATCCTCTCTTACTGAAGCATGAGATTTAGCTTGTTTCCCCAAGCTTTCTCCACCTCCCGGTATTTCACACACTGCATGCCTCTGCCTTATTTGGACATTTGGGGGCCTCCACACATGTGGTCTGGACATTGATTTCCTTGACGTAACATTTCTCCAAGATACAATCGAAGCATTTCAGTTTATTTTTGTAACAATATAGATTACACTTTATTAAAGTGATTTCTACTTAGCGTGTTACATATGAGATACATATGTTTAGTTAAATCTTCACTTAATAGTTCGGAGCATGAAAGCTTCATACTATTAAGGAGGCTAAATCCTCTTTATGGAAGTATATAAGTGAGTTATCTGTATAAGTACCGTATGTCCCTGTAGTGTATAGATAGAGACGACAAGAACAGCTCTGCACTTACAGGTGTACCTTTTGAATAATGCTCCCTCAGAGGAACAATTGTCCCCACTCAAGTACAATGTTGTTTTTTAAGAGTCCGAGGTGCAACCTCACACTCAAAAATAGAGTGTGTACTGAAAAGGGCACAAATGCCTGTCACTTGGGGTGTACCCTTGTGAAGGACAATTGCGCGCTGTTCCATACACTTTGTACCATCAAATTTTGGTCTTCAAGAGATCAGAAGTGCAACAATAAAGTATGAAATCAACTGAGGAGTACACCTTAAAATGGGTACCACCCCCCCCCCCCCCCCCCAGCTACCCTTTTAAGCCAGGTATACACTGTGCGAATTTGGGCTGTCTCAGACAAAAGATGAGTGAACACAGCTCCAAAATTGCGCTCCTACATTCTGCTAGACTCGTACAGTCTGCACTGACGTCTTACTCAAGTTTGCAGATCAGATGCATGTCGCATCGTGTGGCAGGCACTAAATTAGAGGTACTCAAATCTGTCGGTGCACACTGGTACCTCTATTTTTAGGACTGCAACCACATCCATCAACACTTGGGTCCTGCTCGTATTCCCATCATCCTCAGGATAACAGCATTAAATGTAAAAGAGTCCTTAAAGAAACACAATCAACAGCCAGTGTCCTTAACATGCATCTCACTGTGGCTGTATGACAAACACAGAGCAATATGGCAGACACCCACAGTTCGCCTATATGTATACAATCAGTAAACACACTCAATGCCAAAAGGTTTTTTTTTTTCCAGATTTATTGAATATGTTTGTTTTATGAGTCACAGACACTTTCCAAGGATGTTTGATCAGCTTGTGTGGAAAGGAATGTCAGCCAGTGTGGGGGGTGGGATCAACCGCCGCCTGCGCTGCACTGGTGGTTTACGTACGCACAATTAAAATATCTCATTTACAGGACGTCTTCAAGCGAGACGTGATTCTTGAAGTATAAAAAAAATGAGAGAGATGGGGAGGGGGGGGGGACCAAATGTGAATGGCAAAGGAGTAGTAACCTTGTCGTCGGGGTGTGTGCCAGGGAGCAGCTGGAAGACCGATGCTTGTCCCTCTCCCATCTGCTATTCACACCCCGCCTCTCCTCAACTTCACAGGATCAGAGCCTTCTCGTCATGAAGTCACCCCCTTCCTGACTCCATATTTACATTTTCTGAATTTTTCCCTGTGTTTTTGTCTGGTCCAGTCTGACCTTCTCTGGGCTCCCTTTGGGCCTCCAAAAAATGAACGCTGGCATGAGTCATTCATCAAAATAAGCATTTCTATGCTCTGTGTTTACTTTAAAGTTTCCTACATTCACCTCCACTGACAACATTTCTTGGAGCGATGCAGAGGAATGAACGAAAACTGTTAAGAGGCTGTGAAATAATTAAATATCTTACTTGTACCTCCAGGTACTGAATGCATCATCCTCTGGTCTTTAAAGTACTCCCTTTAGAGATCTTGATGTTTTTTTTCCGACTCAAATGCAGTGAAATCTTACCTGCAAATTGTGGGATCGGATTATGATGAATTAACCAGTTGTTTCGCTAAAGAGTATGAAATTAACACAAATCAAATAAAAAATGTAATAGTTTACCATTATTTCCTGATACGTATTTTGGACCACCTTCACTCTTCCAGCTAAGTTATTAGTAGATAGTCGTGTATTTTATTTTATTGTACATTCCATCAGTTTTATCTTAGAATATTCTGCCTGGGTTATAAACCCCTTTGCAATTACATGTTAAATTCTTCTTAAAAAAATGGTATGTGTGAATCAACTAACGGAACTGGCCTATGTAAATTAGTGTTTATTCGTTAGCACTGTCGCTTTTACTGGTTTTGAATTGGATCAGCTGGTGCACCTGCTTTCAATCCTCCTCCAAGTGTCCAGATTTTGGATCGTTTATGCCAAATCTTTCCTTTTGACTTTGATAACTGGACTCACCTGAAGGGGAACTATAATGTTCTTTTCCAATGATATTTTTGTTCTGGACCTACACTAGAGAAGCTTTAGCTTATTCACAGTTCAAATAGTTTATCTACACGTCCTTTATGAAGCCCCTCAGTTCTTCCTGCATCTCCTGTGCTTTTCACGGTTCTTAGAAATCCACTTGATTCTGATTGGGCTACTGCTGGACACCTGCTAAGGGGTAGCATTCCTTTGCTTCAAGAATGTGCTGTGCCTTTGGTATAAATTAGATGGAAATGTTTCTGAGGGCGGCACGGTGGAGCAGCGGTCAGCACTGTGGCCCCCCAGCAAGAAGGTTCTGGGTTCGAGCCCCGGCTGCAGCACGGGGTCTTTCTGGGTGAGTCTGCATGTTCTCCCTGTTCCTGCTGGGTTCTCTCTGGTACTCCAGCTTCCTCCACAGTCCAAAGACATCAAGAGGGACCAGGTTAATCCAGACTCTAAATTGACCGTAGGCGTGGCTGGGAGAGCCAATGGTTGTCTGTCTCTATGTGTTGGCCCTGCCATGGACTGGTGACCTGTCCAGGGTGAGGGCTGCTGGGATAGGCTCCACCCCACCCCCCACCCCCCGTGAGCCTTAACAGGTTAAGTGGTAGAAAATGGAGGGATGGATGGAAATATTTCTGCTCAAAGGAATTTTTTTTCATACATTTACCACATTATGGCCCTGTTGTCACTGAAAAAGCAGGCAGTCTCTTGAAAGCCCCCAGCTGAGTGCCGTATTTGGTTATGATACCAAATTTCTGCGTAAGTAAAAATGTCAGCATAAGCTACTTGAATCCCAGCAGGAGAGAGGATGGACCAGGCGGCCTGTGCCATATCATGAGATTTATGAATACCATCGTCTGGTTCCACATTTGATGTGTGCCACATATTTAACATGATATTGATGACACTAAAAAGGAAGAAGCATTACAAAACTAAATCCTAGGAAAAAACACATCTTGTGAAATGTAGCTGATGGCTACATTGCTGTCCGTCTTTATATACTACACTTTTCTCACCAACCCTTGTACGGAATATGCAAGTAATTGCCTCCAGCTACAAAGCAAGGAAGTTTATAGTGGGACAGTAATTACCATCTCCATCTGGAGAAGTGTGTGCCCCTGCAATGTGAGTCTTTTTTTGTGTGTCTCTTTGCTGAGGGGTGTTTATGATTCCTGCACATGGCTAAGAGTGTGTCTCTTGGTCTCGCTGCTGTGCCGGTTCTGGTTGCTGCTGTGGGACATGAGCTAAAATATACTGCCGTGCCTCGAAAGCCCTTCACCCAGGAGGCCTCACACAGTGTGGGACGTCCCCATTTTTAGAACCCATTGAGAGTTCAAAAAGCAGCACAGTAACCCTTGAAGGCCTAGTGGCATGTGGGACAATCCACTTTGCAACTTGACACCGATGAAAGGAGAGAGGTTTGATTCAGTGTCCTGGATAACCTGCCCTTCCAATATCATTTACACTGGAGGTGCAACTAACTGCAAGCATCAGCAGGCTGAATGCGCGCGAGAATAATATTTCTCTCTTTTTTTCATGCAAGTGTGTACTTGCAGTACAGTTAAGTGGCATGCATGCATGCAGAGGACCAGTCTATCTCATTAACCCTGAGAGCTAATGTGTCATTTGTGACTCCTCTTCACCTTCACGGCTCCTTCAAGCAAGACGCCTGCACACATTGACCGCAGCACAGCGTGAAGTATCCTTTGTGCTGCTCATTACTGGGGATAAAGGCCAGCATGGCAGGTTTTAGCGATGCTGGTACCAGTTTGCGCTGGCAGGAGTGGGGCAGAAAGATCTAGAGCAGTGATACCAGGGGACGTCATGCTGCAGCAAGCGAGGCCCAAGGCATTTAGCAAAGATCAAAAATGACAAAGTGACATGAAAGACAGTTTAAAATGGTAGGAAGATGGATTGAGGCAAAAGAAGAATGAATAAAGGAGAGGATATGGAAGAGGGGTGGGTCAGCCGTTCGATTGCGGCTAAAGATAGAAGGATATCAGGATCCCTCACCTCAGAGGCAGGAATAGCTGCACTGACCCCTCGGGGAACGTGTGGATGCTATGGATTGGTTTTACAGGTCAGTTTTACAGACACGGTGTCGATTTTATCTTGATGGGAATATTTGAATGTTATTTTAGGAATGAGCTAAATGCCAAATCAATAAATGTCCCCAAAGAAAACAGGAGCTGCTTTTTTCCTCTAAATTTTCCCTCCTGAGCCAGAAGAAAACAATTTATTGAAAATGTCTTCAGTACACAAAAAAGCAGCTTAAAATACCAGGATTGTTACTGGTATCGGTTGCGTCTTGTACTGAACCATGTTTAGCCAGTAGAGGCGAACCGCTGCAAGGGAGCTGACTTGAATGTTCAGCCATACTTTTCTGCCTTTTGCATTAGTGCTTATACAAGAACCCTAAATGTAATTATTATTGCAGACTCTACATTTGGAAGTGGAGGGGGGAGGGGCTCTGTTTACGCCAGAAAATCAGGAAAGTTGGACCCAATTCCCGCCTGTTGTCCATGTCCATTAGTTGCAGAAGTCTTTCTGTGCTTATTATCGGTGAAAACTGCTCTAATAACTGACTTTAAATCTAAGATGTATCTGCAGGATTAACACATTAGCTGTAATGAAGCTGCATGATGGAACGTTAAGTTTTGTACAGGCACTGAAGTTCCTTTGAAAAATGAAGGCGTTTCAAATTTGACTTGAAATCATCTTGTGTTCATCTTCCTTTGTTACTTGTACAGGGAGACTATCTGTCACGGCTGTCCGACTGTGGGTAGAATTGACTTACAGAGATGTATTAATTGCATCTAAAAATATCCGTGCTTACAGAACCTGTATTCTGAACTGTGACTGGCTCAGATGCTGAGGTCAAGCTTTTTCCAAGAGAAAGACGAGCTAACGTGTGGCAGGATGTGTCCTGTGGGAGCCAGGCTGCTGCTGCTGCTGATCTATATAATAGGCTGTCTGGGTGGAAGGCCACGATTCAGCATGTCAGCAGCTGAGCCTCCAGCCGTCACTTCACTCTGCAGACACTATGGATTTTCATATATTGTAATGCTCAGGTCCCAGTGCTAGAATTACATGCTGCATAGAACAGATACTGGCACAAGAACAGAGGGAGGGAATGGAGGAGGAGAAAAGTCTCATTCATTATAAATCAGTTTTCCTCTTGTTTTGTTTAATCTTTTCTTTTTGATCTGCTCTGTTTTTCTCTTCCTTTATCTTTTGCTCAGTCTTCCATTTTTAATGCAGTACCCAACAAACATTTTCAACACCCACATTCTGATTCAGTAATGAACAAATAAAAAGCTCCTCTTACTTTGATGCAACAGACTGCCAGTCCTCACAGACACATGGTGCGCTACAGTCGCTAGCTAGCGCAACCCCCTCCCCTGCTGTGCCTGCATGGGCAGATGCAGCAGGGACCTGAGCCGTATGCTGGTGAGTACTAGTCTCTCTCGAAGCAACACCTCTGAGGGTTCACAGCCAAATGCTTGATTTCCCGCCTAGAGAGTTTTAACACACAGAGCTTTGTGTCTTAACCTGAAACAGATCTTTTTTTAAAAAGCTGCCGATGGCTCTCTCTACACACATTATATATCTGGATTCATCAAATTTGCATAAACGGAGGAAGGCTGATTTAAAGCAGCACTCAGGCTGCGTGTGTGCACGCTTTTATCGATTTTTCGCCTCTCAACAGAGGACTCAAGTATGGTAAAGTGAGTAGGTAAACCACATGGCCATTCATATATGATCTCCTAGCACGCATTTCCTGCTATTACATGCAAATGTCCGGTATAATTCAGCATTTCCATGCAATAATGTTTCTTCCATGGAGAGAGGGAACAATGCCACGTGGCTACACTGACTAACTAATGTGTTTTAGCTTCATGGTGAATTTGATCTTCCCAACTGTGAATCTGCAAGGAGGCTCTCCACAAGTCCTGCTTCTTGAAAAATATTATGTAAATCAAGGGTTTTTTTGCCTTCCTTGTGGTGACAACTGGCTTATAAAGTATATCGACTGGGGCCATGCAATAAAAAGGATACAGCAATATGTAACCTCTTTTTTCATAATCCTGTATTCATATTCCAGCCCCTAGTATTGATAGTGTATCACATCATATCACAGTTGGGGTTTTTGTCCCCAATCAATTATTTCACCTCCTAGTATTGATTTCTGAAGGTAATTTATTGTGATTAAATTGAATTATTAATGTGTTTTATGGCATCTATATTACATAACTGTGTTCAGTTGCAATGTTCAACTGTGCAACTTTTGTTGGAATGGAAATGTTGATTGAAAGAGTTTTCACTCAGTTCGTCCTCTCACTTGTAAATACAATTGGATGCACCCATCATAAGACTACCAGGTGTTGCCGTGAGGTGCTTGCCAATACCCAGCCCTAATCTTTACGTTGTGATGACAGAGTTAGTAACACGTCCTGTGTGCTGACATATTTCTACAAGTGCACATTTCTAATTCAGAACTAAACAGTGAAGGAAAATTTGTAGTTGATGGCCTCTGTAGAAGACCGAAGAACATGGTTTTATTGGAAAGCAGTGAGGCCGTGAATCTTGAGATGTCTCAGTTTTCAGAATATCCTGCTTGCAGAGAATCAAAAAGGAATTTCTGCTGCTTGTTACGCAGGAACGAGGATGGAGGTGCACCTGATTTGGGGAAATTAAATCAGTCCAGCCAATTATTGCAAACTGCCTCATTTAGCACAGATGTGTTTCTAGGAATAGAGTATCATGCATGCTTGAAAGAACCCAAAACAGTCCCAGATGTCATAGCAGAGAATTGGTCTGTATTTGCTTGGCTCCCAGACATGGTGCCGCTCTGGTGCTCCGTCAAGTAATTGAGATTGTGACTTCTGGTCTGAAAACATTACTTTTTACCTTTGTGTCCCTGATAGAAATAGCATTGCCCTCCATTAAACATGTCACAAAGGAGGTCAAACTCCTCCCAGATGGAGGTCTGAGTTCAGTGAAGGAAGTCCACCGTTGTTGTCCTGCTTTTACAGAATGGCATGTCTGTTGAAGTGAGTAAATTTCAGAAGCTAATATGCAGTGGTCCAGAATCGCTCTGCTGTGAAAGGTCAAGGTTTGTAGCAACACTTCCGACTGTTTGAGACATATGCTTATATGCCATCCTACCCAGAGTCAGACAGGAAGATAGAGCCCTTCTCTCCTCTGTGCGACTGCTGGGCTGAGACCCACAGAGACCAGCCTACTGCTACTTAGCTTAGTGCCATGATTGGTAGCGAATGGGCATTTTAGCATAAACCCATTAAATTCTTCCCATTCGTTCTCCAAAAGGTCTTTGCCTGCATTAATATAATGAGGGTTATGCTTTAATTTAAAAAAAAAACATTTAAAATTGCCATTATAATTTTACAACTGGATACAGTCAGAACTACTTTCCTGGGCGTAGTGATTTCATGCAGTGCCTCAAAAGCTCCATTATAGCAACAGCCAACAAAATTAGAGACTTGCTTGCAACTAAAAGAAGTAATTCTGCCAGTCTTTTGACAGAAGCATGCTCAAATTTCCCTTTCGTTGTGCAAGATTCTTATACTTCATTCAGCCACCAGCTATCGATGTTCATCCTTTTTAATACCAACCTGAAAAACTTTTGAAGATATTTTGGCACTCCTTTTTAACTGGGGCTCCTAAGAATGTGTCGGATTTATCGATTGGTAGAGAAGGAAAACTCGGTGGGCGGAAATAATTAATTTCACTCCTCTTGCTGCACTCGTGAGCCTTGAGCTGCTCCTCCTAATGTAATTAGCCCACATGCACAAGAGGTTTTTTTTGTTTTTGTTTTTGTTGGTCAAAAGTAAAATAGAAAAAGGTGGCTGAAACCAGAAACAAATTGCAAAAATTTTCAATAAGTTAAAGAAAAAAGTGAAGAATATTGCAATTAAATGTGGAACATCTGCAGTTTTATTGTTTTATTGGCATTTGTCATTTTTATTCAATTGCCTTCTAAACAATTTGCTTTGTTTCTTAGCCTAGAAGATGTTATTAATTTATCTTTGTTCAAATCTTTCCCATACAGCGCCTGCACTTTTTTCTTGATATTCACATTCACATTAAAATCAATACCAGAAATTCCCTCTGCAAATCTAATTGGACGAAGAAGGCAAGTCTTCGCTGTATCAGGCGTCAGAGATGAGCTTCTGCCCTTTGTTGTGGCTTCATGTTTAGATTACAAGTTGCAGTAAAGTTTACCGCATGTGAGAGGGCAATGCCAGGAATCTTCCAGCAGAAGTGGGACATATTATTCATAGCTACATTATAATTTGCATGTAATCCCCTGGAGCTCATGTTATTCATATTTGTATTTATGTTACCTCAGAAGAAGGTGGTGCAGTGGTCAGCACTGTCGCCTCACAGCAAGAAGGTTCTGCGTTCAAGCCCCAGTAGGATCTTTCTGTGTGCGTCTCCATGTTCTCCCTGTTCCTGCTGGGTTCTCTCTGGTACTCCAGCTTCCTCCACAGTCCAAAGACATCAAGAGGGACCAGGTTAATCCAGACTCTAAATTGACTGTAGGTGTGACTGGGAGAGCCAATGGTTGTCTGTCTCTATGTGTTGGTCCTGCCATGGACTGGTGACCTGTCCAGGGTGAACCCCGCCTCTCAGACGAAGGCTGCTGGGATAACCCCCCCCCCCCCCCCCCCTCCCCACCAGGATAAGCCGGGGGGAGAAAATGGATGAATGAATTGTTACCTCTGAAACCATCCTTCAGTTATGCTGAAATGTTGACAGGGTCAAAACTCAACTCCGTTCAGAAAAACAGCAGACAAACCAGATAAAGCGTGTATTAATGCCTGGTACATAACAGTTTCATAATGTCGAATTTCTAGATCGTTTCGATTAGTGTATTGAAAAATCTGTAGCAGCAAAAACAAAGTACATTGGACTGTCAATACTTGAGTACTTTATTACTTCTATCATATTTATCGTATTTCTCCTTTTTCACACTTTCTTTACTCTCACCCTTCATACGTCCATTTTTTATTGATAAATTGTTGTTCAAATTCCTGTTGTGTTCTCATCTGTTTACCAAGAAATGACAAATAATAAGGAGCTAGACCTTAAATGTTTATTAGGAGTAGAATAAAAGGCCCTTGTAGAGGCTCCTCTCTGGTGTAAAATATCCATCTTCTGATGAACAGGGAAGTGCACATCCTTTTGCGTAGTCAGAATTTGATTACAATCATATCTAGAATATGACTGTTCCATTAGTGTTTATTCCACCATCAGTTCCATCAGAGAGAGACATCCTTTAGTCATTCCATTTCTTCCTGTCTATGTGGCTGTTTTCTGTCTCTGAGTTGAAGCCACATAAGCCTTTTCCAACGTCTGCACTTATTTGACCTTAAGTGTCCCTTCATCATCACATCCTTTCTGTTCACTTTCAGGCTGTCGCTCTGAAATAAAAGAACATGTGACTCGTACACGTTGTGTGCATGTGCTCCCTCTTTGACAGAGACCTATTATCAGGATTTAGACATGCTCTGAAACCTCCTAGCAAGGCAGGAGACAGCTCCACACTGAGGACCAGTCCTCATTCTTATTTTTAACTACCCCATTAATGTCTTTTCCTTCAATAACTGTATTCTCATCAGTCCTTCCTCCGCACTCTCCATTCTTGGATGGCTCAGAAGTTAAGAGAGCTGTGTAGTAAACAGAAGGTTACTGGCTTCACCTCGCTACTCGCTTGCCGCCGGTGCCTTGAGGTATAGAAATGCAGCACATATTTTCTCAGTGTTCTCTCATGCTCCTCATCACCTCAGTTCTCATTGGCAGCAGCCAAATGAAAGAATGTTGTGTGCCACAAAACTTTAAGGGCACAACACAGAGCAACAAGGACAGGAAGCACGGGATTTATTTGAAAAGTGGATTCAAGGTAGCATGTCTTCGTCTATTATTTATAGAGCTCCTGTCAAAATCCTCAAATGCTTTTAGAAGATGCAATAAAAGTCAAAAAACAGAGGAGCAGGATAGCAAGGAAAGCAATCATTGCAGGGATATCAAAGCACAAAATTATTAAAATATATTCTATCAAAAAAGGGTAGCACGGTGGTGCAGTGGTCAGCACTGTGGCCCCCCAGCAAGAAGGTTGTGGTTGGAGCCCCAGCTGGAGCACGGGGTCTTGCTGGGTGGAGTCTCCATGTTCTCCTTGTTCCTGCGTGGGTTCTCTCCGGCACTCTGGCTTCTTCCCACGGTTCAAAGACATCAAGAAGGGATGAGGCTGACTCAATGTGTTGGCCCTGCATTATCAGAAAGTGGAGGTTACCTGGTCATGGAGGTCTGAGTGAGTGGATTGAAGGTTTCTGACTGGAAGATAGACAGGAAGGCCATCATCACAAGAGCGTCAGTGTGCAGATGAGCTGAGATCTCTGGATGGACCTGATGAAGTAATGCAGAATACCATGACAGTACCAGCAGTGTGCACATGATGAGTACAAGCTGCAGAGTAGCAGGTTTGTATGTTGCTGCGTGGCTGGATGAGGATGAGGTGAACGTGTTGGACCAGGGATGATAATGGCCCATGTTTCACACTTGTGTGCATGAGTACATTTTTGTGGTCATTTCAAATTGCAGTGGATTTAGAAGTACTGCAGTAGAGCAGTGGAAGACCGTCTTATTAGGGAGGTCAGGATACAATTTTTGAGAAGCAGGCAAAGGGCCACGAATTGGACAAATGAATTGGGGTTGTTTTGTTGTGTTTGGCCTGTGACAGCAAGTAGCAAACTACCACTGCAGATTTTCTTGTCTGGTCAACTCCTTGTGAAAACACTCAGCCTGACAATTAAGATGAATGACATTTTCAGGGCGTGTCCTTGTTCGTGTGACATTGTTGGAATGTTATGTTTCTCCAACACTGCAATACTCTCTTGGCACATCAAACACAGACACTTCTGACAAAATGCTTAGACATCCCTGCAACATTCAGAGTCAACTGTCTTTTGGAGGCCTTCATCCTAACTGATCCCGTCATCACACAGCAAACCCCATGAACCCCCATGAACCATCAATGAGGTCAGCAAGAATCAGCATTGGGCCTTTGGCACATCTACATATAGGTAGCGCTCCTCTGTTGGAGCTAAGCTAACAGTTGCACAGACTCATTGAAGGCATTTGCATGTTCTTTAACATGATGCTGCCTTTTATTGAGTATTTGAAGAGACACTTTTTCCTTGAAGGGCATTGTGGGCCTGATTGAGCTGGTCGAGGTTCTCGCCCTGGGGTCGTATTTAACGTACATGTGATATAGAAGTTGTACAAGAGAGAATTTATGAGGATTTCTAATGTGATGGCAAATCTGCAGCTGCTATTTTACTAATTGCCCTTTTCTTTTCCCTTAAAATCATTAGTTGACAAGAATTTCACTGCAATACAGCTCATGCTACATGTACAACAAGTGCAGTCACTGCCATGTGATAAAAAAGAGCAAGAGAGAAGGATGTAATCCTTGCTTAAGCAATCATTGGGCCTTTTTAATTACATTTTCTTGTGAAATATTCCTTTTTTGTAATTTTTATGTCTCCATTTTCTTCTTATAGAAAGGAAGCAAAGCCAAATGGGTACCTGTAGCTCGTTGCTCTTTACATCTATCAATCTCCCAGGCTTGCAAAGACTTTAATGATGCAAGAGGAACATAATAGATATCGGGAGCAAGGAGTCACAATCACCATCAGGCTTTGATCCTTGTCTGTAAGCCTAAACTGAGGAATAAAAGGTCCTTCTGAGTTTTAGAAAAGTATGGAAGAACCTGTCATGAATGAGGCCCAGCACGAGAAAGGAAAGAACAAGAGAGAGCTGTCACTTTTCTCGAATGTGACACAGGATGCAAGTTCCAGGGGTAGACGAGTAAAAGTCTTTGATCAGAAATGATGAGAAATTGCAAGCAGGAAGTAGAGAAAAAGAAAGAAAAGAAATATGGATGAAAGCTATAAGCTAGCTGTTGTCTCAGGTGGCCTCTCAAATTACTGCACTTTGAGGAGAGGCAACGGGAGATGGGAGGCTGAAGACACTCCGGTGAAGAAAAACATAAAATCAATGGTGCCTGTCATTCTTTTTGATCTGTTGCATGGCACCGACTCTGCCTGCTTTATTCTAGAGCTGCATACCACTTGAACACCCCCTCCCTTCGTTGTCTTTCTTCCACTCTCATCTTCTTGTCTCCCCCTCTCTCTCTATCCCTCTTCCTCCCTAATGACTGAGCTGCTGGCAGGCGATACGAGGGCGGCATTTTCTCGTCTTATAAGCACATTGAAGAAAAAAGGGCTGGCTCTTGAAAATGTTAAATTGGACTTTCTTTAACTCTCTATGATGTTCTCTCTTTCTAGTTCACATTCCTCCTGCCTCGTTTCACGTCCCCCCCCCATCTAAATTTTCTCTCGACTGTTGGCTTTCTGCTTCAATTCACTGGAGCTATAGGTTCATGCATGGTAACAGACCATTTATTAAAAATCTGATGGCCAATGCCATCTACCTCTGAGATGATGGCGTTAGCTCCCTGACCACCGCTAGTCAATGTGCTTTAGAATCTTTTATTTCTCCTGGCTGTCCAGAGAAATCATTTCAGGGTGGTGTGGGAGAGCATTACTCAACAGTGTGTAAAACCTGCTTGAATTCTCTACAAGGAGCAGCAACTCAAGGAATAAAATCTGAGTGTGCGCTGAGGTGCTATGTGATGTTAAGGAGGGAGTTTTGGGTTGAAAAATGGCTGTAAAAAAATCCAATTACAATGTTGGTGAAGATTTAGCTGTGCTGTAACAGCTACGGACTCTATCTCACTGAATATACCTTCTGCTGCGTGCTGAAAATATTTGATTAGTTATTCAACTGTATATGGTAGCTTTTAGCCCTGAGTAAGTTTACACAAAGAAGCAGCCGAGCTGTGATTATAGCTTGATTTAACTGATCCACAGTTGTCATCCTAATATACATGAATGGGGAAGAATGGATTTATTCATGGAAGCATGTCCACCTCCTTAAAATGACACAGCTGAAAATTTGTCACTCACTTTGTCAAGAAATGTGTAGTTTTCTCTGCAGTTTTGCCCACCTTGATGATGTTTACAGCACAGCAGGACCTCTGAAAACATGCATGCGCAGACCTGAGGACCGTGCAAGGAATGCCATGCTTTTAGCATCTTCAAATCATTTTTCTGCTCCTCTTTGTGCCTTTCCTTTCACCATCTTTTTCTCCTTCCCCCACTGCACAAGGATCACCGAAGCAAAGGTTGGCGACCCGCTTAGTTGCTCTGGAACAGATGTTCAAGGGGCAGAATCTGTGAGTCAACTCACGACGGGGCTGGACAACGAACAAGTCCTGGGCACTTCGACTGTAAAGATGGATTAGTGCTTTATGGCTCAGGATGGGGAGATGAACGATTAAGGGTTAGTACGAAGGGATTGGAAATAGGCATTTGGGGTCCAGGGGGGGATTAACACCAGGAGGTGGGTGAGGAAAGACATTTTATGATTGTCAGATAGCACAAAGCAAGCTTGCACAAGACACAGCGTGGTGTAAGAAAGAGAAAAGGGTCAGGGGGAGAGCGGTCTGAAAATGTCACTGTTTTAGAACAAATTGGTTGTAGCTGGTGGAGTTCTGGCAGCCTGCCTGTCACTAGACACTCAGTCACTTTGTGTGCCTCCAAAATGCTTTTTCAAAGTTACAGAGAGCCGTCAGGTCATGGAACATCTCGTCTGGCTACCATGTTACATGCTCACATGAATTATGTTTGAATCAAGCAGAGCCTTCAACTTATCTGTAATACTGAACAAGGGTTGGAGAATTTGGTTCTTTATCTTAGCAGCCAAGTATAGCATGGCCAGTGTTGTGTTACTTTTAAGAGTAGTGTTACAGTGTTAACCACTGACAAAAGTCACTTAATAATCAAGTCAAGTCAGTTTTATTTGTATAGCGCCAAATCACTACCAAAGTTGTTTCGTGACATTTCATAAGTAGAGCGGGTCTAGCACCACGCTCGAACAATGAATTCACAATCATTCCAACAATTCTCCATCAGCAAGCACAGTTTGCAACAGCAGAGACAAAAACTTTCCTTTTAACAAGCAGGAACGTCGAGTAGATCGAGGCTTGATGGGAGCAGCCATCTACTTTGATCCTTTGGGGGGGGGGCAGGAAAGCGGGGCAGAGACACAGAGGGAGAGAAAAGGGAAGTGAATGACGGAGAGACGGGGACGATAATAATAACTTTAGTGCTAGAATTCCCATTCCATTCCTTGTACACAATGGTTATATTTACCAGAGGGCAAATAAGTTTGTGTAAGGTGGGCTGATTCCCTTCGACGACAATGTTAATTCCAAGTAAACACTGCTTCAAGAGGGCACTGCAGTGGCACCATACCTTATGGAAGACGGAGACTCCACAGTTGGTAGTGGTAGCATCTCCTCCACCACGGCCATAATCACAGCAAGGCAAGGTAATGTTGGAGCTGTGTGCTTACAGGGAGTGCTGGCTCTATGAGGTTTGAGCTTCTCCAAAACCAAATTGTACTTTTTCCTGTTTAGCTACTGCAGGGACATGCAAGCTGGTGGCCAATTTCATCATGGGCATTCACTGGAGCTACGTAGCATGCCTGGCTACACCATGCTAGCGAGGCCTCCCAGCTCACTGGTCTGCACCATCACTAGCCATGTGTGGGTCTTTGTACTGGTCAAACACGAGACTTATCAGAGATGTGATTTCCTTCGAGCTCACTTAACATGACAGCACTCGTAAGCTAAGTCGTGGCCACCAACTGAACGCTAGGGTGGCAAATTGTAGGCTTTATTTTTCTTACTGTAGGCTTGATCAATCACTTACCTTCTAGCCTAAGACATGATTAAAATGTACATAAACAGACGTTGCCCAACAACAGCGGGAGCAGTCCTCTCCCCTTGTCTGTAAAGGAGATTTCCGTTCGTCCAGGGGAAAATAAAGACAAATGATCCCGCAGGCAAACTTTAGCAAGGAAACAGTGGCCAAGCATCTTGACTGCTCAACTCATAGAATCTGTTAACTTGAGTTTTTCCCAACTGATTTGAGTCGATCTATCCAGTTTCAGAGGGCAAGCCTATAGGCCTTGTTCCTACGTAACTCTGGTGATGTATGAGAGTCAAAGTCCATTCATTCCCATACCTCCACGCACAAACAGACATCTGGAATCTGCAACACTGGAAGTCCATTAGTTTCCAATGAAACCCTTGATTTCCTGTGCTGTTGCCTTTGTCAGGGGATTAAATAGTCAAATTTGTTACCTCTGTGGAGGAGGTCATGTTTCCAGGTGTGTTGTATCAGTTCGTAAAATTATGGAAAAACTACGAACAAGAACAATTTTGAAAAAAAAAAATGGTGCAGGCGTGAAGAGCAGACCAAGGAAGAACCCCTTTCATTTTGGGGCGATCTATTTGACATAGCAAAAATAGCAAAACAGTTTATGTACATTTGGTTCGGCTGAGTTTGCCTTGGTGAAAGCATGCACTCTCCTACTGCCCTCTGGTTGGAATTGTTCCAGTATGAAGTGACAACACTGTTACCCACAAAGGCTGCAATCTAATGATAGAAGCAATTTTGCGTGGCAAAGTTCAGTCACTAAAGGAGTCTATTTTTGTCATTAGCAGGCTGAGATTGTTATTTTTAGGCTTTGACATCATCATGAAAAAGTGTCTTGCACAGAGCCCCAGGCTGAAACTGGTTTCAAAGAATTTGTTTCCGACATTTTGATGTTCTCCTCCTACGGGAAGCAGGTACAGGATGCAAGCCTGATGTAAGGAAAATCATTTGATTTATCATGTGTTGCCTTCACATGATGCACAGCACCATCATGAATAGTAACGCAACCTAATGGACGCAGAATATGATCATTGCAACACGGCGCACTTGCTGGTCCGCCTCCTTATTTAGGACTTTAATAGGAAAATGCTTTCAAATTCATTCATGCGTTGCACCTCACACACAGTGGTGTTGCCCATCATTATTAATTCATGAGTGTGTAATTCAAATGAACCTCATGATCAGCGATTAATGAAGGCTGGTCAGATCAATCTAGTGTAGCATTCATAAACCTTGCATTGTTTTCTTATGCAAGTGTTGTTGGGGGATGATTTGTTTATTTTCTTACTTTATTCACTTGTTTTGCTTCAAGCTAATGAGGTTGAAACTCAGCTCTGCATGCTTCTGTGTCATCAGCAAGTGTTACTTGCAGTAATGAGGGTGTAGGGCTTCTTTATCCCTCCAATTAAAAATTCTCCTTTGCTTTTGCTCCACACACACACACGCACACACACACACACACACACACACACACACACACACACAGTGTATGTGACTGTGTTCACTAACTGGCATGGCTATTATTAATCTTTAAAAATGCGTGCTTCCCTTATGACAGGTGTTTATTTCCTTAACACTCATATGAGACACAACTGTTGTCTGCTCCTCAACTAAAAGACACCAATTACAGCTTTATAGAGATTTTGCATAGAGCTTCCAGTGCTGCAGACATTAACTAAGCTACTCCTTGAGGACAAATTAATGTGCACTTGCCTTTTTCTACAGATTGATTATTGGACTTAAGAGAGTAAAACTACCTGCTGGCCTGCACTTAGAATGTGTTTCCTGGCTCCAACCCTGAGGTGTTAGTCACGGCTTCGTATTTTTATATTGGTGCCACAGTGTCAATTAAACAGAGGGCCATAAGAATAAGTAGCAGTTTCACATGCAAATACTCCGGCTCTTACAGGATAACTCCGGTTTATCTAAACCTGGGTGCTATGTATTTATCATAACTTCCACCACCAGTTTCTAGAGATCTGCTGGTCCCCAATTCAAATATCTCACCACACCAAAATCAGAAATTTTCATGAGTGACTTTGGCGATTTATTATTTGCGAAATGCTCTCTGTAAGGATACTTTCCAAAATCGTATTCAAAATAATAATCTGAGCCAGTCAGTGTTGAAATGTGTATGCTTTGAATATGCAGAATGAAATAGCGCCTTATCGTCTAGAGGTCATTTTGTGGTTGTTGGTCATAGTTTTATACTTTTTGGCTTAATTGTCTCAAAGGTAAGAATTTCTGTTCTTGTCAACCCAACACACACACAGTAGGAAAAAAGGGCCCAGTTAAAAAATACAATGACGCAGGGCTGGAAAACACATATTTAGATACAGAGACTATCATCCAACTGTGATATTATATCATCAGTGTATTTGATATCAAAAATCTCTATACACACTTGGCAATCCCATGCAGAACCACTATGGTCAACATCTGACATGATTTTCTGTACCTAAACTCATATCCTGATAACCAAATAGGGGCTTCTGCTTTTCTCCCTTTCTCCCCCATCACCCAGCTACACAGTCAGGGAATGATACAAGAGCAAAGTTGGGTTCTGCTGTATTTAATACCAGGATGCAAAGGACCATTACATTTTTCCAAGCGTTCACTGGTCCCCAAACAAAGAGAAGGAACTTATAGCTGATGGCCATGCTTTCCCTCACGCGCCAGGGAATTGCCTGCAAGCATAACTGGCTGTCAGAGCACAAGTATTCTCCTCCAGGGTGAGGGACTGAACGTGAGTTTAATTTTGTTAAATGACTGAAGAGGCGCTCAGGTGTGGCCTTTATTCCATGAGGCAACAATAGAGACCTACAACCCATACAGGACACACACACACACACACACACACACACACACACACAATTTCTCAAGTGAATACAGACACAAACAAGACCCAGCTTTCTCACACACCTCCAGACTTGTTGGCGTAATTATGCAGCATGAGAGAGGGGAGAGGTTCATCAGAGGGGGTCAAGGCTCATTGTGCTTGAACCTCTATTCAAACAAACACACACACACACACACACACACACACACACACACACACACAAACATAGCAACCTTGATTGTGGAACAAGCTCATTAGCTGTCTAGTGCAAAGTAGAGAAGCTATCAAGCAGTCAAGTCTGTTGTTGTAAAAATTGTAGTTGAACACATAAGTAACATTTGAAAAGAAAAAATGGATGGATGGTAACATCTGAATAATTAATTGACTGATAGTTTTTTCTTAAAACACAATGAATTTGTTAGAAATAATCCTTTATCACCTTAGCTTGCTACATCAGATTTTAAAAGATTAACATTCAATACACCATGCAATTATTGATCAGCTGCTTTTTAAAACGAATAGTTGCCATGACTTAGTAGCTCCTAACATTGATATTGTAGTGTTTTCATGTAACTGATTGTCTCTTGCATTCAAACTGAAGTATCCACCATTTTTACTGCTGAAATAGTTGTGAAACGATGGAGGGCAGCTTTTGACGTCATGCTCTGCACTTTAGCTTGGAACTTGTTAGGATACAAACAGCTCAATGGTTCTTCTGATTTTCAGGTTTTATTTTTAATCCCCTAGACTTGAGCCATGCATGTAATTCTTCATCAAACAGCACTTTAATATTTCACTGTTCGTTTAACGATACTATCGTCTTAATATTATTGGGCAAGTGAATGTAGTTTTAAGGGAAAAGATAAGATTTCACAGTGCAGGTCTTATTACATCGACACTGGAGTGGTGTTTGGTTGGGTGTGCTGAGCTGAGTAGAAGATTAGGAGATCTGGACACACGCACACCACCCTGCTGATTTGACACACAAACACACAGCTGGCCAGATAAACCATAAATGTGATCAGTAGGTTAGTATTTGACGTCACAGGGCCGCGTTTGGGATTATTTAATGTTTTCCAAATGTGATGCAGCAGTTTGCTGCGTTTCATAACGTCCCGTGTCATGAGGATTTGGACATTGTTCTGTGACAAGTTTCACTTTGAAATGCAGAAAGTCAGCGTGGAACCGGTCAAAGTCACATTGTCAGTTTGTCCAGCTCTTATAGGGAACTGTCCTGTGTTCCCTTTCTATGATAACATGTGCACTTACTGAATTTCTGTCTATCACAGACAGCTGTTAAATACAGGCTAGTAATGGTGTTGTCTTATCCACCGTAAAACCCATTAAGGCTTCTATGTCCGACCCTCCCCTGACCCTTGTTTGTAGACCTCAATCCATCTGATTCTCCGCTGTTATCTGTCTCCGGTGACGTGCTGGTGGTTGCAGACCAACCCCCTTTTGTTTCGTATTTGTCACCAGAGCTCTCTGTTTAATTGTTGCTGACCTCCTGTTTCTTTATCTGTGACTGACAGGTGGGAAAAGCTGCCTGGCTAGTGCCACAGTCACTGTTGTTGAACGAGAACCCTGACCCGTCACCATGGGAAAACAGAACAGTAAGCTGCGACCAGAGATGCTGCAAGACCTCCGAGAGAACACGGAGTTCTCGGACCACGAGCTGCAGGAGTGGTACAAGGTAAAAACACACACACACACACACTTGTATTATACTCTTGGCTCTCTATGGGCTTTTTTGAGCCTTTTGCTTTGATGCTACATTATACTTCCAGTCTCAAATGGTCATAGTTTTTACTACCATATGTATACAACAGACGCTGTTAAAAACCATTTTGAAAATAAAAAAAATTGTATCCAAATACTTAAATCAGCTCCACCTTAATCACCATTTACATTAAAACATTTAAAATAAGTTAATAAGTTAGCTTTATAATAAAATAAATGTGGCTGATCCTTCATTGTATTCTTTAAAAACATGTACTTTTATACAAATAAAGAAAGAACCAAATTCTCTGCACCGACATGATAAGTAACTACAAAGTGTCATCAGATGGAATCAAAGTGTATTTTGTCTCCAGATGT